>NW_026020402.1:0-391501 GCF_900185275.1 Solanum verrucosum
TGGTCATGAGATAATGTGATTCATGTGATGTTTATGTTACTCATATGCTTTATTGTGTAAAGGTGGAAAAGATGAATGGTAAGTTCACTTTTGGTGATCTTAATGTGGTACATTGGTGTGGATTGTGGTATGGGACGCTATCCATACATTGCACAAGGTATAGCATGAGGGTTGCTTGAGGTGAAGGCTTAAGATAAAGGTTTACATGTGATATTGTTTGCACCGGACACCACGCGACGTGTGGTGCTCTTCCAACCGCTGGACCATACCTTCGGCTAAGCCGATTCCAGTGTGGGCAGGCTGTTAAATAGAAAAGATAACTCTTCCTGAGGCTCCCGCCGACGTCTCCAGACTTCCTAACGTTGTCGTCAACTGCAACGTCCCGGTTCAGGAATTTTAACCCGATTCCCTTTCAGAGTACGCGCGAAACGCGCTATCTGTCGGGGGAATCCGCGTTCTAAAAGGTTGTAGTCCCTCTAAGAAGCTGGTCGCAAAGGGATACCTCCGCATAGCTAGTTAGCAGGCTGAGGTATCGTTCATTAACGAAATTAACCAGACAAATCGCTTTCACCAACTAAGAACGGCCATGCACCACCACCCATAGAATCAAGAAAGAGCTCTCAGTCTGTCAATCCTTACTATGTCTGGACCTGGAAAGTTTCTCCATGTTGAGTCAAATTAAGCCACAGGTGGTAGTAGCAAATATTCAAATGAGAACTTTGAAGGCCGAAGAGGGGAAAGGTTCCATGTGAACAGCACTTGCACATGGGTTAGTCGATCCTAAGGGTCGGGGGAACCTCGACAGATAGCTCATTTCGCACGTACTCCGAAAGGGAATCGGGTTAAAATTCCTGAACCGGGACGTGGCGGTTGACGGCAATGTTAGGAAGTCCTTCCGGGGGGAGTATGGTCGCAAGGACGAAACTTAAAGGAATTGACGGAAGGGCACCACCAGTAGCGGTGCCTGCGGCTTAATTTGACTCAACACGGGGAAACTTACCAGGTCCAGACATAGTAAGGATTGACAGACTGAGAGCTCTTTCTTGATTCTATGGGTGGTGGTGCATAGCCGTTCTAAGTTGGTGGAGCGATTTGTCTGGTTAATTCTGTTAACGAACGAGACCTCAGCCTGCTAACTAGCTATGCGGAGCTATCCCTTCGCGGCCAGCTTCTTAGAGGGACTACGACATTTCGTCTCCCCCCCCCCCCCACCTTCCCCTTTCCCAACCTCAAATCTAATCATATCTAACTTTTCAAAAGGGAGGTTTATGTATTGCTTGCATCCTTGGAAGGAAAAAATTCACCAACTGTTGAAAAATAAGTGCCGATAATAAAAGTGTGAAAATGTGACTTGCATGTTGGTTGACTTATATTATGCCTCTTTTATCAATTTTCATGAAGTTTTACTAAAATGGCATATATCATGACTTTCAAATGAACATGTCCTTTTTGAGCATGTTTTTGCATGGCTATCATACTTAGTACTTTATGTGCTAACCCATATTTTATTTACCTTTATGAAGTGTAGGGATTGACACTCAATTTGATTCTTCCTAGTCAAGCTTGGAATAGAGTTTCTCCAAGACATTTTGGGTATGTCCTCATAGATCGAGGGAAAGGACTTTTAATGTTTCTAGTTCTTTCATGTTTTAAGACTATTGTTAAGACTTCGACTGTAAAGGGTTGTGACCCTATTTTGTTAAAGATTGTGTCTAAGTTGGCCATGTGAGATATAGACTTCCGCTTGCGTTTAAATGTTTTTGAATGATATATTGTATGGTTTTTGAATAAAAAGTTTTAATTTCGTACTATTTCTATTACCTATGCGATGAATGAATGCTATGAGGCTTGTATAAGACCCCTTCGGGTTCGAGTACGCCGTGTTTCTTCCGGGGTGTAGACTCGGGTCGTGAGACTTAGCCACCACGGCCGTGGTCCTCACCACTCCACAAGTTGTGGTCCTCACCACTAGCCGTGGTGGTGATCGTGAAGATGTGGCAGTGCTTGGCAAGCTTAGGGCAGCCTTGGCCCTTGGCTTGTATGTGACAATACTCTATGTCTATGGTTTTAATATATTTGTGTGGCAAACTGTCAATGTACCCCTTAATGTTGATGAAGATTCATATAAAAGAGAATTCCACTAAGTAAAAATAAATTTGTCATTAGGTGGATGATATAAATTGTTTGTGGTCTTTTCTCAAATGAATCTTGTGGCTAATGTGTGAATCTCGATGATAAATTTGAGTGGTAGGCCTTTTGTGCCAAAAAAATTAAGTTTGTATTCTACACCCAAGTTTTGAAGAATAAAAAAGATTTATTTATATATGTTGGTGATTCTAGAACTACTTAAGTTCTTAGAATAAAAATTTCTTTTAAGCAAGAGGCAAAGGTATATTGTTCAAAAAATATGCGGAACTAATTTCATATATTCCTGAATATCATATATATGATTGAATAAATTTATGTTAGTTATTATGTATTAGAATTATTTGAATCATGATTTCTAGTTTATTAGCACACTGGAAACAGGAGAAAACTTCTATACTATGCCATCCTAATGTTGAAATGGATAGGGCGAGGAAAGCCGTTTAGGGGAGTAAACAAAGTTGAGGCGCTGATAAGAAGGAAGTATCCGCTAAAGTACGATGCTAGTAGTGACAGGAAAACATGATAAAATAATCTAGTTCATAATGATCTAATATGAATTTAATCAATTATGAATATGATAGGAAGGAATAATTTGAAATAAAAAACCTGCATAATAAAGAACATGACTACATACATGCATGATGAAATGATAAAAAACTACGAAACTTTAATCTTATATGTACTTAAAATATAGAAATAATTGAATTAAGAAGAATAATATGGGAAAAATATTTAATGATTACGAATCAGAAAATATATTAAATCAGAATGGTATGAAAATAGACCTACATGATTTAGACTTCGAAAGAATAGAATGGTATGATTTAGAAATAAATTCAGATTAAAATGAACTACGAATATTTACAATATTGGATAAAATCTATGGAAGATATAAAACTATTAGAACAATTAATAGGAAAATTTATATATGTACCAAAGAACCAAGATATGTTATATCTAGAATATATCATAAATAATATTAAAGAAATATTCAGATTAAAACAACTATCGAAGAATATTACAATAAATATTATTACATTTTACCATGAATTTCACACCAAAAAAATTGATATCAAGATTAAGACACTTAGCAAAAGAATATTATAATAAAATCTTTAAAATAAAATACTCACCTACCACACTACCACCTACCACACTACCACTTCCATGAATTTCTTAACTACCAGTTCCGCACCGAAAAATGGTATCAGAGCTATGGATAATAAAGAAACATACTAGTAAGAAATTAAGAAAAATAAGAAGAAAATTAAACAAATTATATCCGGAATATAAACAACTTAATATCACAAAAGCTGATAATGAAAAATTAGATCAATTAATAAATAATATATCTAAAATAGAATATAAATATATTCAATATTTAAAGATACAATGAATAGCGAGAATAATGAATAAAAGAAAAAACTTACTGAAATAATTATAGCGAAAAGGTAAGAATTAGAACATAGGCAGAATAGACTTAATAATAACATATTCGCAAAATTTGTAAAAAATCTATAATAGCACAAAGAAAGACTATTTTATATCTAGAAATACAAATAAATAACTTAGAATATAAACTACAACATAATTATAAATGAATAAAGAAAATATGCAATAGATGAAAAACATACGAAAACTATGACGGATAAAAATAAAGATAATATTTTCCAATCTAGGAAGAAGATATAAGAAAATAGGTGACAATCTAAGTTTAATGTTAGAAAAAAAGAAACGGTAAAACTAGAAGATAATTTAACTGTTATGATAAGAATAACAAAAGAAAATGAAGAAATAGATAGAAAATGGAAATTGAAAAAATAAAACAACAAGCAAAAAAGGAAGTACAACAATTAGAAGAAATAAAAAACACTAAAATAATAGAGCTAGAAAGAGCTAGCAATATTAAAAGAAATGTATGAAATTAAACAAAAAAAAAAGAACAAAAAATAAAATTAGCAAATGAGATAATTAAATTAAAGAAAATTGCAATTACAAGATGAATTAGAAGAAAAAGATGAAAATAACCAAAATAATCTACCCCGAAATAAGAGTTGATAAATAAACGACGATGATCTAGAACAACATTCGGAAACAAGCGAAACATATACGAAACTTTTAGCAAACATAGATAATACAAAGAATTTAGAAGTAAATACAGAAGACGTAGACATGGACGAAAAACCTAGCACAGCAGGAGTAAAAAACCAAAAAAATTTAATCCAAAATATTATAATAAAAACTACGAACAATATGATAGAGAAAAAATTATATGGATAAAAGATTAAATAAAAATGGACACTTAAACCAATAACTGAACAACATGATTTTTAGATTTAAACTGTGTAGCAGATATAAATAAAACAATCCAATTATGGATGGATACATATCAAAACAATTAGTAGATAACAAGATGGTAATAACAGAGGCACCATGATACATAGAAAGAACACTTATAGGAACAGTAAAATTATGGCTACAAAATTTAACAAGTGAAAGCTTAACAACTTTAAGAAGTAATAAAAATTCGATGGAGGAATAGCTACTACATCTATGGAAATACTATATAAATACGAAATAGCTATAAGAAATGAATTTAGTAGTATGACAACAGAGGTAGAAGAACAAAAGAAAGAAAAAATCATAAATCGGAATCTAATGACAAAAAATTAGCAATATGTAATATGTGTTACATAGATGAATATACATGTGCATTTAGAGAATACTATTATAAAAGAACATATAGCACAGAAGAAAGTAAAGAAATAAGAAAATTATATTTTACAAAATTACCAGAACCTTTTAATTCAAAATAATAAAAAGTTGGAATGAAGCAGAATTAACAGATACCTTAGGAGCTAGAATGAAATTCTTGCAACGATGATTTATGGAACTATGTGAAAAACATAAAGAAGAAATAAAAATGGAAAAAATATTAGTAAAGAACTTGGCATGTTGCAAAAATAAAACAGCACCTCAATTTAGTTGTACAGATAGGTATTATAAAAATAGAAAGAAATATAATAAAAAATACAGATCAAAATATAAATATAAAAAACCAAGAAGAAGATACTATGTAAAAAACTACAAAACCAAAAGACCATATAGACCAAAAAAAAAACTAACGGAATGTACTTGTTATAATTGTGGAAAATTAGGACATATAGCTAGAGATTGTAAATTACCTAAAAATTCAAAGAAAACACAAATATCAAAAATAATAATAGACGATGAAAAATATACACAAATAGAGTACGTAGATTATGAATTAGAAAGCAATGATAGTATATATGAATTATCGGAAAATGAAATGTAAAATAATCCAGTAATAGAATCAGATAATGAATACATATCAATGACTGAAAAAGATATACAAATAATAACTAAAGAAAAATATCAAGATGAAGAATCGGCAGAACAAAAAATAATATTTGATAATAATATATTTGAACAAATAAAAGGAAAAGAATTACACCTAAGCGTAGAAAAAATATTCGAAATACCAACAATAAGAAATTGGTTTAAACGACAAAAAGAAGAATATTATGTAATAAGTCAAAGAGAACATATCATAGATTGCAAATACACTAAAGGAAAGGCCAAAATACCAATAATAAATAAACGAATAATAAATAAAGAAATACAAGATATTAAGGCAAAATATCCAATTAAATATGTACATTTAGGAGGAACAGAAATACTAATAAAAGCATGTTTTAGAGAAGGAATAGATACACCCATAGAAATATACTTAACAGATGATAGAATTATACAACCCATAGAAAAAAGTCTAATAAGTGCGGTAAAAGGTAACCTCATATACCAAAAATTTAAATTTATAATAAGTGTTAATTACTCAGTAGCAATAAATGACAAAAATATAGATAAATCATTAGTATTATATTGAAAAATGTCAGGAATAGAACTAGCCTCGGGAAGTAAAATATTTACAGCTAGATGTAAAAACTTACATGTTTTAACGACAAAACATAAAATAACAGCAAAAAATAAAATAAAATAAATAAAAATAGAAATCCTTTTGAAAGAATAGTCACAGTCATAGACAAGAATGACTATAGTTATAATAAAATTGACATAGAAGAATATTTAGAAATAGTAAAAGAAAGTTTAAGCACATAAAAAAGAATAAACATGAACTGTGAAATACTACAAATCTCATAAAAAATGAGTACTTCAAGAAGAATAGATAAAACTCTACAAAAATCAATGGAAGAAGAAATAAAACCACATCATTACTACATAACGGGAATAATGGAACAACAAAAATATTTAATATTAATAAATACAGGACGAGAAGAAAACTGTATTACAAGAGAATTAGTGACGGAAGATGAAATAATAACTATTGAACAATCATGCCCCGAACTACCAAAATCATTAATGTATACCGAATAAACTACAGAAAAGGAAATAATCATTGGAGGAGTACCAATAGTGATAAAATTTAAAATATATCAAGGAGATGAAAATATCATTTTAGGAATAAAATGGCTAGAACAAGTAAAACCATATAATCTAGAAGACAAAGAGTTAACAATAAATTATGAAAATAAAAGAGTAATAATAAAAGAACCTTAGTATGAAAATATACATACTTGCAAAGATAATAATAGAGGGATATTACAACAGATATTATACACCAATGATAGATACAGGAGCATAAACTAATATATGTAAATACAATTGTTTACCAGAAGATAAATGGGAAAAATTAAAAACACCGATAATAGTAACAAGATTTAATAATGATAAAACATGATCACATATAAGACAAAAAATATAAAAATACAAATATGGGATAAGATATTAACTATAGAAGAAATATATAACTTTGAATTAACTACAAAAGATATGCTATTAGGAATGCCATTTTTAGAAAAATTATACTCACATATAATAACAAAAACACAGTGGTGGTTCACAACACCGTGTAAACAAAAAATAGGAGCAAAAGAGTAAATAATAAAAACGAAAAACAACAGAATGGATAAAAGGAAGTGAAAAAATTACACAAAATTAGAAAATATAAAAGAAGAAGACCCTACAATAGAATTAATTATATTCTCTATAGATAAAGTAAAAATAATCCAAGATAAGTTAGAATTATTATATAGTGAGGATCCTTTACAAGGATGGGAGAAACATAAACAAAAGTAAAAATTGAGCTAATTGATAATAATAGTATAATAACCCAAAAACCATTAAAGTATAATTTTAATGATTTAACCGAATTTAAGATACATATAAATGAATTACTAGAAAAAGGATATATACAAGAAAGCAATAGTAAGCACACAAGCCCGACATTTATCGTAAATAAATATAGTGAACAAAAAAGAGGAAAAAGCAGAATGGTGATTATAGAAATTTAAATGCAAAAACTAAAACATATAATTATCCGATACCAAATAAAATACTAAAGATAAGACAAATATAAGGATATAATTATTTTAGCAAATTTGATTGTAAATCAGGATTTTATCACTTAAAACTAGAAGAAGAATCTAAAAACTAACAACATTCACTGTACCACAAAGATTTTATGAATGGAATGTATTACCATTTGGATATAAAAACGCACCAGGTAGATATCAACACTTTATGGACAACTACTTTAAACAAATAGAAAATTGTATAGTGTACATTGATGATATATTATTATATTCCAAAACACAAGATGAACATATAAGATTATTAGAAAAATTTATACACATCATAGAATATTCAGGTATAAGTCTAAGTAAAAAGAAAACAGATATAATGAAAAATCAAATAGAATTCTTAGGAATACAAATTGATAAAAACGGAATAAAAATGCAAACACATATAGTACAAAAAATAATTAACTCAAATGAACAACTAGACACAAAAAAGAAATTACAATCATTCTTAAGACTAGTAAATCAAGTAAGAGAATACATACCAAAATTAGCAGATAATTTAAAACCATTACAACAAAAATTAAAGAAAGATATAGAATATCAGTTTGATAAAAAAGACCAAATACAAATACAAAAGGTAAAATTATTATGTAAAAACTTACCTAAACTATAATTTCCAGATAAAAACAAAAAATTTACTTAAATAATAGAATCAGATGTGAGTGAAAAAAGTTATGGAGGAATATTAAAATACAGGTATGATGGCAATACGATAGAACATCATTGCAGGTATTATTCAGGAACATTTAATAATACATAAATAAAATGGGAAATAAATAGAAAAGAATTATATTCAGTAGATAAGTGTTTATTATCATTTGAACCATATATTGTATATAACAAATTCATTATAAGAACAGATAATACACAAGTAAAATGGTGGCTAAAAAGAAAAATACAAGATTCGGTAACAACAAAAGAAATAAGGAGATTGGTATTAAATATATTAAATTTTACATTTACAATTGAAGTAATAAAAACTGATAAGAATATTATTGCAGATTACTTATCACGACAAAGCTACTCAGACTGAGACTGAGGAAGAAGATACAATTGAAAAGATACTCAAAGCTATTACTACACTTTGTATAAAAATGGATAGTATGGACAACGAGATACAAAAACTAAAGACTAATGAAAATAATCTGAAGTTTAAATCTAGTCAGCAGCATGACTATAAAACTGCAGAGCTACGTCGATCGGAAGACGGAAAAAACCCAGAGCTAAAAGGAGACGATGGGAAACTCCTTAAAACCTATAATGTTTGTTTAAATACAGCTGCAGGTACAAGCAAACAAGTTAGCAATAAACAACATAAAAATGCGAACTTAAACCAGTTATTCGAAAAACCATTTACCCAAAGGACACCTAGACATATGTCCATAGAACCACAAACATCTACATATGCAGATAGTTTGCAAAACCAAAATGAGAAAAGACATATAACTACATCACACGAACCTATATCGAAAATATACACAAAATCCAAACTTATTTAAACCTTAACCCCAGATCAACTACAAAAGAACCAAATCAGGATTATTTGACACAAAAGTTACAAGGATATAACAAGTTAATTGCACAGCCAAAAATTAATGCTAATTTAGTAAGAACATGTTACAACTACGGACTGTTAAATACCGTATACACATACGACAGAGAAGAAGTTAGTGGAATATCAGAACTACACAAGGCATTCGTCACATACAAAAGAGTTACAAAAGGAAATTTATTTTATATAAAATTCTATACAGCACCAGCGGAGATATTATATGAGGAAATAAAACCTCCAATACAGGTTATCAAGATAGGACTAACTAAAGATATGATTATACCCGAGGACATCGGACAACAAGAAGAGATATGCAAAATAGAGATACCAAGTTTTTATGCCAACAAAAGAATAATTGGTATATCAACTATCATACAAGAGCTAGCCAATAATTATTTAAACGGAAACGCTATATGGAGCTACTATGCAAGAGATCAACTAATGATTTATTCCATTTCAAGGGATCTAAGGAAAGCAGATATGGATGAAGTCCAGAGATGGATTTTGTCATTACTTAAGCCAGAAGAACGACCTATGATGAGAGCACTAAAAACAGGATTTATTTTGGCAGAGTTATTAACCAGATATTGCAAGCTAATTGGTCACAAATATGCTGACCACATATGTTCAAAATGCAACGGAGAAGATAACATAATTCCAGATGTCGATTTAGAGTAAAAGAAGACGATGAAGATAAGAAGCAGACATACAAGATAAGATATGGACAAGATAAAAAGAAGATAAGATACAAGATGGCAGACAAAATAAACGTGAATAGATAGATAGATGTAATGTAAAACACTTTGCAAGGTGTAAAGTAGGAATGTATTCGAATCATATGAGTTTTTGTATTGAAATTATTAATAAGCATTTGATATATTCGATAAAAAAAAATCTGATAAATTGTTCTTTTATTAAATTGATTTACATATTTTTGAATATTTTGCCAAAAAGTATTCATATATTAAAAATAAAAAAGGAACGACATTTACAGAATAAAGAGAAAGTTGAGAGTTTCATTTTTAAAAATATATATTTTAGACTTAGGATAAATATTAAACAAAAATTAATAAAATATATAATCAAAATCAAAAAATATTTATAAGTTAAAAAATTATAACTGAAAAATGATCTATTTATAACTTTTAGCTGATATATTAACTTATAAGTGCTTACCAAACACATAAATAAATTTAAAACATTTATAAATCAATTTAACCCACTTGTAAACTTATTCAAACATCTTTGTAGATAAACTGTCAACTCACTTCTACATTTGTTTCTTACATAAAAGACTAACATCGACACATTTTAATTCAATCTTTTTTTTTTTTTTGGACACCAACGTCTTGTGTCTTGCATCTCACCTACACAAAATATATATTTGCTCGTTTGACTGTCGCATAGGTAAAGTGTTTACTGGTCCGTCGGGTGAGACCCTCCGGGAGACTATGCTGTCTTTGTTCGCGAAAATGCGCCACATTTATCTTTATCGCCGAATTGAAATTTGTCGCTTGCGGCCTGGGTGGCTCAGTTCGGGAGTTGAAACCAAGTAAAAAATGTAGTTGTTTATTATATACTTTTATAATTTTTCACATGATATATTTAAAATAAAGATTAAAGATATTTTGATATATTTAATACATCTTTAATTTAAGAACATAAGATTAAGTAGTCGTTTGACAGAGTGTATTAGAAAAAATAATGCATGTACTAGCTTTGTGTATTACTAATATATTGTTTATTACATTTTATTTGGTATTAAATTAGGCAAAATGGTCTGGTAGACCCTTGTACTTGTACCCATTTGTATTGTAAATCCTTCTACTTACCCCTTTGTCATTTGAACCCTCGAACTCATTTAAACTCAACCTGTTGAACCCTTTCAACTCATCGTGACTCTCAATCGCGCTGATATCACATTCCATGTCAGGTAAATTTTGCCACATCATTTTTTATTTTTATAATAATTTCTTTTTGGACAAAAAGTCATAAGGTTTTTATGCAAATTTTACAAAATAAAAATTTTAATTTATTCTTTTAAATTAAAATTTTTGGTCTCCCTACATCATCTACCGTTTTCACCGTGAAATTGCCCAATCGCCGAAGAAAGTTGCCGCTGCCACCACTCCTCTTGCCGGCGAGACCACAAATACTCTCTCTCTCATTTGTCTCCATCTTCTTCGCACACTTTCACCATTTTTCTTACCTCCTCCTTCTCCAACCTCCACAAATCCAAAAACCATAAGCCGTCGCACCAGCTCCTTGCCCCTCACCAGCCTCGTTTCCCTCTTCATTGTCTTCCTTTTTTCGTACCATCGACGACTTCTGCGAACCACCAGGGACCCCCTATACTCTCCATCCTCTCCGGCGTACCAGAAGGCCAGAAAATTCCTCACTGCCTCCAGTGTTCCAGCATGCTCCTCGCCGCCTCTGGTGTACCAAACCACCTAAAGAAGATGAAAGAAAGAAAAAAAGAGGGTTGGATAAAAATGGAGATGACTGAAAAAAGTAGGTCGTTGGGTGAAGAAGAAGGGTTTCTTTTTTCTTTATTAAGTTTATTATTTTACTCTTCTAATTTAAATATTTTTTAAATTTAAATATGATGTTCACTTGCCTTAATAGGCGTGTGGTCTCATTCTCTTGTCAACTCAACCATATTAGTGCCACATAAGTAAGGTCAATGGTCGAGGGTTTTGATATATTGTGTGTCATTAAGTGTAAGGGTTCAGATGACAAAGGGGTAAGTAAAAGTGTTCACAATACAAACGGGTACAAGTACAAGAGTCCACCATACCATTTTGCCTATTAAGTTATTTATAACTAATATATGAAAATCCATGATTTCTGTATTAGTAATACAAAGGTTGTTAATACATGCATTATAGCGTGCTAAAGACACAATTGCCCCCTAAAAATTGTTTTCGTATTCTTTCTGTCAAATTTATAGAGGATTTTTTATAAATAAATATTTATTTTAAAAAAAATTCAATGCATGTTATTTTTAATATATCAACCAAACACTGCATAAGAAATAATCAATATAACTAATACAAGTAGTTATGCAAAACAATACATAAATTAGCTATGCGTATTTTTAAATTATCAACCAAATATTATTATAATTTATTTTTAATCTAATTATCAATGTCGTATAAATTAGTGAGTATATGAATAAGTTGAGTTACCAAACGACTCCTAAAGGGGTGCTGTGTAATATTCTTGCTCGAAGGGGGTAATTTGTAATTTGATCACCGGAAAACGACAAAGAAAAATTGACAACGAGACTGGAAGAGGAAAATTCTAATAGGGAGGCTGCTAAGCGTGTTTAAAAGGCGGCAGGATCAAGCAAATTCATCATTACAGGCTATCACATTTCTTCTTCATAATTCAAATTTTTTCTGCTTAAACGGAGAAAAATGAATTGGGTTCAACGGAAAATTTATCTCTACAATGTTACTTTTGGTTTGTATATGCTCGACTGGTGGGAACGTTGTCTCTTCAGTATCCTTTTTTTTTGTTTTTTTGCTTCTCATGTTCATCAATTTTGTTAGATCTGTTAAATTTCTTTTTAGTTTATCGATTTTCAATTCATTTTGCTGATCTGTGATTTAGTTATCAGATTTTGGTTGGATCTGGAGTTCTTAACATTTTTTAGATATTTTGGTGCTTGTGTTGCTATGGTTTATGTGTTACAACGGGTTTCGATTTGCTTCTGAGCTCTTCAATAGGTATGTATTTCGTTTTCTCTTGAAGAAAAGTTAAGTTTTGTCCGTATTACTTGCAATTAGTTTAATTTTTCAGCAACTATCACAAATTCATGTATGTTTTGTTCATAAGTGTGATGGTGGAGATTGGATGTAGGAAAGGAGTGGCAACTGGGATTAGTAAATCAATAAAGCAAACTGATTATCGCTTTGAAGTTTAATTCTTCATTTTGAAAAATAGATTATAGTGAACTTGCATAGTGATATACATGTATGCCATTTTGTAGTCTATATGGTCGAATCTCAATGAATGTAGAGGAAGGATTGTAAAAAGATGCATTCTTATTTGATACCTTAGAGAATTCATTGGATTGTAAAAAGATGCATTTTTTCTGTTCTGATCACCTAACTATGAATCTTACGAGGTAACACCATGTTCTAGTAGTGACTTTGGTTCAAAGCAGATGGGATAATTGTTCTCACGAAAGTTGTGACTCCCAGCATCTTACCATCCCCGACAGCAGAAATGAAAAAGTAAAAACCTTTAAAGAAGCATTGAATGCACCCAAGGGTGTGGCGTTGTGGTCAAGAAAGTGAGAGGAGAATTATACGGTCTTAGGTTCAAATCCTAAGTGAAATGCAACTTCATATACATGGATTAGTCAAAATGAATTTAGCTGGAAAAAATAGTCAAGCCAGAGTAGCAAAATCATGACATCTGAATGACCAAATTTCATGAACACTCCATTTGGCAACCTGTTGTTCTTCAAATTTATGCCAATTCTCCATTGACCACCATTGTCTATAAAGCTACACCAAGTTCTGATATTTCTCTTGTTTCCTGATTTAGTTGATCTGATTTAAGATAGATTCAAGTTATTTTGTAGTAATTTTTATTAGTAGTACCTTGTTAATAGATGCAGATTATTTTGGTAGTAACCTGTCACAAGGGGCCTAACTTTCTTCTTTGATGAAGTAAGTTGTTGCATTGCTGGCATCAAGAAGATGCAATGGTTGCAAAAGAAGTACTGTTAGCTCCAGTACATTTGTCTATGCTAGGACATGGAACTAACAAAAAACAAACAAGAAGGGACAGTGTCTGGACAAAAAAAGTGAGACTATGCTAAAATTTAATGAAGCTGTTAGCTCCAAATACTAAAAAAAACTAACCTATGTGCAGGGAGCTAACGAAGTCCAGAAACTATTCAGGGAAATTTACAGGGGAAAGTTTACTTTAACTAAAGAGAACTAGGACACATTTAGCCTTGAGAGAGTGATTTGGAGTTGATACACCATTTATAACATCTGCGATTCCTTTCTATCTATGCTATCCAAAAAATGCTGGCTGGTTTCATAGTCCAGACTTTCCTGATGGCTTTATCAACTTTCCATGAGCTCCAACATTCACCTGCTTACTTCAGATTTTGTGGCATGCCCCATTTAAATCCACAAATAGAAGAAAACATATTTCAAATGTCATTTGCAACTGTACAATGGAGCAGCAAGTGATTGACTCTACTGATTTCTGGGCATGTAGCATCTAGTTGTAATTTGAAATTTTCTTATGACGAGGTTGTCCTGGGTCTAGCATGCTCCATGTTAGTCCTAGCCAGTTGTAGCACATTATCTTCATTGGTAACTTTGTCCTCCAAATCAGTTTCCAAATACTATTGTGGGAACAATAATGATTGTAACCTTTTTTAGCTGTGACTATTCCTTCTTTTCTATGACCCCATTTCTGACTATCTGGATTCTGATGCATCACTAATCACTGAGTTGTCCAACTTTGTTAGGAGACCTAGGAGATCTTCTCCGTCATTGACATTCCTTCTATATATAATGTTCCAGCTTTCCCATTGCTAATGAGAAATGGATGAGTTAGTATCACTGCAAAGATGGAATAGTCGGATGCTTTCATTAGAACAGAGTTGCTTAGCCACTTATCTTTACAGAAACTAATATTAGGATTTCCAACTGAGAAAAATTATTCTGTGAAATTTCCTCCCATAGCTTGCTAATAGTTTTCCATAGACATACCCCTGGAGGTGTTCTTGAAACTTTGGTGCACCAATGATTGTAGGTTCCATGCTTTGCTTTAACCACTTTCTTCCAGAGACATCCTGGCTATACCTCCATAGCCATGTCATTGTCATGCATTTGTCATGAATGGCAAGGTCTCTTATTCCCAGACCTCTTGAGATATTGGTTGAGTGACTTTGGTCCATTTCACCAAAGTGGACTTTATGAGAACTATTATTACCTACCCCGAGAAAATTCATAGCCATGTCATTGTCATGCATTTGTCATGAATGGCAAGGTCTCTTATTCCCAGACCTCTTGAGATATTGGTTGAGTGACTTTGGTCCATTTCACCAAAGTGGACTTTATGAGAACTATTATTACCTACCCCGAGAATATTCCTCCTAATCTTGTCCAGTTGCTTGAGAACCTTACCTGGCATAGGAATAGAGACATGTAGTTAGTGGGGATGCTTTCCACAGAACACTATTGACTAGTGTAAGGGGATGTTTTCCACGGAACACTGTTGACTAGTGTAAGTCTACCTTCCACAGAGATACTGCATTTGCCACGGTGCAAGCCTTTTCTCCAAGTTTCATACTCTATCCATAGTCCAATAGCTCTGAATTTAGCAATGGAAGCCCCAACTAGGTAGTTGGGAAAATACAAGTACTGAAGTACAGAAGATCTACCAGTTCACTCAAATTTGGCACTGAACTAAGCGGATACATCACACTCTTCAACAATGTAAGGTGAAGATCTGATGAAGCTTCAAATATTAAGAGCGTGAGATCAAGTTTTAGAACTTGGGTTAAGTCTGCTTGACAAAATATCAAAGTACATCAGCCTAGAGTAAGTGAGAGGCAGTGATTGAGTTCCCAGAGCCCCAGCCTCAAACCTTTTAACTAACTCATTTGAACAAATTTATCCTACATTTTTTTATGTCCCTCCATAGCCAAGATGAAGAGGAAGGGTTCCCCTGTCTAAGACCCTTAAAAATCCTACTGGAGAACTGTTAACCTACACTGAGAACTTGACTATAGAGATGCTGAACTTGATCCATCTGACACACCTATCAGGCTATCACCAAACCTGATTTTTCTTAGCATAGAGATAAGATATGACTAATTTAGTTGATCAAAAGCTTTCTCTATAATCCAGCTTTTGAAAAATACATGCTTCCCACTTTTTAGTTTCCAATCAAGAGCTTCATTAGCAATCAAAGCTGCATCAGCAATTTACCTGCCTTAAATGAAAGCATCAGTAAGGAGCCTAACTTTCTTTAAGAATATCCCTGGGGATGAGAACGCTTTGATTGTTTTTGGAATTCCAGTGGCAAAGTGAGAACCTTTTGATTGTTTTAAGTAAGTGGTTGAAGAAAGAAATGGAAATAAAAAGCTAAGAAGGTGTACCATAGGTGAGCCTGGAAATATGGTTGAAGAAATATACCTGAAAGCTGAAGCAACCTCATTGTTAGTCTGGTGAGCGAAATAAAGTTTGACTGTCAGTGATCACTAGTTTGAAAAATAACATAGGTTTTTTAGTCTTGTTTGCCTGAACCCGTAACCCATGTTATTGAGATGAATCTTAATTTGCTTCAAATTGTTAGCCCATAAAAAGGAATTTGGAAATAATACTGAAACTACTACATAATACATATGGTTTGGTTGTGATAGTCATAGTACTCTGTTATAGGTTAACCTGAATTACTGCACTTTGTGTTCATTACTATTAGTCTGTTGTAGGCTATTTCTCTTGCTGTCTGATCAAATGAGTTGAGAAACGTCTTTTTTAATATTGAAGTATATTTTTCTTATGATCAAATGATCTTATGCGCAAAACGCAGACCCTCTTTCACTTTCCTGTCTATGCCTTGTACTTCTGTAATTTATTGGGAATACCAATGTGTGACTTTGTTGAAACTCCATTTTATGGTTTTGTGTACCTTATTAGATCTGGAAAAATATATCCAATATTTTGCATCAGTTATTATAAGCGAGTTCCTACTTATATCATTGATAATTTTCTTGTCTCAGGCAAATGTGGTGAAAGTTAATCCAGCTGTGTCGAGCGTTATTCTTCACCATAACTAAGACAGATATGTATGCCTTTTTTGGCATTTAACTTTTAAGGTTGTGAAATTGTTTGCTGTGCCATGGATATAGTTGGCTTTGTATGAATTCATCTTACTAGAAAAATACGTTGTTCGTTTCTTATTCTTTACCGATAGATGACACTTAATGTAATAGTTCGAACAATCAATCAGAAATTCAAGTTGAAATTCTTGATTGTTGTGAGGAATGCTTTGCAATTAGCTTACCAATTTGTGAAGTTTTTTTTTTTTTTTTGATGTGTGTGTTGAGTTGATAGCTCTGTCAATGACGAACATAATATTGAAGAAAGCATTGTTGTTTCATTCCTTATAAATTTGGCTCACTCTAGTTGTTATTATATTTTAAAATGAGTTGTGGATTAAATTTCAGCGGCTCCCCTTATTGTGCTTGTTTTTGTTCTTTTGTCACCATTTGTAATATGCCTTGCAGTTTTGGACCTTGTGAGGAGTAGAGGGGAAAATGATTATTAGTTTTTATATATATCTGCAGTGTAGTTCCATATCTCTCAAGCTTGTACACTCGTGTTGTAGCCATCACGCTAGCAATTAAACTTTAGTGTATCTTCTTTTTGAATTATGTATTTAGTAGACAACACACATTCTTTGATAAACTTTAGCTTCTTTATATTTACCAAAAAAGGCCTAAAATACCTTTAAACTATCAGATTTGCTATAAAAGTATCTTCGTTTACCTTTCGGCTTTAAAATGCCCTTGATGTCAACCTATTGGCCTTGAAATATCCTTATTTTTTACAGCTACATTTAACAATAGAATTAAATTTCTCATTTCTTATGAGGCACAATTTCATTGGGTTATTTGTAATTAACCTAAACAAATTAAATTTAATCCAAACCCGGATCCATTTAATAACCCGATACCCGCCCCACGTTCAATCCCATTAATTTAAGGAAAAAAATTGACAATTATCTTAAACTTTCAATCAATGTCATGCAAGTCCTATCTTTTGTAATATGGTTTGAACTTTCAAATTGCAAAACACAGGACTTGCCTGACATTGATTGAAAGTTTCGAATAATTTTGTCAATTTGAGGCCCTAACAAAGTAAAGTAGCTATACTGTCCATGGCTCCAAGCAAGATAATGCTCAAAAAATTATCATAGGCAAGACATGACAATAAAATTACTAAAATTTTTGCTTTATATTTAAAAAATTAACAGCAATATTAAGGTTTGAGAAATTCCAAGACCCTTCATCTGACCATTTAGATACTGGACTTCATTAGCCCCACTTTCCACCATTAATATCATCCACCCTATCACAATCTTCTTACTTGACATTCTTATTTAGTAAACTTAAATAAGTAATTCTTATTTCTGTCATTCTATATTTTAGTTAGATCTTTAAATTACTGTCACTAAATTGTTAATTTAGATCTCCCAACAAGTTTTCATGATGAGACTAATTCAATTTTGTATTATAATATTTTATTAAATTTACCTATTAAATAATAAACCCACAAAATAAACATGTTTCAATTATATTATTTTTAAATATCTACTTAACATATAACTTTTCAATTTTTTTTTTATGGTGAATGAACTTACAGGGTTGAAATCCCCTGCTCTAAAGTTAGTTGGATCGACTTTAAATAAAATTTTAACGGATCAAAACATATATTTTTCTTGGTATCAAACACATCCCTACTCTATAGTCTATACCACTCATTTCAATGTGTTCCTTTTCTTTTACTCTCTACTTATAGGATAAATCATCTTATTATCTGACTAATAAAGTACAAAATAGTTGATTATATGAGGGATCATTTGGACATGAATATGAAATTAGATTGATATGAAGCTGAAGTTTCACAATTTATGAAAACTATTGAAATTTTCTGAATTCTTATGCAATCTTATCAAATAAGCAAATTATAGTTTATAAATTCATAAGACGTCGCATAGATAAATCACTTATCTTTATGTTTCTTTTATAAATAAATATTTGTAATTAACAAAATTTCAAATACACATAATTTTATGAAGATACACTAATCAACAACAACAATAACTAGTTATTTTTTAATATAATCCTTTCAAATGAACTGAATAATCTCTTCACACTGAGCAAAACTTTTTTTTTTTTTACAAAATTTAAAATTAGGGGTGTTCGTGGTTCGGTTTGGATCAATTATTGATTAAAATCAAAACCAAACCAATCCGGTCAGTTTTTTTAAATTTCTAAAATCCAACCAAATGAAACGAAAAAAAATTACCGTCGATTTGGTTATTGTCGGTTTGGTTAAGTTTTTCTGGTTTATTCGGTTTGAAAGTAAGACTTTTTTTGAGGACGTACGCATCTCGATAGATACAAACACCTAGTACATGAATAATCCACAGAAAAGCTATTGTCTGTTCAATTAAGCAATACTAGAGTTATCATTACACGAACGTGATTCAATTAAGAGAAAGTGTGACTATTTTATGTGAAGTAGGGTAGGTAAAGACTAAAATTGATTTTGATGGACTTGGACTTAGGATTGTTATAGTTGGACTTAAGTATTGGGCTTGAGAAAATGGTAAAGTTAAAGACTTAAGTTAATTAAAATTGAGCAATTTTCACATATAACAAACATAAAAATCATATTTGTATGTTATAGCTATAATTTGCATAATTGCGTTCCATAACAAATTTTATGTTTGCTATGGAGCTTTTGATTTGTATATTTCGCTAGATACATCCAATTTATATACAAATTGTTCAGTTTTGTATAAATTCATTTATACAATTGGATAATTTGTATATAAAACGTTTCAGTTAGGCTTGTCCATTGTATATGTACATATAGTTGTAATTTGTATATGTATGTGTTCTTTGTATAAGTGTATATGTGAAATCTATGTGCAAATCTCTCTCTCGCTTTATACAACACAAATTATACATTGTAATTTGTATAATTTGTGTTTGTATAAAATGAGAAAGAGAGAAAGACAAAAGAGAACTGGGCAGGGGAATATCTGTATTTGTATAGTTATAAGTGTATTGGACGAAAATATCTGTGTTTGTATTTGTATATAAACTTTTCTCTCGCTTTATACAAACACAGACGCATTTTATACATTTGTATACCGAATGGGTAATTGTATACCAAACTAAATGGCAAAAAAATAGGATGTTTGCTGCGAATTACAAATAAAATAAATTATAGCTATAACATTTAATTTGAATTAATAGTTTACTATTTCACACAATTTTCTCATTAAAATTTATTTTATTTATGAATAATATATAAATAATTATAAAATTTATATATCTAATTTATCGGTTCGGTTTGATTATTTTTGCGGTTGTTTTTTAGTAAAATCAAAACCAAACCGAATAGTATCGATTTTCAAAATTTAAAACCAAAGGTAACTAAACCAAACCAGATACCAATTTTTTTAAATCGGTTTGGTTTGAATTGCGGTTCAGTTTGATTTTTTAACCATAACCATGAACAACCCTATTTAAGATGATGAGTTTTTTCTTTACAAAATATAAACGCAAGGGTCAAATTTTTTTTTTAAAAATAAATTGTGATTTGAAATTCGAAATCAGGCTTTTTTGAAAAATTAAGACCGCTAATTTAAAATCATACTTTATATCGCATGTCCAAATATAAGTTAAGATAAATCACAATTTAGATGTTGCGCTTTTATTACTTGTACTATAACGTTTCAAAACATTAAACACAATTTTATTAATTAATGAAATCATCTTCTAAAAGTTGATTTAATATAATTAAATTAGGGGAACTTTCACATATAGCCACTCAAAAATAGTCTAATTACTCTCCATAGCTATAGTTTGATAATTACAATTCGTAGCTACATGTTATATGGAGGAGAGAGGCGAGCGAGACTGGGAGAGAGAGGAGAGAGGCGAGAGAGAGGGGGCAAAGAGTGGAGAAATGTGAATTGTATATGTATATATGTTAGATAATTGTATATTATACATATATATTTGTATATATGGCAAGAGAGATTGGGAGAGGGAGGAGAGAGGCGAGCGAGATTGGGAGAGGGAGGAGAGAGGCGAGAGAGAGAGGGCAGAGAGGGGGAGAGAGGTGAATTGTATATGTATATATGTTAGATAATTGTATATTATACATATGCAATTGTATATATAGCAAGCGAGATTGGGAGAGGGAGGAAGAGGCGAGCGAGATTGGGAGAGAGAGGGGAGAGGCAAGCGAGAGAGGGCAGAGAGTGGGAGAAAGGTGAATTGTAAATGCATATAGGTTAGATAATTGTATATTATACATATGTATTTGTATATTCTGACGAATTATACATATACAAACATAACTAATTATACAAACTCGAAGTCAGCCCGCGTAATTAATGTATAATGTTAGTCATGAGTGGTAATTATAGCAAACTATAGCTATGATGAGTAATTAAGTAGTATAAGTTTGCTTAACCGCATAATTTTCCCATTAAATTATCAGTCACATAATAGTTATAAAATCAACATGCACTTGGTCCTTAGCCAAAGATCTTGGTATGAAATGGGACACGAAAACACTTTGCAAAAATTATTACTATTTCTTAAAATGTCCTGAAAAGTTAGCGAGCATAAGAAATTATTTCATGAATTGAAGCAATAAATTTAGAGTATTAAGTTGGGATTAAAATCTATAGATGAATATATAAAAGAATTTAAGAAAATTTGTGACAGTCTCATTGCTATACACAAATCGTTAGACGAAGATAACAATGTTATACAGTTTGTCAAAGATTTTTTAAAACAAATACAAGATCTTAAGGTTTGTTATGTTGGCCAATGCTTTTCACATCCATCCTTCACTTCAGTTTGTTAACGCACAAAGAGAGTATGATATGAGAAAAGAAAATAGTGAGAAAGATCATGTCGATCAAGTCATGATTTTTCAAGTCTATAAAATACAAAGTTCGATTGATAGGAATAGAAACAATTACTCTTTCAAAGGAAGAGGCCATGCAAGTTGCAACCCATGTAGCTCAATATTGTTTTATAATCTTCTTGAACTACCTAATATAAATCATCTACCATCTTCCATTTTATTAAAAATAGAAATTATTATCTCTAAAATACTCTTTGCTTGTTTAATCCTTTTTCTCCTTTTTTTCTTTTCTTTTAGCAATAGAGTTCTTTCCATTTCAATAATAAGCATTACTTTCTCTGTCCACTTTTAATATGATGAGTTTAATTTTATTAAAAAATAAATGGATGAAGTTAATAAAGAAAGAATAAAATTTGAATCACTTTTATAATATTAGGGATAAAATGATGTGCAGAAATAGCATTATTTTGACATAATCTTAATTTAATGTCTGATTTTTATTTTTCATAGTACCTATCAGATCCATTACATTAAGATGAATTTCCACCTCAAGTATTCGACACATATAGCTTTTGCCTGATAAATTTATATTTAAAAATATTTGTTATTATTTGAGGAAAAGAAAATTCTTACCTTCTATTCTTTTAAAATATTTGCTCGAGAATGACATCATCTCATGTCAATAATGTGTCATAAAAAAATATTACAAACTAAGTAAAGTATAGAAAAAATATAGAGTGATCAATATATTATTCCACTTAAAATTGATGTCAAAATAAATTAATTTGCCGTCCTATTTTATAGAAGAACCGAAGTTTTCTCACAAATTAATAAATTGGCATTCATATATTATACTCTCTAATCAAATGAATATCTCACGATTAAGTCTGAAATATTCATATTACATTTAATTAATAATATAAATTTATTTTAAAATTTAATATTACATTTAATCATTAACAATACAAATTTATCCTCAAATTCCAACTTGCTTACACCATAGTTAGCTAATAGTGGTCTAAAGATGTTAGTATCATTAATATAAGTTTAGTATAAGAAAATTCAAATAATGCACAACACGTGGCAATTATACAACTACCCCAAAAGCCTTATAAATAGTCAAAAGTAACTTGACTTTTCTTTAGCATACTTTTCACTTTTATTAATTACCCTCCACCCTTTATTGTATTTTTCACTCTCAGTGACTTTCTCTTAATTTAGCAAATTGACCACTCCTATTTCTAGCCCCACTTTCATCACTTTACTGAAAGTGGTTAAGTAGCTAATCTTAAGTTAAAAGTGTTTCTAATTTTTAATACTCCCTCCGTTCCATAAGTTAGTTTGATTTAACATGAAATTTAAGAAAGAAATAAAGACTTTAAAATTTGTGGTGAAAAATAAATGATAAATATTTGTGTAGCGGTAAATAATTTAACTAAGGTAAAATAAATATTTTAAAGTTAAATTGTTACTTAACAAATGTGTCATTCTTTTTTGGATTGATTAGAAAAAAAAGTAAGTCATATAAACTGGTACAGAGGAAGTAATACTCTGTTCATTTTAATTTTCTATTGTTTTAGACATCAATTAATAAATATATTATTATTAAATAATTATATCAATTATTATTTTCTTAATGCGTGTATCAAAGATAACTTTCCTTTCATATACACATATATTGTATTAGATTTTCTTATTAGTTTAGTCTTTGTTAGTTTTTATTCTTCAAGTTTACTAGAAAAACTAATTGAATCATGAGAATTCGATAATGTCACTAACACACCTAAAATTATGAAAATTTTCTATTTTCTAAAAATGTTTGCAATAAAGTACTTTTCATAAATTTTTCAACATATTCTACCCTTTTATAAGGGGTAAATCATCTTATTATCTTAACTAATAAAGTATAAGATATGATTGATATTGTAAAGTAAACCACAATCTATATATAACGCTTTCATTATTTCTATAACGTTTCAAAATAAATAATTAACACAATTTAATAAATAATTATTTATTAAACTTACATATATATATATAGAATTTTATGAATAAGATAATACTAAAGTGCCAAATATCATGGCATGAAATAGGACACGAAAACACTTTGCAAAAAAATATTATTATTTCTTAAAATGTCCACATGTTCTGAAAAGTTAAAAGAGTGAAAACACTAGTAACATACAAGACTTTGCATACTCAAATTTCCCCTTTCTCTCTCTAGTTTCCCTGCCGCCGACCACCCAAAATCCCCCATTTTCACCCTTTTCCGATCCGGAGTTTCGACTTACTTCTCTTATTGTTGTAATACAAGTGAAGATTTGAGTATTGTAGGTGAATCTTACTCGGGAACTCACTAATTTGAGTGGAGTCCTTCCATTTTAGCAAATCCCATTTGCATTAATTTGAATTTATTTTTTTCATTTTCTCGCCAGTGAGTGATTTCTTGCCAATTTTGGTATCTGGGTTTTGCTTATCTACTTTGCTTTGAGCTGGTTTTGTGATGTGGGTTTTGCTAATTAGCTAGTCTGAGCTTGTGTTCAGAAGAATCAGAACTTTGTTCAGAGATACTAGTTGGGTACAGAAAGCAATATTGAATGGTAGATTCGCAAAAAGAAGCGAGTAGAAAGTTTCTTAAGTAGAAATGCTCTAGATTTTTACATTTTAGGCACTAGATAAACCCTAGAAGAATTCTATTTCATCCGCCATGAATGATTGCGCGGGCTCTGGTGAAGTGAGTGTATTGTCTTCTGGTGATCAGACAGCTCCTTGTAAAGAAGCAGCAAAGAAAAAACGGAATCTCCCTGGAATGCCAGGTAAATTAATTTAAATTTGCAATTTCTAATTAATACGACTACTATGGTTAGCTTTCAAATTAGTTAGGGTTTAGTTATTTAAACCCATTTTGTTTAAGAACCCAGATTTCTATTTCAGCAGAAAATTGATTTTTGGGGCTTTTCTATTATCCTTTGATTAGATCCTAATGCGGAAGTGGTAGCTTTGTCACCGAAAACTCTATTGGCAACGAACCGATTTGTGTGTGAAATTTGCAACAAAGGGTTTCAGAGAGACCAGAATTTGCAGCTTCATAGAAGAGGTCACAATCTGCCTTGGAAGCTAAGGCAGAGAGCAAGCAATGAGGTGAGGAAGAGAGTGTATGTTTGCCCCGAACCTACGTGTGTTCACCATGATCCTTCACGGGCATTAGGGGATTTGACTGGGATCAAGAAGCATTTTTGTAGGAAACACGGTGAGAAGAAGTGGAAATGTGATAAGTGCTCAAAAAAGTATGCAGTTCAGTCTGATTTGAAGGCTCATTTGAAGATTTGTGGAACTAAAGAGTATAAATGTGATTGTGGGACTATGTTTTCAAGGTCCATTCTTGATGCCCTTTTGATTGCTAATCTCTCTTTATTGTAAAGCTGATATCTTTGTTAATAATATATAGGAGGGATAGCTTTATCACACACAGGGCATTTTGTGATGTTTTAGCAAAAGATACTGAGAAAGCACAGAATGCAGTTACAACTCCTATTGCTGATGAGGACCATAAAGTTCAAGTTGTTGTTTCATCAACACCACAAACACCTCCTACGCCCCCACCATCCTCGGAGCCGCCAGCCATTCCTTCACCAGCTGCCCCGGAGCCTCTACCACCTCCTGTTTCTCCGTCAACTGCTGTAGTGTCTTCTGATTCTCCCATCCAGAATCCAGGTACATTTTGAAGTTCAATTTTTAACTAGTTTGAAAATCTGGATTTGTAGTGTATCTGATATGTGTGTTTGTTGAGAACAGACAGGAGACTTTGTTCTTTCTTTGTTTTGGAGTCTTGCTTATTTTGTCAGTTAATGATATTTTATCAAGAACTTTTGTCATCTATTGATTCTTGTTGTTATCTGTATTCCTCATTAGACTATGTTAAATAAGTGTTTGCTTATCAATCTGGGCCATTATTTCAACTTCTAACTTGAAAAACAGTTTTTGGAGTCTTTTTCAAGTTTTCACTCACTAAAATTCAACTTGTTTTCTTGTCCAAACACTTGATTCAATTTCCAAATACTCTTTTCAACTTCAACTTCAAATACTACTTTTTTTCATATCTCGACCTACTCATGTCCAAACGCCCAAGTGATCCTTTATCTGAACAAAGTTCAAATTGTAGAAACAGAAGTATGTAAATATAGGCATAAAGAGATTAAACAAAAAAATAGAAAAGTAACATTTCCAATCTGAAAAAACTTTGGGTAAGGTAAAGGAAACATAGCACAACTTAAAGAATTCTAACATGTGTCATCACTTCTACTAACCTTTTATATCAAAAGCTTAACTTTCACTGCTTGTTTATATGAGTTGTTTCTTTCTGTCTTACTATAATTGTTACAATTTGGCAGAGAGTCCACACACAAATTCCAATGGAACTATTACTAAACAGGATATAGAAGAAACAACAGCAAAATCAAGCTTGTCTGGAATCTGCAGTAGTAGCTCATGCACCGGATGTACCAACAGCAACTGTTTTACAAGCTTGACTGGAATCTGCAGCAGCAGTTGGAGTTCAAGCAGTAATGGAAGTACCAGCAGCAGCAGCATTTTTCCAAGCTTGACTGGAATCTGTAGCAGCACTAGGAGCTCGAGCAGTAATGGAAGTACTGGCATCATCAGCGTTTTCCCAAGCTTGTCTGGAATATGTAGCAATAGTAGGAGCTCAAGCAGTAATGGAAGTACCCACAGCAGCAGCATATTTTCAAGTTCAACTGGAATCTGTAGCAGCAGCATATTTCCAAGTTCAACTGGAATCTGTAGCAGCAGCATATTTCCAAGTTCAACTGGAATCTGTAGCGGCAGCTGCATAGTTTCAAGTTCAACTGGAATCTGTAGCAGCAGCATATTTACAAGTTCAACTGGAATCTGTAGCGGCAGCAGCATTTTTGCAAGTTCAACTGGAATCTATAGCAACAGCAGTAGCTCGAGCTGTAACAGAAGTACCAGCGGCAGCAGCATTTTTACAAGCTTGACTGGAATCTGTAGCAGCAGTAGTAACTCGAGCAGCAACAGAAGTGCCAGCAACAGCACTTTTGCAAGCTTATTTGCTTCATCAACAGCTTCAGGAAGTTTGCCGTCTCAAGCACCTCAATTTACGGATTGGTTTCAGTCCGTGGCTCCTGCACCACCACCTGATATAGAACCACCATCATCTATGGAACCAATATCTCTCTGCCTTGCAATGAATCATGGTTCATCAGTCTTTGGACCAGCTGGGCAAGAGAGAATTCAGTATGCTGCAGCACCACAACCATCCATGTCTGCAACAGCATTACTGCAGAAGGCTGCTCAGATGGGTGCAACAGCGACAAACTCATCATTGTTGAGGGGTCTTGGGATATTATCTTCTTCTTCATCGTCTAGTGGGCAACACGAATGGAATGGGAGACAAATTGACACTGATGGTGCAACGTTGGCTGCAGGCCTTGGCCTTGGATTGCCATGTGACGATGGCTCTGGTCTAAAGGAACTGATGTTGGGAACTCCCTCTGTTTTCGGTCCCAAACATCCTACTCTTGACCTTCTTGGATTGGGGATGGCAGCTGGTGGAGGCTCAACACCTGGATTATCCGCTCTAATAACATCAATGGGCGGTAATCTAGATGTGGCTGCGGCAGCAGGACCGTTTGACAGTGGAGAATTTTGTGGGAAGGAGTTTGGAAGAAGTTCATGATACCAAATGTGAAGGACCATGAAGCTTTAGTTGACAATTTGGCAAAGCCCATTAGTGTAGGGAGAAAACGTCTTTGTTGTTGTAATATAGAAGAAACTCCTACTCTGTATAAACTTTTCTACTCTTTAATTTATTCTAAAGGAAGCAATTATATTTATTTAATTGAAGTGTAAAAACTGATAGTTTGCGCACGGTTAAAATATATTTTACTCCCTCTATCTGAAATATTTGTTTATTTTTTAAATTCGTTGTTTAAAAATGTCTTTTACCTTTTTTTAATAGTATTTTTTTAAGTTCTAACTTGATATAACACATACATGTCTTTTAACTTTGTCTTAGTTGACATCTATGTTTTTCAACTTTGGATGTGCACAAGTAGACGTTTAAATTTGTATAAAGTTAAATAAAAATAGACATGTAGAACGTTACTAGAATGTGAATCGATACTGAGTAGGACGTGTGTGTCAAATTGTTGAACTCTATACAAGTTTAAGTTTAAGTGCCTATTATGTACGCCCACAGTTGGAGGATATAGATGTCATATGAGGTCAAGTTAAAAGATGTGTTTATGCTTAATAATTTTTTACGTAGCATGTTTAAAATCAAAAAATTAAAATATATCTTTGATACATTCTATACATCTTTAATTTAAAATCAGAAGATTAAATCTTCACTACTTTCTTGAATTTCATGAATTGAAACAGAAGGAATATTAAATTAGGTACCTAGAACTAGAAGAGTGCTTCATGGCATTAAGAATGCAAGGTAGGAATAGAGAGAGTGAATGCCACCTATCTAGCCCTAGGTTAAAAATACTCTATAAAGTTATTGTTGGTGTGCTGGATCATTAACACCAATAAATTTAGCCAACAGGCTTGAGCCTTGAAGTGACATAAGTGTTTATTTTTTTTTGTTGAGAAGTTGAGGGCAATTATAGATAAAAGAAGGGTATTTGGGTGTGGGGTAGGGAAAAAATCTTTCACAATTGGTAAAAGTGACAATGATTTAAATCCGGACCTGAAAATGCCTTGAGAACCTTTTGGTAGGAAGTGCTTTATTTTTTTAGTGAACCTACATGACTTGGAGGTGAAAATGCAAGGAATTGAGAACTTCTTGATAGGATGCGAGTTATTCTTTTTTTTAGTGGACCTATTTAACACGAGACTAAAAATGTTAAAAGAATCTAATAGTCGGTTGGGTGAATTTCGAATATGAATGACTAAAGAAAGTAGCTGGACCGAGGCGTTTATTAATTATAGGACATAAGATAGAAAGGATGAAGAGAAAGTGGTTTCCTGGGCCAATTTTTAGCTTTGACATTAAAAAGGAAAGGAACTGATGCAATGTTTCTATACTATTTTCTCAAATTTCATTTGAATTAATATTCTAATTTTCTTCTAAGTTTATGCTGTATTCTTGTCGTTTATATTCTTGTTTTGGTAGCAATCACATGGCTTAATAAAGTTGGGATTCTTTTTTGCACAAGTGTTAAAATCATCCCCCTTCACCTCATGTTCTTTTCCATTGGACATTTTTGTTAGAACTATTTATTCGCTTTTGTGTGGAGTCTTGAAGCAACAGTAAAGTTGTCTTCTCGTTTGATCTACAAGTCGTATACATTTCTTGGGATGTGGTCCATTCCATGTCCCATTTTATTTATATTTGCTTACTGGCTGACTAAGACCAAAAAAACAGAATTCAATATTTTGATGAGGATCAAGCTTATCCTTCGTCAATATACGTTACATTTTAGGAGAAAAATTCCCAACATTAACTTCAGTTAGTTGGGTTCACAAATAAATAATTGTATTGTAATGAGATTTAAATTGTATTTTACGATGGAGTGTATGATTATTTCATCGAAAAACTTCAAGTTGTTAGAGACATAACACACTTTTAATTACTTAATTATGTCTTTAACACGTTCATCACGTGTGAGCCGACTTGCTTCTTTTTCATTCTTTAATGATATATAACATCCACAGTCAACCAAGCTATGTTGGAGAGTGTTGCAAGGATTGGTGATTCAAAATTGGCTACTTAATTTTTTTAAAAAGAGGTGATCTTCTCCTCAAAATGTGGTACATATTTCTATCAAACTCCACCACAATGGTGTTTAATTGAGAAAAGTAAAAGACAGGAATCTCTAAATCCTGCAAAAAAAAAAGACTCACTCCGAGGGAGCTTCAATGGTGGTGCTGTAAGGGATGATAGTCAATCTTCATCTTGAAGGGTTCGGAAAAATAGAACATACTCAAAGATCTTGCCTATAAGATACTTTCCTGGTGAAGGAGAGAGAATTTAATAAGCTAAGAATGTCTTGTTGAAAGTAGGAACTTAGACTATGACGACAATATCAACATAGTTTCCACTTATTCCTTGTCTTCCCAAAAAAGAAATCCATAAAGTCCTCAGTAGGATTGGCAGCACTGGCTAATAAGGAGATATTTTGGACTTATCGGAAGCAAAAAATTTCCCAACTTTTGAAAACATAACAAACAAACAAAGCAAGATAGAATACAATCCAAGTCACCAGAATACTTAATGGTCTAAAGATCAAGTTATTCAGTTACTTTTACAATGTTGTCATAGATTCAGATTCAACCCTGGGTTAAAAATCCAAGAATTAATGTTATAAATTTCACTCAAAAGGGTTAAAAAGGGCATAAATTAGTAGAAAAACAGAGATTTCTACTTCTAACGCACGGTAAAAGCTATAGATTTCTCACGGGCAGTAAGAGATTTGTGAGCATTTAAACCAAAATAAGCTACTCTGTCATGGCTTGTCCTCAACTCTTAGCTTCCTCAACATTGGACTGAAGACGCATGGCGTTGGCATTACTCTCTAGCTTGGACACATCCTCTGGCCCATACAACCTCGTCAACTCATCCTGTTTCAGAATCAGGTCCTATTGCTTAGATGGATTAAAAGGACAAACATAAAGAGAAAAAGAAACAACAGCAAATTTTCTCAGAACTGCGAGTACCAATTTTTTTAATATTGATCAACAATTCCGTGCGAACACAAGATAAAAAAGGGGAAAGGATGGAAACTTTAGAATTTACTTAGAAGTGAGGGCAAATGAGATAAGCATACACGAATACAGACGGGAGAAGGGAAAAGATGCTCAAGTAGTTTTTACCTTTATTGAATTATTCTCCGAGGTAAGCTTCTCACATTCCTCAGAGACCTTTCGCAACTCCTCTTTGAGTCCATGATTCTCATTGCTCAATGTCTCTACCTTAAGTTGTAGCTCTTCACACTCAGCCTGCAGAAGATAATCATAAAACAACACGACTATCAAAAAACTTCAAATTCCAGGTAATCTCGAGATGGACCTATCAATATTGTCTGTTCACAGTATTTTATCAGACCAATTTTTAATCAGATTTACAGTTCAGATCCCACTCTCTCTCTCTCTCCGGGTAAGGCATTCGATTGCGCATCAGAGAGAAAGAACAGACTTCCAATGGCTTAAAATATAGTCAACCAATAAGGCGAGTCATCCCCCATCGGTTGATTCTATGAAAAACCTTGCTTCTCAGTTTAGTACACAATCTGCTGGACAAACTACAGTCCACAATGACAATGATCGGCTATTCTTTCCAAAAAATGTTCACAAAAACAAAACAAGTCCTTTATTTTGAGTACACCTTCCATCCCTATATGATTGAATCCGGATGAGATTGGCATGAAGAAAATAGTATAAAACTATCACACTTGGGAGAACCGTTTTTCTCCTTTTAGCTGGAAGGCTAGTTACTCCCAGTGTTTCAATACCAATCACATATTTGCTGCAATTAAGCCCACCAAAACTAATGATTCGGGGTGTTAATGGTATTTGACACAATATTTATTTATTTTTTATTCGGAAGTTGGGTAAGAATACTTAAAATTCTACTTCTAAATTCTCTTTTTCAACTTCAGCTTCAGCAACCACCAAATATTTGTCCAAATTCCTACTTAGTTAGGCTGGGTGATTTATATGGAACTTGAGGCCAAGAGCACTTACAAGAGCTATGAAGCAGAAACTCGAGATCTGATACCAAAAATCGATGCAGCACAGTGAAACTCATATATATTATATATATATGCTATTACTATCATTCATTGGTGTTACCAACTTCGTCTCCTTTGTTTCGTTTTCCTTTTGGGAACTTCTAATTTCTGTACTCTTGTACTTGAACTCAATTATCATAAGAGAAACAAAATATGCTATTTTTCTCAAGGTCGATAATTTGGAAAACAATAGAAAGAGACACATATACATACATAAATGACCCCTTTAATTTGTAAAAAATGTTTTCAGTTAAGAAGTCTTAACTGAGACAATGAATTGACCTATTGACCACCGGAAGTCTATGTAAAATGGGTCTATCAGACACGACTAGCTGAGATGGTAGGTTGCGTTTCTCCCACCCGAATTTGAGCATGTTTTTCCAGAAAATATGGAGTTTACTTCCAGACACTTTTGATAACTACTTTTTTTTCCAGCCATTCCTTCAAGTTTTCATCTTTTACCCCATATCAAACTCAATTCCATGTGTTTTCTTTTGCTTCTCCTCGCAAACCTATACTAGATTCAAACCTAAATCTACACTCACCAAAGCACTTTCCTTCCCCACTTCCTCTTCATTTACATCACCAGAAAACTTCACTGGCCTGCACCACTCAATGTCCATCTTTCCATTCCAGTTAAAGCCTTCATCGTGGAGGACAAGATGGTTCCTTCATATGGAAGGGGGAAGAAATTTACTGATCCTAAGGTCTAAGTATATTCCTAGAATAGAGATTCGTCTTGTTAAATGGTATAGAGACCCAAAGCAGCTCTACTCCAAATAGAAATGCTTTCCCACATAATGGTTTTGCATTTACGGGTGGGTTTCAGGTGTTTTCACCCATGACTACTGCAAGGTTTGGGAATTTCACGTTATCCATGGCATTTGGCGTCTTATCCCATCATTGTTCAACATTCAAGTAATGGATTTCTGATGCCACTAATATTGGAACTACTGCTGGTTTTTCTCACGAGTCACTCACACACTCCATGATGGTCATGCTCAACCACAGTGTAAAGGTCAGCAGCAATAGGTGAGTTTCTCCCTCAAATTGCTACGTTTAGTTATATGCATTTGTGTTATCTTTTCTTCAATTCAGAACTAAGTTTGGCGAGTTTAAGGGGTTGTCTATGTACTCAACCTATGTGTGTATGTGCGCTTGATAAGTACAAATGAGTTTAACACATGGTGCAAAATCATTTTACATTATCAAGCCACTTTTACTTGTTAAAAACTGCCTTATTTTCAAAATTACAAATCTCACTTTGTATGAAGACCTGTAAATATCTTTCAAGTCACCCAACAATGTAAAAAGTTATCTACAGTGTAGGTATAACAACAACAACAACATACCCAGTGAAATCCCACTAGGTGGGGTCTGGGGAGGGTGGAGTGTACGCAGACCCTGCCACTACCTCGTAGAGGTAGAGAGGCTGTTTTCGAGAGACCCTCAGCTCAAGTACATCAAAACCAAGTAAAACGCGAGGAAAACATTGTGTAAAACATCACATCCAATAAGAAAGATAGTTATAATCAACAAGGGGACAGCAACATCAATAAAACAATGAGAGAAGTGAAACGCAATAAAAACCAGAAGGCTATATGTAACACAAACAAGAACTGCAAGTGTAAGGCAAGGACTACTACCAACGCTAACAACCCATACTCTCGCAAGGGAGGACAACACTCTAGCCCTACTAACCTACAACCTTAATACGTGACCTCCACGCTTTCCTATCTAGAGTCATGTCTTCGGTAATGCGAAGCTGAGCCAAGTCCTGTCTAATCACCTCTCCCCAATACTTCTTAGGCCTACCTCTACCCCTCTGCGTACCCTCTACAACCAGCCCCTCACACCTCCTCACTGGTGCTTCTGCGCACCGTCTCCTCACATGCCCAAACCATCTCAGTCTCGCTTCTCTCAGCTTGTCCACCACAGAGGCCACTCCCACCTTCTCCCGGATAACTTCATTCCTAATCTTATCACTCCTAGTGTGCCCACACATCCATCTCAACATCCTCATCTCCGCAACATGCATTTTCTGGACATGTGAGTTCTTGACTGGCCAACACTCCGCTCCATACAACAAGGCCGGTCTAACTACCACTCTGTAAAACTTACCTTTAAGTCTAGGTGGAATTTTCTTATCACACAAGACTCCAGAGGCACTACAGTGTGGGTATGTATAAGTTAAATCTCTAAATATTTTGAACACCCAAAATTGAATTCTGTTTCCAAATAACAAACTTTAGTTTAAATAATTAAAACATCAACACTAAATTTCACACCGAAAATTAAATGAATTGAACGTCGCTTTCCGACCCACCACCTTTTTTTTTTTTGAGGGAGTACTAGAAGTAACAAAAGGAACTCTGGGCTACATCTGAAAAGAAAGATAGTCTCTGGATTAAGTGAGTCCACACTTACTACTTAAAACATGATCCAGTTGCTACATGTAGCATCCCAAGTTCTGCTACTTAAATCACCCATGGAAACCTTTATCATAGTACTTTAGATGCTCTATAACTAAGAACTTATGGCAAAGGTTACTGCCTTGGTTTGGTATACAAACGGATATTGGGGAGTGGCAAGATGAGTTTCTATGGACTACTGGATGGGCAAGTAAAGAGTCTGGGAGAGGATCAATTATTAACTGTGTATTTGCTACTAGTTTTTGGGAACGCATGTTTATCCAAAATATTTAATATAAATTTTGTATTGTAAATGATAAATTTTAAATGGTATATATATACATATATTATTTGACTTCCTCTGCACTATAAAGTAAAAAATCAAAACATACAAAGAAGTAACAACTCGTAAGTTGAGGCAAATAAATCATGCAAACTTGATGATATTGTAGAGACATATACAATACTTTAATTTAAAGATAAATACATATTCGAACATATATAAATACATGCATACAATAAAATATTAACTCCGGAAAATTAACTATATGGAAAAAAATAAAAACTAATTTTGATGCATATAATGAATAACAGCATGACCAACCCAAATGCACAACAATCATATGAAACTTGTTTCAACTCAAATACATGAACATTAAAAAAGTAAAAATAAAAAAGGGCGATGATTGTATAGTAATTATTGCAGAGCATAAAAAGGAAAATGCAACATCACATGATCAAAGGCTTTCTCATATGCAGGTATTTCGATTCATATATCAAGGAAAAATCTGATGGAAACTTGCAATAGTAATGCTACCATTTAAAATATTTGATCTGACCAATATCTAATGCTGTTTCTAATGCCAAACTGAGTAAAATCTTGATAACCACTGAACTTCTTCCTCACACAGAATAATACATATTTTAGCAGAATCAGATGTTGATAAGCAGCTATATCAAGTCGTTGTTTTTTCAAGAGAAAAAATAATATAGGTAAGGGATAATGAAATGATCTAAATTTGTGCAGGTTATAAAGTGATAGAAAGAATATCAAAAGGCTAGAGGGGTAGAAGATAAATGAGCAAAAGTTAGAGATAATAGAAGAAAAGGTGTACATTGAACTTGTTATAAAAAAATCTTTACAATTAATCACATTCATGGGAGTTATTATTTACATTTATTAGGATGCCAATTTTTAATGGTGAATGAAAGGGTACTGTTACGTTTGCCTTTTTTTAATTAGAATGTGCATTTACATTTTTGTACAAAATATATTTGAAGTAATATCAAGTTGAAGGATATTATAGTAACTCAGCTTTATAAGGTTATTTTCGTAATCCAACTTTCAATTGAGAGCTTCCCATATATATATATATATATATATGAATATGAATATGATACATGATATGACATGATGATTCAAAGCACCTATAAATATTGAATCAAGTCTCGACTCTTTAGATCAGTCCATCCGTGGTGGAGGAATTCTGGTTAAGTTTAACTAAATATGACCTTCCCCTCCCATAAAGAGAGTTTCTTGCTCTAACAAGGATGATGAGCACAATGATATGAATTAAATATTAATAAAAAAAAAAAGGAAGCCCGCGGCTGAAATGGCATTCAATTCCAGAAGAGCATGTTCCAATCAGAGAGGGTATTCAGAGAAATTGCAGTCCACATTCATATTCAGGGAGAGAGGAGAGTTCAAGCGGTGGCACATTCCATTGTTCACACTTAATGCCATGCCTTGAGGGGCCAGTTTATGCAAAACTGCTGGAATTATGGCTAGATTTTGTCAACCACCTGAAGTTACACTTTAGACAGTTTCCATTACTGGGTTTTTTGTGTATTGATTAAGTTCTGATAGCTGCTATAGAAAGTGTAAACAGTCTCTTGGCTAGTTATAAAGCCATGACACTGTCTGTTTTTATTTTCTGAAAATAGGTAGTCATCACCAATTTGGCTTTGTAATTTCAAACTTTTGGTATTACAAAGACTCTTAATGTAATTATCAAATTAGTTGAAAATTATTCTATATGTGTAATTTCATTGGTAACATTATTTTGGATAATCTTTCAGAAGTTGTACAGTTGCTCCTTTGGTGAGCCGTAAGTCCCGAGTTCAAAGAAGAAATTGCAGACATGCAAAGAGAAGGCTACATATATATGTAATACATCAACTCCCTCCAGCTACATTGGCATTAGCCGGGGAGATCTTCATGCGCGAGGTTATGGTAAGTAAAAAACACAACGATGCTACAATTTTATAGAGCACGATGTAGTGCTCTATGATTGTGTATAACAGGGTGATCTTCTAAGGTTTAACTTAGATGCACAACCATCAATTATTTTCTCTGTAAGTTAGACCCATCAGTTTCTATAATGTACTCTGACTGTTGAAGAGATGAAAGTGAAACAGTATCTGTAAGAAGTAACTCATACCTGCTTGCGCAATCTTGACCTCCTAGCTGATTCTCTATTAGACTGCTTTCTCTTTTGCCTTTTAAGTTCACGTTCATCCTATTAAGAAGGGTTGTAAAGTACTTATCGACAAAAAGAAACACAGTGATGATTTTTGTAAGGGTACTATCTCATTATTGACTTTATACAATATACATATTGAGAAACAAAGAACAATAAGAACAACAATAATGATCACTTTTTGAAAATGTGTAGAAATGCCTTTAGATTCCCAAAAAGTTTACTTTACATACATCAAATAGCTTTGAATCTCAATCTAGCATAACGTAAAGACACGAAGATATTTTTATTGGGAAATCCGCAGCCACTATCATTTAGATGCGCATAGGGTAAAACCTCCACTCCTATGCAATAGCTCACAAACCACACAGGAGAAGTAATTCGCACTAAGCAAGCCCGGTGCGACGAGCTCAACCCAAAAGGCAAACCCCTTGCTTTCGCTGGCAAGGGATTTCCAACTTGAGACCTCCAACATGGGGGTCCCAAGTCCAAACCACTGGGTCACATCCAGGGGCGGAGCCACCTTGTACTAACCCCCTTTGGCGGAAAATTATATTAATTATATAAGGTTAAAATATATTTTTATGTATATATAGTAGATGTCGAGCCCCCTTCAGCTACTTTGTGTGTCTATTTCTACAGATTTTGAAACCCCTTATTGAAAATCCTGGCTCCGCCACTAGTCACATCGAAGGGTAAAGACATGAAGATTTATAGCTTCCAAAATATGGAACCATACTAAAGAATATTGATGTAAGGAATTTGAAACCAAGTTCAGTTTCTTGCGACCAAATTTCAAGCCTTATTCAGGTTTTAATTTTTTTAAATTTAACTTAAGAGCATGAAGGGGAGCCTTGGAGTAAATGGTAAAGTTGTTGTCGACCAGGATGTTACGGGTTTAAGCCGTGGAAACAACCTCTTGTTGAAATGTGGGGTAAGGCAGCGTACAATAAACCCTTGTGGTTTGGCCCTTTTCTGGACCAGCGCATAGCATGAGCTTTAGTGCACCGGGCTGCCCTTTTTAATTTAAGAGCATATATTTGGGCAAATTTGGTCCTACAAACAGGAAATTTTCCACATAAAGAATGAACTGATTGTTTCATTGAAAGTTCTCCGGAAGAATACTAGTGGATGTTTCACTAGTATAACTGCTGAAAGCACTTTTGATCAGTTAACTAGCCATGCCATCAACTATTTCAGGACCAACCAAAACACCAGAAGAATAAAAACCCAGACCTCAGCTCCTCTTCATATCTCGTTCACGGTTTGGTTCTTTCTCTATCTCAGTTGTGATATCTTAGTTTCCTGAACCATCATTTTTGTTAAATAGTCTCAGTGGTTACATGTAAGATGCCTATAAATAGGTTTGTCATGTATTTCCTTATTATCAACACATGTCACATTTTCTCACAATTTAACATTTTGTTCATTGAGAATGAATTCTGAATGTCAAGATACACCAGAAACAGCGAGTCTTATTGAACACAATCTTCAAATATCCCTAATGACCATCTGGCACGAAGAAGAGTAAGTACATTTTGTGATTTTTACTCCACAGGTGGTTAGAGGAATAATTTTGATAAGAAATTGGCAGTATCACCAGAGCACAGAAAGTAGCATGATCAACTCTGCATTCATTTGTTTCATAAAATTGAATAAATGACTGAAAACAAAACTACCTGAATCCATTCACGTCCCATCCCAGGAGCTGGCGAGACACCAGATTGATTTGATCGCATTTTGATCATTCCGGGACCACCAGGCGGTGCGTTCCACAAATCCATCCCAATATTCAGATTAGTTGCGGGCATAGCGACTGGATTCCCTGTTGCAGGATTGGTCTGAGCATTGGCTCCTAGTTGAAAATTACAGACCAATTAAATAAAACGAATAAGGCATAATCAAGAAGCAGACAAGTGAAACAAGTTACCATTAGCAAGCATTAGATCAAAGCTTCTATTCTTGTCTGCAGAAAATTCCTATAATAATAAAACAAGAAAAGTCAGTCTTAGCTACCAAATGATACGGAACCGACACAACAGCAATGCATTTGAGTAAGCTATGACATTCTTGAGTTAATCAGAAGGCATACATGGTTATCATTTTCATCATTTTCGTCTGATGAACCTTCACTTCCGCTTTCAGCACTATTCAAGAGAATATAGTAAGTCAGATGCATAAATGACCACATCCAAAAAAGATCAATTTGATTGAAAATGAGATTAAAATAAGAGTCTGCAGACAAATTTTAACACCAAATCCACATCAAAATACCTTCTTGTGGCACCACCATCATTTCCAGAACCTGAAGCCGCTTTCCCAATTTCTCCTGCCTTGCCACCTGAACATCCCTTCAATTTTTTGCTTGTATTCTGGTCCTTACCATCTGGTGCCTTACTAGCTGATTCTGGATTTGCCTGCAGTGTGTTTGGAGTCTGCCAAAAGAGCATAAATAAATTAGTAAATAGAGGCTTTTAAAGAAATAAATTTACAAAAAAGCTATAAGTGGGTGACTCTCTTTCATCAGCTTTCAAATTGATAGTAACCAAAAGGATTAATTACCATAGGCATATTAGGATGAGCATAAACTCCAGCAGGAGGATATAAAGCAGGATATGGGACTGGGGCTCCATAAGGAGGCATAAGCGGATGCTGAAATATCACGCAATAAAGAGTAAGTACATTAAAATGTTCTGAGCTTTATACTTCATATAGTAAAAAAGATGCAATGTGCCGCAAAAAAGGACTATGTAAATTAGTGAATGCAAAACTAATCACCTGGCCTCCCCACATGTATGGGTGGGGAGTGGGAGAAGCAACAGTTGAGGGAAAGAAGGGAGGTGTAGGTCCAGCACCATAATATGCCTAAACAGGAAAGTTAGTGCTTAAGAATTAAAACATTCATCATCTTATATTATGAAGAATATTGATACGTAGAACCTGACAATGATTATTCACAATAAAATTCATTACCAACCTGCATAGAGGACCAATCAGGATATGAAGGTGTAGCTTGTGTTTCCTGAAAATCAAACAAATGGAGAACTTGTGAATAGCGAGCCACAAAACAGAGTAACACTAAAACTTATATTAGCATTTATTGTGTACAGATGTATGGAAAAAAAAATGGAAAATGACCTGAGTTGCAGTAACTTTCGAAGGTTTTGCAGGGGTGCTCTCTTCCCCAGCTCCCATTAGGTGTCGAATCAATAGTCAAGTGTCAGCGTTTGTTTGATTACTTCAGAAGATCAAGTATTTATTTAAAAGCTAGATGTACCTGAAATAGGAGAAATTATGGGAATAGAAGTAGAAATATTTTGTTTCATTTGTATATATTACTCCAGTCATTGTCAAATGGAATAACTATACATGATAAAACTGCACAACCATCGTTATGACATGGATGGAAATTAATCTTTTACAAATTATATTCAATATGAAGTTGCGGCGACGACTTTTTCTTGCCACCTAGGAAAGAAGCTGATCATATATTGCTCTCAGTTGTCTATACCAAAGAAGACAAACCACAAAAAGGTAAAATAGCACCTTCAAGGAGACTGCAATAGGAAAGAACAGATGTATATATAGCGAGGAGACAATTGTAGTCTAGCAACACAGACTTACTAACTGCAGCAAAAACAAAAAGCTGATCGATCCTGCACATAACATAGACCGGCAAATACATTTTCTAAATTTATTTTCTTGATGTGAATACTTTATTTATCAATTGAATAGTCTTCCTTGTTTATCTCAAAAAAAAAAAGACATATATGCAGCATTTCCAAGTATCCTCTACATCAACAAACAAAAGTAGAAAGAACATTTCTGCTAACTGCTCCACTTAGAAATGATGAATGGTTTGTTTGTGCAAGGAACTCAGTGAACAAAGGTGAAAAAAGTAGTACTGGGAAGATGCCACAGCCATTGGGCATTGTACTTTAGGGCTCAAGTGGAGCTTTTGTATTGGTTGATGTATTACCTTTTGTTACCTATAAATAGTAGTTTTAAACATAATTGTAAGGGGTTGGACACTGAACAGGACAAAAGCAATACATTGATTTTCTTATGCTCCAAGCTTTTTAATTCTCCTAAGTCCAAGTTCTCAAGCATTACTCTACATAAACGTCTCCGGATTCAATATCAGGAACACTCTAACCTCACCAGGATCCAGTGCAAACTCATCTCATCGGGGATCTATTGCTTCATACAACTCTATTTACTTTCCTTACAACTTCCACTTAATTCTTAGCAAACATATTTAACTGGTAATAGCCAAACTTAACGAGTTAATTCAAGATGCGTGTCCTTGACCTCATTACAAATTCAACTGTGTCATTTTCCCAGTAAACAATATTGCTTCTCAATGGGAAGCATGACTTGGTTATGATCCATCATATGATGTATTAAATGCTTAAAGATCCTTCCTAACTGCTATTTCCAACTAAAGACACTCTTCACCTATAAAACTAATTCCAATCTAGTCTTTTCTTGACTACTCCATAACCAAGAGAGGACATACCTCACACGTTAAACTCGAGTTACAACAGTTTGAAATTGAATAATTCTACTCATAGAAAATATTACTAATTCTCAATTCTCATCAATTGAGTTTCTTTTGCTAACAAATAAATAATACCTCAAAGTCAAAGCACAAACAAAGGAGTTTAACTTATATAAATACTGACACTGTCAAATAACTATACTAGGTTACCTAAATGCTTACAATTGGTAAACATCATAAGTAACTTGAAATTCAAGACATGTTATGATAATTGAATGTTTACTCTAAACTAATTATGTGTTCTTCCTTAAAAGCACTATTATAATTGAATGTTCACTCTTAAATAATTACTCCCTCTCTGTCCCTATTTATGTGGCACTTTTCGCTTCCCGCTAAACAATCTAAATTTAACCATAAATTTGGACATGAAATCCTTTTTATATATTTGAAAACTAGTATAAGTCACTATGATTATCAATTTAAAATATTTAAAAGATACGTGAAAAAATTACGGTCAAATATAAACTTGTTTGAATCTAAACTGACTATGAAAAGTTCCCTTAAGCCCTCCACCCCAAACCCCAACCCCAAATAGTTCAATTACACATGAATTTCAATCTTGAAGGTTAAATTAGAACAGAAAAACAGAGAGAGAAGACGTGGACTAAAATTAAAGAGAAGCAAATTGTGTAAATCTGAAAATTAGTATAAACTATAAATTCAGTAGTTTTTGTGGGAAAACTGATTATAGAAGAAATAAGGAAGCAAAAGAAAAGAGGAAACCTGTGTGTGAGGTGGAACAACGAGAGTCCAACTCGGATAGCCACACAAACAATTCTTTTATTTTTCTTTTGGTTTCTTCTTCTTTCTTTGCCTCTCCTTAAATCTAAGTAGCTAAAAAACACCAAAAAAAGGCAACTTTCCCTATCTTTTATCACCAAAGATCCAACGGTTAGGACATTTTCACCATTTACTTCTCCCCAATGGTTATCGGACTGTGTATCGACTCAATCATCTCATATTTTCATTAATATATTAATCTCCAATTATATAAAATATTTTTTTTTGTTCTACTTTAGCTGGTAATTACATAAAGAGTCGTTTAGCGAGGTATAAAATATGATAATTTCATGAATAAAATGCAAGATTATTTTATTCTCCGTTTGGTTGGAGGTATTAAGTAGGCTTGAAATTATTATACCTTAGTGATGGAATTAGTTAGTTCATACACATACATGATGGAATAACTTATCCCACAATAACCTATCTCGAAATAACTTGTTTCCAACCAAACGATCCTAATTGTAAATCATAGTGAAAAATATATGAAAATCTAAATTTTGAGTGTGTATGTATGCATATGAGCATTTATTCAATAAATATACTTACAGTAAAAATGTAATTACGATAATTCTTGATGGGTTAACAGATTACCAAATAAGAATATTAATGATTTACCCAATAAGTAAATCATCCTCACACCAATAAAATCGTTAATTAGAAAATTTTGATTTATTAATCTGATAACTCAATATCAATATAAGTCAATTTTAGCATTGACTTATCTATTACGGTTCGATTCTGAATAGTCTTATCTTCAATCATATTAATAAATTGTCCCAAAAAAAAAATAGGAATCCATATGCCAATTTCATCAATTTTAAAAATATATTTTTTGGTCGGGCCGGGCTGGGTGGACCCATAGTTGGGTTCACAGAAGTTGACACGTGAGGTTGAAAGAGGAATCCAGCTGGCAAAAAGGAAGTGGATAGAAATGACAAGGCAACAATTTAAACAACAAGGTGGATAACTTAATTTAATTACCCCACCGCCCATCCAACTTTATACTCCCACAATTACCCTTTTGGTCCTTCATGTTTTGAGTTGGGTAAGATTTTAGTCCTTAAGCTTTTATTTTAATCAATTACATCCTTAAGTTTTTAATTTCCATATCTACGTGCTTTATTTATGTTTCGAGCTACTAGGGAGATGGGACTCGTCATAGCGAGCGGGTAGACTAAATAATGAGGTAGTTAGTTAATAGCGGATAACGAAAGTAAAATGTAAGTCAATTTTCTCAAATCCTTCCTAATAGTAACTAAAAAAATATTTGAACTAGAAACCCTCATAGGCAAATTTTCAAGGACTAGGGCTATTTTCTTCCTTGAGGTAAGTTTTCTCCATTGATCCTTCGATCTAGTAATTTGATTTCATTCTAGAATCGAAGGAGGTGATCTTAATGGTGAATAATGAGTTGGAATTTTAAAACTTCTGAATATGTGTGGAAAGCATGTGGATTGGTGTGATTAACATGTATTTTTGTTCTAAATTGATTATTTATACTTCTTACGATGAAATTGATGTTTAAATGTTTATTTATGATAAGAAATCTCATAAAATAGTTTCTTCGGCATATAAATTGTTCTAAGAAAGTTAATGGAGTAGAAAATTCATTAGTTAAACCATTGTGATCATGAAAAATCTATTGCATGATGAAATAACTTTGTATAATCAATAGATCTTGATAAATGGTAGAATTAAGTCGGATTGAATGTCTAGACTATTATTTGAAGAGTAGGTGATTAAATACTCATATATTTGTTGTTTTAAACTTTGAACATTTTGAGTTGTGAGTAAAAAGAAAAGTTTTTGCTTATTAGCTTGTGTGATTCAAGTTCTTCAATTGAAGCAAATTAAAATTTACTTGGAGTTAGACTTTGATTAGTCTCTTGTATATGATGTGAGCCTAAAAAACATGTGACTAGTCTTTAGACATATCTTGTAATTGCTATTTGTGAAAATGATTATACTTGAATGAATAAGGTGTGAATTGTTGAAATTGTCCTTAATGACTTATGGTTTATGTTGTGCATTTATGATTTATATTGTGTTTGTTGTGTTGTCCTAGTAGATAATTGAGCAGAGAGCATACTGAGATAATCTAAGATGATAAGAATACGTATAATAATATGATGATGAGTGACTCGAGTATGATGTAAGCTTACAAACGAGCGGTTATTTGTGTTGAATCGAGTAACACATCAATATAGTACATAGACACCCACGGTCTCATGGGGGTCATGACTAGATAGATAAAATTAAAGACCCTTTAATATGTATATACAAATAAGTGACTCTGAATAATTGATTGAGGTGTGTATATATATATATATATATAAGCTGGCACAAATCCTCTGAAGGGACAAATGTCTTTTCTTTTTAGACATTAAATTATCTATTGATTTTTATTCTTAGACATTTGATAGCTAGAGTCCTAGTACGTTGACTTTTGAATGCTTCCAAACGAGAATTTTTATTCATCTTACCATTTAATAACTCATAATCAAATCTTAGTATCTAAATGATGTAATGATTCAGATTTTTACATTTTATTTATTTATTATGTATTTTGTCTTAATGCTTGATGATTCGAGCATAGTCTTAGCATGCTTTAACTTTTAAGATTTGATTTTTCCATTGAACAACTAGTGTAGACTTATGATTTGAATCATGACATCAATAAATTTAATGGAAAAATGAAATAAGAATTTGAACAAGTTGATTAGTTATTATGTTTAAAATTGTCTATTTATGAAAGTCTTGACAAAATAAAGATTCATTCTAAAAGTAAACGGTACAATATTTAAGAAAAGAGTTATAAAAGAAAAAGTAATTACTCTATTAATAATTTCTATAATAAGTGAAATATGAAGAAAAAAATTAACTGAGTGATTTCATTTTTTTTCATTAATAATTTGGTGCTATAAAATTTTCGACTTACTAAATACTTATTCATCTTTAAGAAATTTCTTAATTTGAGAATCATCGGGAACAGATATATTAATGGATGTATTATTATTATTATTCATGTTTTTTTCTACATTAAAAATTTTCATAACTTGAACCTATTTCAATAGATTGTAAAACAGATTATAGTTATTTACTTATCATAATTTCAACAAAATTAATTAAATTCTTTCTTACTGAATGTTTATTTTATTCCTGCAAATTTAAACTTAGTGTATATCTAGAACTTTGAAGATGATAATCTTACGGAGAAAATGTTATAGAGAACATACCTGAAGCGAAAGAAATTATCACAGAGAGGAGTGAACTGATTTTTACTTTTTTATCGCAATCTTGCCTTACCACGCCGTCAGTGAAGAAAAAGTGCCGAGAATTATGATGTAACCCTAATAGGTAGAGAAAAGACCAATTTATAGAGGTTGTGATCTAATATGTTGCGCCCATCAAGAAACTAGTCCAATAGATGAGATTTGTTCTTCATTGAATATTAGTTATGGATTTTATATTGATTGGGCCACACATAAAAATATAAAAAGTTTATCATTCTTCCACTTGGCCCAGTGACCATATTACACGAACATTTAAGAGCAACTTACATAAATGACTACATTTATAGGGTTATTAAAATTAATAGCTATAAGTATGTCATTTACTAAAAATAACTACATTTTATATGAATATCTAGCTGTATTTATATATATTTTTTTTAATTATACAGTGATACATTTAGAATTATAGTGAATTAAATAAGGTAACTGAATCCCTTTAATTATATGCTGAAATTCTCAACTTCCCATCATTACATTAACAACTAATGATTACATAGTCAATGTGTATACTCTCGGATTTCAATTACTTTTTAAAAAAAATTGGATACATCGTATACAAATTTTCATTGTCGCTATTGTTTTTGTTCAAGTGTAAAGGTATTTCATTACATTTCTTTAGTTAAATTGATATTTTGTAATTGTGAATGAATCTTGTTTGTTTCGATTTCAAATACGCGATAGGCATAATTGTATCCCTAAGATTGCTCAATACAATTGTGTTGATATATCAATACAATTGGACAATCTAGAAAAAAATGACAATGAACTATACTACAAATATGATTATCCAAATGTATATGTATTTCACTCTATGCAAAAATAAAATAAAATGTGTTGTATACGTATACATTCAAATCTATGTAATGTATTTATGTATCCTAATGCACTTGTATTTCTAATTGGACAATCCATGAAAAAATAACAAGTATTCAAATGTATATGTATTTCACTATGTTCAACATTCAAATACAATTATATGTGTGTAATCAAGAGAATATAATGTATTCATGTATTTGATTACCTAGTCAATGCATATACTCTTGGATTCCAATTAGTTTTAATTTTTTTTGGATACATCGTACACAAATTTTCATTCTCGATGTTGTTCTTGTTCAAGCATAAAGATATTTCACATAAATTTCTTTAGTTAAATTGATTTATTGTAATAGTGAATGAATCTTGTTTGTTTCGATTTCAAATACATGAACTTCATGACAAGTATAATTGTATCCGTAAGATTGCTCAATACAATTGTGTTAATATATCAATATAATTGGACAATCTAGAAAAAAATGTCAAAGAACTATGCTACAATATAATTATCCAAATGTATATGTATTTCACTCTATAAAAAAAATAGATGTGTTGTATATGTATACATTCAAATTTATGTAATGTATTTATGTATCCAAATGCACTTGTATTTTTAATTGGACAATTCATAAAAATTACAAGTATTCAAATGTATATGTATTCCATTGTGTTCAACATTCAAATACAATTATATGCGTGTATCAAGAGAACGAAATGTATTCATGTATTACATCATTTGTATCAAAGTGAATTTTAACATAATTTAATTGTATATTTGAATGCCGGTGAAAATAACTTCTTAAATTAATAAAAGAGCAACTTACATAAATGACTACATTTATAGGGTTATTAAAATTCAATAGCTATAAGTATGTCATTTACTAAAAATAACTACATTTTATATGAATATCTAGCTGTATTTATATATTTTTTTAATTATACAGTGATACAATTAGAATTATAGTGAATTAAATAAGGTAACTGAATCCCTTTAATTAGTTATGCATTAAAAAATGGGAAATTTTCAAAACAACAATATTTTAGCATTTAATAGGACCTCTTGTCAACATTTTCAATATTTATTTAAAATGTCAATATTTTGATTTGCTATAAGGCTGATTTTTGTATTTATTTAATTTGAAAGAATACAAATCTTTAACAACAGAATGGAGAAAATCATGGGAGAAAATATTTCAAAAAAGATAAAAATCGCTTAAATCTCTAATCAGTTACAATTGAAAAAATACGAAGTGCCATCTCTCTCTTGTTCTTTCAAATGCCTTTCACCATTGTTCTGCATATTTCCAATATCCATTTTCGAATACTCCATTGAAATTGAATTTAAGTTTTCGTTGATTTGCCCCACTTTTCGTTGGATAACAAAATTTTGAATTAATCGATTGTTATTCAAACTCCGTTATCAATTTTTTGATTCTCCATTGATAATCCTCATTCTTCGTAGAAGTCAAGTCGATTGATCATCGTTTATGGACAAATCTCCTGTAAGAATTTTTATTTTTATTTATCAAGAGTCATGGATCTGTTGTAAAAAAAAGTTCATCATCCTTCTTTCCTAAAAAATACAAAATTGCATAACGATCAAAATTATGTTCATCATCGTTAAAATTCAAAATTGCATCTGTTCATCATCGTTTTTCTTGGAAAATTCAAAATTGTTGATAGATTTGGGAAATAATTTTGAAATACAAAATTGAAGCAATTCATCATCGGTGTTCCTACGAAACACAAAATCGAGGATCGATCAAAGAAGCTAATTGAAATATACAATCGAAAAATCACATTTGTTCTTCAAGATATAATCGATCTGGTATTATCTCAAAGAATTCATCAAAATTAGTGGTGATGCAACATGAGAGTAGATTTTCAAAATTTTATTCAAATACAAATTTATTGTTGTGATATTGTATATTGAATAATCGAAATACAAATTAGTTTGGATACAAATTTGATGATATTATGTATTGGATTATTAGAATACAAATTTATTTTAAATACAATTTTGATGATGTGATCCCTATTCTCTATTGAATTATTATGATTTTATAGATTGAATGATTGGAGTATAAATTTGATTGGAATACAAATTTGTTCAACAATTATAGACAACAACTTTTAGAATACAATTTTTGAAATACAAATCAGGTTAGAATGCAACTTTTTCTTGAATCAAAAGTTACAAATAAAAGTGAATAGTGAATTTGATCAACAGTTAGGAAACAACTTTTAGAATACAATTTTTGAAATACAACTTTTAAAATACAAAAATCAATTTAGAATACATTTTTTTTGTTTAATCAAAAGCTAAAAATAAAATTACATGAGTACAAATTATTGATATACAACATACAAAATACATTTATTTTGAATACAAATATAGTTGATAACTGAATTTGATCATAACATACAAAATGATTGATTTGAATGCACATGGATACAATATGCTTAAATAAATATAATATTGCTGAAAAATAAAATTAAAATATAAAAAATACAACATACATACTAATATGAATACAATTTAAGTAAGAATATATATCATTTTAGTTGTCTATAATTTCATTTAAATAAATACAATATTCTGAAAATACAATTGATATATGAAAAATACAACTGACAATACTAATATGAACACAAATAAGTATGAAATTAAATAAATTAAATATTAACTGAAATTGGAGAAATGTAAACATCAAAATACAAAACCTACCCTAAATAGTAACGAGGTTTACTAAAAAATCAGACTCAAAAGAAAATTTACTAAATAAACGATTTTGAAGTTGAATAAATTGAAACACAAAAATACATAAACGGCCAAAAAAAATACAAATCAAAACTAAAAAATTCTGATATTAACCCAATAAATACAAATCCAAAGGAAGTTATCCGATTAAATGAGAATATGATGCAAATATTTTGTTTGATTTTTTCCATTTTAAAAAAAAGAAAAAAAGAGAAAGAATTTGAAAGCAGAGAGAAGGGGAATAAAAATAATGAATAGAGAGAGAAAGTGGAGTTGATGAGGAGTGACAATTTGATGTATTTTAGGAAGATAATTATAAATATATAATTTGCTATAAAAACAATATATGAGAGAGAACATGTGATTAATGTGAGATAAATTAGGAACTAAATTAGGATACACTATATTTTTTGACATATTGACATTTTCAATAATTATTTTAAAGTGTAGATGTTTTTAATAATCATGTTAGGTATTTTGACTAGTTAGCTAATTTTCCCTTAAAAAATCTCTTCTTGGCATCCATCAAATATAACACAATCTAACAGATCACTAATGCGAGTTATGTTGGTTATACTAAATTTTGAGCAACATAATCTCTTTGATATATTACAATATTTTAACCACAACTTTACTATGACATTCCAAGGTAGTTTTTTCTAGGGTAACTTGGAGAAATCTCACTAGTTTATGAGTTAATTATTTGGATACACACTAGTTTGCAATATTACAAACATTATTAAATTTTCATGCGTCCAGATACATGTATCTCAGGATACATGGGGTCAAAATTAGGTGTAATTTATTTTAGATACACTGTGTCCAAGTGGATTAAAACATATCTGGAATACATAAACAAATTTCACTCGCCTCCCTCCTTTCTCACTTGTCACTCTCCTATCTCACTCGTGTATTTGGTATCCCAGATACATGTGAATCGCATCAAATACATGTATTTGGTATGATTCGCATGTATGCAAGATACATAGACTAATCTCACTTGCCTCTCTCATGTTCATGCTCGTCTCCCTTCCTGAAATTATGCACCATGACCTCGTACTCTCTTGGTGAAAGTCCCTGGGTTTGTAGGCCCTATCTCGTATGAATTTCACCCATTCAGGATCCTTATCAGGTTGATTTTCAGTGTATCTGATAAAAAAAAAAATGTATCTTGTTGTATCTAACTTGAAATTTGATATAAAATTATTAGTAAATATGATAAAAATGTTTGTATAATTAAATAGTTTCTCCTTTTTTCTAAATTTAATTTGTTGTTGTAACGATCGGGTTCTGTCGTTATACAAAATACAATGCGGAAAAATTTTGGGTCGGAAATTTTTTTCGTAGAAACTTGGAAATTTCCAACCTAGTCCAGATTTGGACGAAATCGGAGTCATTAAAGTGTAGGGAAATATGGTAACAAGCATGTGATTTAAATGTGATTTGATTACATGAGTAGATAGCCAACACGTTAAGGAATTCATACGACTTTACGGAATTGAATTCGGGTGAGTAGAACTCCCGAAACTGACTTTGGCGTGAACGGTATTTTCTGAGTATCGTTGGTTGAAGGTGTGTTGTGAAATAGGGGTTTTGAGAATTATTAAATGGCTCACTATTTCATGCAACTCGCTTTGGCGATGATTTTGGTCGCTCTGGCGGGGTCGTTGTAGCAGGGTGAAAGTCGTTGTGGCGGGCCCGACGCGACTTAAAGTCGTAAATAAACCCCAAAATGACTTTATTTTGCACTTCTCAACATTGAGAGCTAAGGAACGACCCCATATGACTTCTTGACCATTTTTCATCATTCTTGAGGCTAAAGGTAAGATTTTAACTCCCCGAATCCTTTTTTCGATCCATAGAACGTAATCTAGTGGGTAAATATCGATGGGGGAGGGTTTTGATCTAGAATCTATGGTAGAAACAACCCAAATTTGGATAATTGGGATCATGGATTTCTTCTAGGGTTCATAGAATTGTTAGTAATCCGAGTAATTAGTGATTGGTTATTGATTCCCGTGTTATTATGATTGTTTGTAGACCAAGAACAAGCGGAACGAATTGTGTTATGTATGTTTGTTCTTGCTTTATTATGATACATGTATGTATGTGAATGTTGTATTATTGATCACACTTATTGTAAATGAGGCTATATGATTGTCGAATGTCATTGAATCTTGACTCGATTGTATGATTATGAGAGTGTACTTGTGCTTGTGATTGTGGTGTGTTGAATGGATCAGTTGTGTCACGTCCCAAATCCCATTAAGACAGACAGGTACCCGATGCCCTCCATGCCTGAGAGAACCAACATGTAACCTGTGCTTACTATGCATATAACTATGACAATCTTGTGACAAGTTCACATAGGATGCAACGATACGAACCAACATAAGTAGACCTAAAACTTATATACAAGACTTGGTCGTTGAGGCCACAACTTGTTAAGACGCAACTGAACCATAAACATAAGTCTACAAAGCCTTTAAAAGATAGAAAACCTTAGAGTAGGTCGGGACAGACCTTGCCTTACTCTTAACTACGATACAATACCCAAAATGAATCTACCAAAGACTCAGTAAAGCTCCGAATCAATCTGGATCTCACCAAAAATAGTTGAGTGTCGTGTGCTCCTACCGAGGAGGTCTACTAGCTGAAGTACATGTGCCTGCAACATGAAATGCAGCGTTCCCCGCGAGGGACGTTAGTACGAGAAAATGTACTGAATATGTAAGGCAATAACATAAATAAAATAAGAGTTCGAAAGAAACCAAGTATCTGATATGTGTGCATAAATCATAACAGAAGACCACCTTTGTTAACTCTTGTGGGATCATGTGTGTTACATTCTTGTCTTTACCTTTCTGTGTGTTATGATCTTTATAAGTCATGTGATACGAATGACCAGCTGATCAGTGGTAGAAGAGGATGACCCATGCTAGGCATTTTAACCCCTGGGATGCGGTCCTCATAATTACACAAATTGGGATCGGCCCATGCTAGGCTTACGCCCCTGAGCTGCCACCCTTCTATACCAATAGGGATCGGCCCATGCTAGGCTTCCGCCCCTGAGCTGCCACCCTTAATTATACAAATTTCTTTACTTATATTCTTTAATCTTTGAGATTGCTGTTTTGGTGTTCATAATCATTTTTGATATTTGGAACTACAGACCAGTAGTAGAAGACATGAAAATAATACTTCAAGGCAGTAACAATGACATAAGGAGCTATGTAACATCAATGCATTACTTGTGAGCTTAAATGATAATTGACTTCAACTGACTAAGAGGAGGGTTCACCAAACTTGCTTTTGCAAATACCATTTCTATACCAGCACATAGGAGGATAATTACACAAGTATAGAGTACTAAACATATAATGAAGTAATTCTATACACTAAGGAGAGGGGGGAAATACTGTTAGCTATTTGGAGATCATACGCTGTCACTATGTTTCCTTTACTAGGAATAAAACTTAGAAAATTCACTTATTGATATTAATCTCAAGTATTAGATTTCATGCCGAAGAATATTGAATCGAATAGCCTTACATACTTTATCTTCTGACCAATACAACTATCACGATTCAGCATCCCCTTTCAGGTTTTAATCTACAATATAAGTCATGATAAATTTTAATTAGCAGTTATCACACCGCGAGCCTCGTAAAATAGTAGCTAACTTTGACGGATAATGAGCCCATACAGCCCTTAAAACAATGTGTATCACCACATCCTCCTTCTCTGCCCAATACATACATTATATATCCTTTTCCAAGATTATCCAAACTGCATCAACAACAATACACATAAAACAACCTCAAGTATTCTTTATCATACAACCAATTATTGAACTCACCACCCCCTTGAGTTCTTTATGACAGCACATGTCATGCCCCGAGCTACCCCCGAGACGCGAACACGGGACCTAGGACCACAAGTGATCCCAAGCTAACCCTGCTGGCATGATCATGAACATACTGGAGATAATAAACTGATGCGGAAGCTAAATCATAAATAAATCTGAAAAGATGGGGAATACCCATATACTATAACTGAATATATCAAGTTTGAGAGTTTAATACAAAAGAAATATCAAACTCAGAATACTAAGCTGAATCTAACTATGTCTGAAATAAACCTCTAAACTGACTAGAAATGTTGGGACATGCCCCAACTAGATCTAGCAAAACTGAAACTAAAGACTAAAAGCGATAAAGATAAACTTGTCACTAGTCCTCGAAGAATGAGGACTCATCACTGATGTTGCTGAACTGGAGATCGGGAACCGATCTAAGCGTGATCTGGATGCTGAGAACCTGAACCTACATCACGAGAAGATGTAGCGCACGTATGCGTCAGTACTTGAAAGGTATTGAGCATGCAGGATAGAGTAAAACTGAAATAATATATAACTGAACTAAGCAATAAAGCAATGAAATAATCTGAACATGATATAGATACTGAATGCTGAGCTAACTGAATGCAATGACCAATTTATAACATGCTTAGACTGAATATACTGATAAATGGTCAATGCAATAGAATCTGACTGAACTGTGGGAGCTACTAATAACCGACATAAAACCACATAAGCTAAATGTGGAGTTCTATGTATACGCCCCATCGAGAGGACCTAATATACCCTGCCAGAGGTATAGAGGCATGCTGGCGTGATCACTAAACTGATGTTGCCCATAAATGGGACTTACACCTACGTGGCTCGTACTTCTGGGACTATATGGGTACGGTGAACCCTAGTCCAACTCGGTATTATGTTACTCCCAATGAATTAAGTAGTTAACTGGTTATGACTGAATTTCTGTAAATACTGTATAGCTCGAACTGAACATGCAAACTGAGAATGCAACAATTAATTTGATAATGATGCATTCATAAACTGAGGCATGTATAACTCAATACTGAAATATCTGACCAAGCATGTGTAATTCAAGAACTAAAGAAATACATAGCTAGGGTTCTGAAATTCATGCAATAAACCAAGAAATTACATGATAATCTAATTTGGAACATTTAAATAACTAATTCATGATGATCTGTTGAAATTCTAGAAACTCTAGGTCTGTTCATAATCATAGAATCAAGAATCTGACTGAATTCTAGAGACTTAATGGGCGAAAGGAACCCACTAGTGAAATCCCACATACCTGGTGACGAATTCCACGGAGAAATCTTTCGATTTCGGGGATGGAACTGAAGGAAACTCGTTGCGTTCTTGAACTAGGGTTCTTGACCTTTTTCTCCTCTCTTGATTCTTATTTTCTAAGCTTTGATTAATGATTTTGACTATGGTAAGTTCTAGTTATGTTTTTAGGTTTAAACTGACTAAAACCTCATGATTTAGGGTCTAAACGACGTATCTTAGGGGTTAAACGAAATAGGAAAAGACCAAAAGACCCCTGACTTAATTGCTGTCGGAGTGACTGACGGGTTGGACCTACGGTCCGTCGATTGGGTCCGTAGGTCGAGTCTGCCCGACAGGGCTTCACTAAAACGAGCAGAACTCTTTACTCGGAGGTCAAAATTTAGCAAACTCGGTGGCGTTGGAAAGATAATTCAATTATCTATCTTACCATAGGTCATGGGACACATAATTACTTTTGTGCTAAGAGTTATGACCAATTGAAATTGACCCATCAATATTTTTATCTAACTGGCTGTTAATCCTCACCTACGGTCAGACCTACGGACCGTGGATCGATTGACAGTCTGTTCTGGTCAATCGTCAATCGGGACTAAAGCTGGGCTTTTGGGGCATCGATCCACGGACACGAACTACGGTCCGTGACCTGACCTACGGACCATAAGTCCGTCCGTGGGTCAACACTTTGCCAAATTTTCTGACTGAGTTCTGGGGAAGTTTTCTGTCACGAACCACAGACCTGCAGGACTGACCGTGAGTCCATCTACGATCCGTGGATGGTGTCCGTGAGTGCCACCTGTAACACCAGGAATCTGAAATCTCTATTTTCAGATACCGGGTGTTACAGCACACCCATAATTCCTCACTCAAACTCATACATAAGACGGAAGAAAATGGAGCAGTCACCTTACCTCAATTTCTGCAACTTCTTCTTATAGCTTGAATTCCTCTAGAACTTTAATTGCCCTTCACACTTAAACTAAAGAAGACGAGAAATGTATCTTAATAACCAAGGAAGTGAGCAGTAGCTTCTGGAAATATTATTCCTTTATACCTATACTTGAGCATGAATAACATGCTTTCCTAATCATTCATAGGAGAATTAAGCTAAATCCGTAAGTGTTTTCACTTACCTTGTCTTGCAGAGATGAGGGTTTCTTCAAGAACCCTAGAAGAACTTTAAGGGTGCTGCTTAATCGTTAAAAGAAAAGAGTGAGAAAGAGCTGGAGCTAATCCTCAATAATGTGTATTAAAATGAGTGAGAATAGCAACCAATATATCTTTATATTGAGCTTTCTTCACCTTTAAGAATATCCATTAGAAAGCTTCATTTTCAGCAACTAATTGGTCAAGTAGGTGATGCACCTGCTTATGTATATCAAGCAGCTCAAAAGGTCAAACTAGGTGATGCACCTACTAGATTTCACTTGGGCTTAAATATATTGGGCCTTAGCAGATTTGGCTGCTGGGCTTTAATTTCATTTTGTTTTATTTAACATAGTTTGGGCCTCAAGTGAGTCCATTAGCATAGGCCCAAATCTGATCCATAAACCTTGGCCTTTTTAACTAGATCCATATAGCTCAAGTAGGTGATGCACCTACTTGGTTCTTTGGACTGGTCAATAAGTCAAAGTAGGTGATGCACCTACTTGTCACCTACTAGCTTAGTTAAGTCAAGCAAGCAGCTCACCTATTTTATTCCATTCTCTAATTATTGTTGACACCCAATTTTGACCCTCCCCAATAACAATTAATTTCTGAGTTTCTTAATTTTCAAATGATTTAAAATAATTGGCTTTATAAAATTCAAAATATTTTTCAAGTTAGTTTTAAATGGTTTGTCACTTTTTATAATTTTTAAACAATATGTGTATACTTTTGAACTTTATAAATACTCAAAAATCGTCTCACAATATTTTGTTTAATTAAATATTTGGTTAGTTTGTTTAGTTATTTAATAGTTTACAATTTTGAGTTAATGAGTTAGTTTATAACTAAGTTAATTATTATATAATTATGTGTCTAATTAGTATATTTTATGAATGTTCGAAAATTGTCTCAAAAAGAATTTTAGCTTTATTTAAACATTTGGTTATTTAGTCGTCTATATTGTTAAGTTAATTAGTTTATAATTAAGTTAATTATTTTATTTCGTTAAAATTAAAGAGCTCATGAATTAATTATATTAATTCGTACTTTTCGAATTCTGGCCGATCTTATTGGTTACATCTTTAATCTTCAGTTGGTTTTAATTTAGATTGGTATGGCCAATTTAAAGTCATTTTAAAGACCAAAACGTTGGGCTTTTTTCCATTTCCTTCAAATGATCCAAATGCTCAACCCCCTTTCCCATTCTAATTCCTCCAGCCAACCCATTTCAATTCTTCTCTCCACCCAAATTAAACTCCCCAGCCCACACCCTTTATACCTCAAACCGGCCCAACTCTTCTTCTCATCAACAAAGAAATAACCCAGCACGCTAACAAAAACTCCAACGTTGTTCCAGCAAGCGACAAAACAGAATGTTAACAACGCCAAAACGCAGAAGCAACAGCGACAAACGACGCCCCTCCCATCTTCAATTTCCACGGAGATACACGGTCAAGTTCATGAAAAGATAGCAGCAGAGGGCAGTACTCTGTTTCCTTGGCCTTTCCTCCAACGTCTCTCGCCAGTACAGTCGCAACAGCTACTGTAACAGCCGTGTTTCGTCCTTGCCACGCAGGATTGAAGCCACGTCGAGCTGCGAGTACAATAGGTCGATCCTAGCCCTCCACCTCGCTCGATTTCTTGTTGATAAAATGGGATTTTCGTGCGGAAATGGGCTGGATTTCAGAAGGAATTCAATTTGAAATGGTTGGGCCTTGTTCATTCGAGTTTTTCACTCTTTTCCTCCCCCAAAAACCGAACCCTAATTTCCTCTATTTAAAACCCTTCTTCTCCTTCATTACAGAGGATTTTTTTTGGGGAGGGTTGAGAAAAATTTCAAAGCAAACATAGAGGAGAGTTTTTTTTTTTAGAAAAATATTTTAATACACGCTAGATATACTTCATAAGCCAAAGAGATACCAGTTTTCGGTTTTGTGTTTAAGTTTCTGCTCGAATTTCCATCTGGCCGCTTGTATCTGAGTTCTTGCGGTAAAGGTCGTTGCTCCTCTGTTCGTAGCCTCAGCTCGCTACCCTCGAAAAGGTTCTTTTATGATGTTTGGCTCTTCTTAGTCTTCGAGACGAGATTCTTGTGTCGTATGCTTAATGTTTGCCGTAAATTTTATTTTGAGTGCATTTAGCCCTTCCCGTTAGTGTAATTGTCTTTAGTTTTGCTTTTCTTCGAATCGTGACAGTAAATAGGAGTCCAATGTTATGGTGTTGGTATTTAAGATCATTGATACATTTCAAATTTCTAAAGTTGGTTGAATTCTGTCTTGTTTGTTCTAAATAGATTGGATGTTCATGTGGTTTGGACTTGGATTATGTTGATTATGTTGTTTTGTCCTCCTTACCGCTTCATTGTGCTTTTATTTATCATCTTCTGTTATTTCTATCTATTGTCGTGGATTTCCAATATGGTTAGCCGAATTTCGTATTTTATTCCCGTCTTTTTTGAGTCATTTGAATAGTGTCTATGTCACTTTGGGTTCAACTCATGAAGTATGTTATTTGTCTAATATGCATCGTGCTCTCTTTATATGTTCATATTTTTGAAATCGGATTAATTGTTAGTCATTTGTTCATTATATAAGTTGATTTTGTTGTGACTATAATTACTCTCCTCTGAATTTCACTGTCTTTATGCATGCATATGTCTGGGAATCTTCTCGTGTTTAGATTTCTGATAGTTTAATGTGAAATTTGTCATATTTATTTTGCATATTGGATTTATTCTTGTCTCTCTTATGTCATAAGATAAAGAACGAATGTTTCTTTTTTCTTTTGCTAACACAGAAGGATTCTTTGTCTTTTTAAAAGGTCACAGATTTCGAGTTCAGTCACAAGTTAGGGTTAAATATTTTCTAATTGTCTTATTCATATGTTCTAGATAGGTATAGATGGGTGATCTATTTTGTGTTTATTTAGAAACTAGGTCGTAAAAATTGATAGTCTAAGCATGAAATTTCTTGTCTCGGCGTGATTGTCTTGGCAGTCAAATTTGGTCCTTTGCTTATTGTGACAACTTGTTAAATGTTGTTTGGGACTTGTTTAGCAGTTAGGTTTGGCCCCTCTTTTCATTTAGTCGAGATGTTGCTTATATCATTTCGGTCTTAGTTCATGTTGTTACTAGTAATTTCTTTATTGCGATGTGTCGATCCAACTGAGGTCACTCGCAATCTTTCCAGAGAATAGCTCCCCTATTTTGTTAAGAATCTGAAAATATCTATCTTAATTTTAACCTGGTGCTTACTTTAATTGATGTCATTGCCTAATAGTGCTACTCTATACAAAGGTTATATATGATCATGCCCATTTGTGTTTTTCTTGTTAATATGTATGGTTGAGTGGCAATGTGATTTTGTTTAGTCATTTGAGGTACATCATCTTTCTTATTTTGCTAAAGTGATTGTGTCTTCCCCTTTATTCCGGCAACTTTTGTTATTTTGTGTTAGCATGACAATCCAACATCATTAGATTCTTTAAATAGAGTTGGTTGGACTTTGGCAAGAGAGGCGTTTATTTGCTAATTATGCAGCGCGTCCCTTTCAACATTTTAATTTATTGGCTATGCATTAATATGTTCTTGTTCTTCCCCTTTATATAATCCTTTAGATTTTATAGTTCATGCTATTGTCAAGTATTCAAACATGTTTGTTTATTCTCGTTTTGTTAAGTTAGTTTAGTTTGTCGTTTTGAAAGCCACTTGTTATGTTGGGTTCAATAGTTGGGTTAGTTACACTTCTCGGGTCTTGATTTCTTAGTTGGTTTTTTCATTTCAATTGAGTTGCGTCCTGTTTAAGTTGTGTCTCATTTGTTTTATTATTAAAAAATGCTAATTCTTGCCTTTTTCGTTTTGTTGTATGAACCCCTGTGAGTCCACGACGGACTTCTCTTCCTTGCATTTCGAGTCGAGCCATAAAGGCTCAAATCCTTTTCTTTCGAGTCAGTCGGCGAGTGGAGCCGAAGAATAAGTCCTTGAATTTCGCCGTACAGATGTTTGGAGCAGATTTATGAGACTGTATACGCTAGTATATATCTAGTGTATATGGAAGTGGGAAATGGCCTTAAGGCCCCATATTCAGTTTTGTATTTTGTTGCTGGGCCTAAGCCCTTTTATTTTAATTATCATCTTGTTAGTTTAGGACAGGTACAGATGACTCAAATGGGCCAAAGGCTCAAAAAGAAAATGGGCCCAAATACTGGCCCTGGCGAACAGAAAAAACCAAATTTGGTCCCAAATCTCTTTCCCTCTTAATTTTGATTATGTTTATTTACTTGTTAATATTTGTTATTAATTTAAGGTCAAAAAAATCAAATCCCCGAAAGGCACTCATTTTGAATTAATAAATTAACTAAATTATTCGTCTCTTACTTGACTTAAAAATAAAGAAATAAATAAGTTTACAAAATATTTTGCTTAGATAATATTCAACATTTTCTTTAATGGTCTCAACTATAAAATAGTTCAATTTTGCAAGTCAAGCTAAGTTAAAATTATTTTAGCCAAATAAATTAGTTGTCGGATAACCGCATTAGCGGATATTCTAGGTTCTTTAAAAACCTTCCTAGAATATTAATAGGAACCTCAAACCCCCCTTAGTAGTTTTTAATAGATTTACTGTTTTAGTCTTTTGAAAACAATAGTTTTCTTGATTTTTCTTAAAAATTAAGTGGCGACTCTAAATCAGTCTAAAATATATTTTTAAATAAAACAATTATTAATCTCTCTTTCTTTAACTTAGCACTTAACTTTCAACTTTAAGCTCAATTACCACCTTCCTGTCTCGAGTTTAAATACTCTCGTTGGAGTTATAACTTGCAGTACACATGCTGCAACGTGCAAGGCATCACATCACCTTCCGAGCTAGTTTAAACCAACGTTAATCATATAAGAAACATGGTCCCTCACCTATATTATAAGGCTATGTCAAGTATCACAAGAATAGAATAAACATATGCATAATACAGGTTGTTACAGGTTGCCACATTCCGGCATAACTAATTGGGATCGGTTGCCACGTTCTGACATAATTATAGGATTGGTTGCCACATTTTGGCATAAACATTGGATCGGGTACTACGTTCCGATATGCTAACTGTTTGGGTTTGGGTTCCATGAGAGAACCAATGACTTGTTGTAACTGTATGTTGTTGATCATGTGATAATATTGTATATGTTTGATATATGCATGTGATTATATTGCTGCATTGATTTATGTATGTTACACTTAGTGGGATAGCCGTGTGATCCTACCAGTACACTGTGGTTGTGTACTGATACTGCACTTGCTCTTATTTTTGTTGAGTACAGGGCATCTTTAGGCGACTATTGACAGACCTCGTCTAGAAGATCAGTGATCTTGTTTGAATTCAAGGGTGAGCCAATTCTTTCGGGCTACCATGAGTTCTTTTTTTTGAGAAAGTTAACTGGTATTATAAACAAAAGGAGTACACCAATAGTGTGCTCCTACATAGTTACATCAAAAGTATGAAAGGACAGCCCAAAACAAAATCTATCTCCTATATTCCTTTAAACTGTCTAGAAATAGGTTAATTTCCCCTATATCCTTAGGTACATAATGTATACACCAAAAGTAAAAAGTTGCTAAACAGTTCATCTTTATACTTTGGAAGGGAATGTTCTTGTTTTCAAAACATCTCTGGTTTCTCTCCTTCCAGATTGTCCACCAGATGCAAGAAGGGACAATCTTCCATCTCTTCTTGTGTTCTGACTGATTTCCATCTCTATTCCAGCATGCTAGTACTTCTGAAGTATGCCTTGGCATGGCCCATCCAATACCTCTCAGATTGATGAACCATTGCCATAATTTTCCAGTCACTTTACACTGCAGAAAAAAATGATTTACTGTCTATGTTTCAGCTTCACAAAAAACACATCTAGAGCATAACTGCCTGCCCCTTTTCATAAGGTTGTCCTAGGTCAGAACTGCTTGACTTGCAACTAGCCAAGTAAAACAGGCCACTTTATGAGGTATCTTCCCTTTCCAGATCATCTTCCATGGCCACCATTCCTTGGTTTTTGTTGAGATATTCAACATCTTGTAGGCTGCTTTCACTCTGAACTTGCCACCTTTGTCCAAACTCCATAATAGTTTGTGTTCCTCAAAATTGAGACTCTTAGCTTGTTCCAAGGTATTGTAGAACTGAATCATTCTCTCCACTTCCCAGTCATTGAGGAGTCTTCTGAATGATAGATTCCAACCTTGTGCATTTGTGAGATCTGAAATAGTAGCTAGCTTCTCTTGATTGAGATTGTAAATGTCTGGAAACTATTACCTCAGAGGTGTTTGCCTCACCCATATATCATTCCAGAACATGGTCTTTCTGCCATTACCCACTTTGATCACAGAATTACCCCACATTTTTGGCCACTAATTTCTGATAGTCCTCCATAGTCCTCTTTCATAAGGAGTTTTAACTGCCTGAGTAGTCCATGGTCCTTCCCTACCATGTCTTGCAATGATGATTTTCTTCTATAGGCGCTGCTCATCTGCTGCCAGTCTCCATAGCCATTTTAACAGAAGGCTCTTGTTTTGTGCTTTCAGATTCTTAATTCCTAAACCTTCCTCTTTTTTGGATGTTATGACAACCTCCCACTTAACCAAATGGTGTTTCTTCTCCCCTTCACTATTTCCTTGCCAAAGAAAGTTTCTCCTGATAGCATCCAACTTTTTGATTATCTTCCCATGAATGGGGAAAAGGGACATCATGTAAGTTGGCATGGCATCAAGAACACTATTGATCAGTGTGACTCTGCCACCCAAAGATAAATATTGTAAATATTGACTTCTCCAGTTAACTAGCTTCTTTTCACACCTTTCCACCACAGAGTTCCATATGTTCATGGACTTACTCTTAGCTCCCAATGGCATTCCAAGATAGGTGGTGGGAAGCTCTCCTATCTTACCACCTAAAATATTTGCCAAAGTACTGATTTCTGGAACTTCATTCACAGGATAGATAAAACTCTTTTCCCAATTTATATGAAGTCCAGAAACTGCTTCAAATAGGATGAAGATAACCCTTAGGTGTTTTAGTTGTTCCTTCTCTGCTTCACAAAAAACCAAGGTGTCATCAGCATATTGTAGATGGGAAATAGACACTCTCAGGGAGTTTTCTTCATTCACAATGAAACCCCTAATTCTGTTATTCACCTGAGCACTCTTCAGCATGTCACTTAAACCTTCCATGGCCAAAATGAAAAGAAAAGGAGACAGAGGGTCTCTTTGATCTCGATGTACCAAAACGAGTCTAGTAGAGTCTCACGGAACGGTTCGGGGACGCCTTTACTTTTCTTCGAGAAGCTATAAGACTTTAAGAAATCTTTATTTTTCTCTTGTCTCGTTTTGTGCTATAATTTGATTCAAATTGGTATATGACGATTCAAATTGGTATATAACCTCCTTCACTCTTTTTTCCGTAGAAGGTTAACACTAGATTCAACGACGTCAGGCCCGTAGCTCCCGTCAATGCTCCAGCTAAGGAATCTGCAGTGAGAGGTCGCGGTCGAGGCATGGGTAGAGGAAGAGCTACGGGTAGAGGTCGTGGAAGAGTAGCTCCTACTGGAAATAAAGTTCCTGTTGAGAATGCTCCTATGAATGAGAACCCTCTTACGCAACATAAAGGGATGGAAAATAATGTTGATGTTGAGGATGTTGAGAATATTGAAGAAGTTGGACAAGAGGAAGAGGTGCATGCTGGAACTACAAGTATTCCTCCTTTGGACCCAGTGTTAGCTCAGCAGATCATGTCATTCTTGAAAGGAGTAGTTGGTCATGGAGTGCTTCCCTCTGTTCAAGCAGCTAAGGCTCCCTCCCGTCCTCCTATTGCTAACACTGCCACCAAGACGGGTGGAACGGGAGGTAATGATGCTTTCTTCCGTACTTTGTTGGATTCTGTTATGACTGGTAATGAGCATGAGATGTTGACTAAGTTTTTGAAGCTAAAGCCTCCTGTGTTTCTTGGTTCTGAGAATGGGGATGCTTATGAGTTTATCTTAGACTGCTATGAGAGGCTTCATAAGTTGGGAATTGTCTGTCAACATGGGGTTGAGTTCATTACTTTTCAGCTTCAAGGTGAGGCTAATCAGTGGTGGTGAGCTTATATGGAATGCAGATCTTCTACTTTACCTCCACTTACTTAGACCTAATTTCATGCTCTGTTTTTGGAGAAATATGTGCCTAGGACTTTGAGGGATCTCAAGAAGGATGAGTTCATGTCTTTGGAGCAGGGTGGTATGACCGTGGCTGCTTATGAGGCCAAGTTCCATGCTTTGTCTAGATATGCTACTCAATTGGCGACTACTGAGGAAGAGAGAATTCAGTTATTTATTAGTGGACTAAATTCTGAGTTGCAAGTATTAGCTGTTCATATGACTTATGCAGAGAAGAGCTTTAATGAAGTAACAGACTATGTTAAGAAAGTGGAGGGGGTGAGGCGAGACGGTCAAGCTAAGGCATTGGATAAAAGGGCCAAGAACTCGGGTAACTTTCAAGGTTTTTACGCTTGTAGCCAAGCCAATTCAGTCCGCCATGCCCGCCTCTACAATTAATTACTTGGGAACTCTATCTCATAATTTTATTTAGGATAGCTAGGGAGTCGCACCTTCAGCGGGCAACAGACTATCTTTTGATCGTATTTGTTACAACTGTGGAGAACCTGGGCAAATGAGGAGAAATTGTCCCCACCCATGTGTGTTTGAGTCCGCGCAGCAGCAGACTTGAGCAGTGGTACCGGCGGGAAATGGTAATAATGGTCGAGGGCGTCCACAAGGTGGATGAGGAGGTAATCAGCAAGGCCGTTGAGGTAGAGGAAATGGTAATGCAGGCAGAGGTAACGTGCAACCAGGTAAGGAAGTGGTTCGTCAAAATGATAGAGCCCAGTGTTATGCCTTTCCGGGAAAGAATGAGGCAGAAGGGTCTGACGCGGTGATCACATGTATTATTCTTGTATGTGATCGGATGGCTAATGTGTTGTTTGATCTGGGTTCTACTTATTTTTATGTATCTGTGCAATTTGCCTCAGAGTTTGATATGATTTGTGATGTACTTGATGTCCCTATCCATGTTTCTACCTCAGTTGAAGAGTCAGTCATAGTCACCCATGTCTATCGTGCTTCTCATATTTTGTTTATGGATTTCCAGACTTGGGCTGATTTGGTGATTTTAGATATGACTGACTTTGTTAATATTTTAGGCATGACTTGGTTGTCCCCATGTTATGTTGTGTTAAATTGTAATACTAAGTCTGTAACTCCAGAAATTTCGAAAAGGGAAAAATTAGAGTGGAAAGGGGTGTACAAGCTAAGATCATATCCTCAACTTGGCCTAGGAAACTGGTAAAGCAGGGTTGTTTAGCTTATTTGGCTCATATTCGGGATGTTGAGGTTGGGACTCCATCTATTGAGTCTATTCCTGTGGTGTCAGAGTTTAGAGAAGTGTTTCCTATTGTTTTGCCTGGTATGCCTCAGGATAGAGATATAGATTTCTGCATTGATTTGGAGCCTGGTACGTGCCCCATTTCTATTCCTCCATATCGTATGGCTCCGTCAGAAATAAGAGAGCTTAAGGCTCAAATCTAAAAGCTTCTTAATAAGAGGTTTATTTGACCTAGTCCTTCCCCATGGGGTGCCCCAGTTTTGTTTGTTAAGAAAAATGATGGTAGTATGAGAATTTGTATAGATTATCGGCAATTGAATAGGGTCACTATTCGAAACAAGTACCATTTGCCTCGAATATATGATCTTTTTTACCAATTGCAAGGTGCATAAGTTTTCTCTAAAATTGATTTAAGGTCTGATTACCATCAATTAAAAATTAGGCCCGTGGATGTGCCCAAGACGACATTTAGGACTCGCTATGGGAACTATGAGTTCCTAGTTATGTCTTTTGGTTTAACTAATGCGCTTGCGGCTTTTATGAGTTTGATGAATGGGGTGTTCAAACCATTTCTTGATTCGTTTGTTATAGTCTTTATTGACGATATTTTGGTCTATTCAAAAAGTGAGGAAGAACATGCCGACCATCTTCGTATTGTTTTGGGTGTTCTTGGGAAACAAAGGTTGTATGCTAAATTTTTGAAGTGTGAATTTTGGTTGACTTCTGTTGTATTTTTGGGGCCTGTAATTTCGAAAGAAGGGGTAATGGTAGATCCTCAAAAGATTGAGGCGGTTAAAAATTGGGTTCGGCCTAGCTCTGTGACGAAAATTAGGAGTTTTGTAAGGCTCACTAGCTACTACCGTCGATTTGTGAAGAATTTTTCTTCTATTGCCACTCACTTGACAAATTTGACCAAAATGGAGATACCATTTGAATGGACTGAAAAATGTGAGGATAGCTTCCAAAAGCTCAAGATTCTTTTGACCACCGCACCTATTCTAGCATTACCAGTTGAAGGTAAGGATTTTATTATTTATTGTGATGCTTCACATTCTGGTTTGGGTGATGTGTTGATGCAGGATAAGAATGTTATAGCTTATGTATCGCGTCAATTAAATGTGCATGAGAGGAATTATCCAACACATGATTTGGAGTTGGCAGCGATAATGTTTGCTCTTAAGATCTGGCGTCATTATCTCTATGGTGTTAAGTGTGAGGTGTTTACTGATCATCGTAGTTTGCAGTATGTGTTCACTCAAAAAGATCTGAATTTAAGACAGCGAAGGTGGATGGAGTTACTCAAGGATTATGATGTGACCATTCAATACCATCCGGGTAAGGCTAATTTTGTGGCAGACGTTTTGAGTCGAAAAACGGTGAGTATGGATAGTGTAGTTTGCTTGAGTATAACCAAGTAACTTTTGGCTAAGAAAATTCAGACCTTAGAGTCTAAGTTCATGCAGTTGGGCATCTCAGAAAGAGGTGGGGTGTTAACTAGCATTGAGGTAAGGGTCACGTTCATTGAGGAGATCAAGGCCAAACAAATTGAGGATGAAAATTTGAATGAACTCAAGAAGAATATTGCGATTGGTAAGTCACAAGAGACCACTCTAGATGCGGAAGGTGTGCTCAGTTTTAAGGGGAGGATTTGTGTTCCTAGAGTTGATGGCTTGATTCAGAAATTGTTGACAGAATCTCATGGTTCGCAATATTCCATTCATCCGGGTGTGACGAAGATGCATCGAGATTTGAAGCAAATTTATTGGTGGCCGGGTATGAAGAAAGACATAGTGGAGTTTGTGGCTAAGTGTCAAAATTGCCAACAAGTAAAGTATGAACATCAAAGGCCAGCGGGTTTGGTTCAAAGAATGCTGATTTCGGAGTGGAAGTGGGAAAGAATAGCCATGGATTTTGTGGTTGGTCTTCCCAAGACTTTGGGGAAGTTTGATTCTATTTGGGTAGTGGTTGATAGATTGACTAAGTCAGTCCATTTTATTTCGGTAAGAATTGATTATAATGCTGAAGAATTGGCTAAAGTTTATGTGAAAGAGATAGTGAGGTTGCATGGAGTGCCCTTTTCTATCATCTCAGGCCGCGGTACCCAATTCACATCCAAGTTTTGGAGGAAATTGCATAATGAATTGGACACACAACTCACTTTTAGTACAACCTTCCATCCACAGACATACGGGCAGTCAGAGAGGACTATTCAAGTGTTAGAAGACATATTGAGGGTATGTGTGATTGATGGAGGGTATTGGGATAAATTCATACCGTTGTGTGAGTTCTCCTATAATAATAGTTATCACTCCAGCATTGATATGGCACCGGTTGAGGCACTTTATAGGAGGGGATGTAGATCACCCATAGGATGGTTCGAGGCTGGAGATGTGAAACCTTTGGGGAGCAGGGTTGATTTAGTGAATGATGTTCAAGATAAGGTGAGGAGTATCCAAGCTAAGCTTCTAGTAGCCCAGAGTAGACAGAAGAAGTATGCAGACCATAAGGTAAGAGATATGTCGTTTCAAACTGGTGAAAATGTTCTTCTTAAGGTATCACCTATGAAAGAGGTGATGAGATTTGGCAAGAAGGGAAAGTTAAGTCCGTACATTGGTCCCTTTGAGGTTCTTGAATGTGTAGGGCTGGTGGCGTATAAATTGGCTTTACTTCCTAATTTATCTAGTGTTCATCCGGTATTTCATGTGTTCATATTGAAGAGATATCATGGTGACGGGGATTACATAATTAAATGTGACTCAATTGTGCTAAACAAAGACCTCCAATGTGAATTCTTGATTGTGATGTGTGTAAGTTGAGGACCAATGAGATTAAGTCCGTGAAAGTTCAATGGAAGCATCGTCCAATTGAGGAAGCTACTTGGGAAACCGAGAGGGACATGCGAGACAAGTATCCCCAATTGTTCATCGATTCAGGTACTACTTCGTTCTTTCCTTAGCCTATTTTTTTCCTAAGTTTGTCACTCCGGGACGAGTGATAGGGTAAATTGGTATCTATTGTAACAACCAGGTTCCGTTGATATAGAAAATACAATGGGGAAATTTTTTGGATCGGAAAACTTTTTCGTAGTAACTTAAAAATTTTCAACATAGTCCAGATTTGGACGAAATTGGAGTCATTAAGGTGTAGAGAAATCTGGTAACAATCGGGTGATTTAAATATGATTTTGATTACATGGGTAGATAGCCAACGCGTCAAGGAATCCATACGATTTTATGGAATTAAATTCAGGTGAGTAGAACTCCCGAAAATGACTTTCGTGAATGGTATTTTCTGAGTGTCGTTGGTTGAAGGTGTATTGTAAAATGGGGGTTTTGAGAATTATTAAATAGCTCACTGTTTCGTGCAATCCGCTTTGGCGGTGATTTTGGTCGCTCTAGCGGGGCCGCTGTAGTGGGGTGAGGGTCGTTGTGGTGGGCCCAACGTGACTTAAAGTCGTAAATAAACCCCAAAACGACTTTATTCTGCACTTTTCGACTTTGAGAGCTAAGGAACGACCCCATACGACTTCTTGACCGTTTTCCATCATTCTTGAGGCTAAAGGTAAGATTTTAACTCCCCGAATCCATTTTTCAATCCATAGAATGTAATCTAATGGGTAAATATCGATGGGGGAGGGTTTTGATCTAAAATCTATGGTGGAAACAACCCTAATTTGAATAATTGGGATCATGGATTTCATCTAGGGTTCATAGAATTGTTAGTAATCCGGGTAATTAGTGATTGTTTATTGATTCCCGTGTTATTATGATTGTTTGTAGACCAAGAACAAGTGGAACGAATCCAGAAAGGGAAGGATCAAGTTTCTTAAGGTTTCAAGCTTGTTTCGAGATAGGTGATGGTTGTGATTCTATGATTATTCTTGCTTCATTATGATACATCTATGTATGTGAATGTTGCATTATTGATCACACTTGTTGTAAACAAGGATATATGATTGTCGAATGCCATTGAATCATGACTCGATTGTATGATTATGAGAATGTACTTGTGTTTGTGATTATGGTGTGTTGAATGGATTGGTTACCACATTCTGGCATAACTAATTGGGATCGGTTTCCACGTTTCGGCATAGTTATGGGATCAGTTGCCACGTTCCGGTATGCTAACTGTTTGAGTTTGGGTTCTATGAGATAACCAATGACTTGTTGTAACTGTATGTTGTTGAGCATGTGATAATATTGTATATGTTCGATATATGCATGTGATTATATTGCTGCATTGATTTATGTATGTTACACTTAGTGGGATAGTCGTGTGATCCTACCAGTACACTGTGGTTGTGTACTGATACTGCACTTGCTTTTATTTTTGTTGAGTACAAGGCATGTTCAGACGGCTATTGACAAACCTCGTCTAGAAGATCAGTGATCTTGTTCGAATTCAAGGGTGAGCCAATTCTTCTGGGTTGCCATGAGTTCTTTTTTCGTCTATGTCTACATTTCAGACTTAGACTTTTCTAGTAGTTATAGTTCATTAGATTGGGATTGTAACCCTTATTGTTTAGACTTATGGATCTAGTTAGATGTTTTGGTACATTGACCTTCAGGTTCTAGGTTATTTCTTCCGCATTTGTTTAGTTTAGTTGTTAGATCTTTTGTTGAAGTTTATGTGAACTTCCTTATTTATTTATTTATACTTGCTTTCGTCATTTAAATGCCTTAGTTTTTGGTTTAGTTGCTTGGTTTAGATGGTAGTAGTGGTTCTCCCACCGGAGGATTAGTATGAATGTCAATCACGACGGTCTGAGTCGTAACAGTTGTGTATGAAAAACAGTGAGCTTAAGAAACAAAATTATTTACGATAAGAGATTCTCTTTGATAAACATGGTTATTAATTATTTATTTATTTTTAAAAAAACTATACAATTCAACATAAAATATAATATTCGTGGTAGTTACATTTTTAGCTTATACCCGCATAGGAATTGCTTTATGCAACTATGTTTATACACGTGGTAAAACAATATTATATACTTATTATAGATAATGTATCAATCTTGTATAAACATATATAACATTGTATACAAGATAATGTGTTTATACACACTTTTACACAAGTATACAAAATTATATAAAAATTGAGTTTAGTTTCCTACGAAACTCCATCCGAGATGGGTTAAATATTCACTGAATAACTTTGAATTTTCACCATAATTTTAAAATAACATCCCAACATACCTAAAAAAACGATTTGTCAAAATTTCAAAAAATCATAAAATTTAATAAACTATCAAGCTTTACAAAAAGCTCAAAATTTAATAAAAATATATATATGCAACTCAACACAACATATATCTCCACTTGGTCATTATTTTTCTTCTTTTTTCCGCAGCAGTGATTATGTATTAATACACACAATATACAATATTATGTGTTTATTTGTAGATAATGTAACAATCTTATATAGAAGGGTATAATGCATATATATAAATATGCCATTTAAGTTGGCCTCATTTCACATTTATGTCCTCCAACTTTGAGTGTACACAAGTAGACACTTAAACTTGTATAAAGTTGAACAAATAAACACACGTCTTTTTTGACATCCTACATGGCAATTTGCGTCCTATGTGTATTATGGCACATAGGACTCATGTGCCTACTTGTTCAACTTTATACCAAGTTACACATCCAAAGTTGAAGGGCATAAGTGTGTAATGAAGCCAAGTTAAATGACACATTTATGTATTATGCATATATGTAAGTATAGAATTGTGTATAACATGTGATTATATACACTTTTACACTATCATACAAAATTATGCATACACAAAAATCGAGTTTCATCTTCTACGAACTTTCAACTTCGAAAACTCATCCGAAATGAGTTAACTTTTCATTAAATAGCTTCAAAATTCTTAATAACTTCGAAATGATATCCTTAACGAATCTCAATCATTAATTTGTCAAAAATTTAAACAAATCACAAAATTCAATGAATTTTTAATCTTTTAAAAATCCCCAATAGAATTTTTATTTGTTCACTGGAACATAAGAATTATTTGTGAGTACAGGTCACAGTTTGATAAGAATTCACATACTTGACCTTTCACAAAAAAGTGGTGATTTGCATGAACTCTTGATGAGGGTAATAGTTGTTAAACTGAATATCAATTTTAAATATGGATTAAAGTAAATAAATATTTTTTTCTCAAATATCATACCGTGTAAAAATTCCCTTTTATAAGTCGCAAGGGAGTCGTTCGTATCCATTCATCGACATCCTTAATTATATACTGTACACACACACACACACACATATATATAATGTATGATATACATAAAATATACATGGTCATAATGAGAATTCGTGTAATAGACTCTAACTAGTAAGACGACGAAGTTAAATATCATTGCAACGTACGTACATAGACACTAAATATTACTCAAAAGCAAAGTTATATATATTTCATATCTTGCTAGTCATTTTACTAACAATATAATAATACAAACTAATAATACAAAGGAGAAAAGATCATTAATGTATACACACATAAAATATTACTACTAGCTAGTGATTAGGTCACATATGATATGGCATATTGTACAGGTTATTAACCCATTCCAATCCTTCATGACTAGGCCCATAAAAACTATTATCAAACCCAAACTCCCCTAGAAAAGGAGGATCCATGGCTGCTTCCATTGAGAGTGATGAAGTTGTTGGGCTATTGATCGAAACGCCGTCGCGCTCCGTCAATAGCCGTTGTATCTCCTTCTCCGCTTCACACATCTGTTCCTTTAGCTTCAATACCTATACCGAAAGATCGCCTCGTTTAGAATTTAACATATATACAGTGACGATCTACAGGGCCGGCTCTATGTATACTTTAATAAGGCATTGGCCTTAAGCCCCCAATTTTAGGGGGCCTCAATTTTTTACCAAGAATAAATTATGTGTTAATTTTTTATAAAAAAAATATTGATTATTTATGATAAAAAAAAGTATATATTTAAAATTATTATTTTATTCTCTTCAACCCCATTTAAATAGAAGAAATCAAGAAAATATTATTTTATTTTCTTACACTCTCTACTAATACTCACATTATTTTCTTTTTTACTCCTTTTACACTTTCTTCTTTAAATTGTTGATAAGTTAGAGTAATATTCTGTCAAAAATATCAATTAATAGTCGAAAAGTATTGAACAAATTCAATTGTAAATTCTTTTTCCATTTCTTCTCAGATTTTCAAGCATTACAACAACCATAGTAAAATGTGGGGTAACCAAATTATCAACTTCATCAAAGCTATGGTTCTAACTCTTATATTTATTTGAAATTTGTCAACTTATTACTTGTAGAACTATGTTAACAATTCATATAATGATTGCCCCAGTAAAATAATATTTTTCAACATTGAATTAATAAAATCTTATTTAAAACTAATAATTGAAAAAGAAATCGAATAAATCATTTATATATAAAAAAAAAATATTAAGTACTACTTTGCATTTAAAAATGTAAGAAAAATAAATTTTAAATAAATGCATGTGAAGTTTATTTAGATTTTAGGCCTCTAATTAAGATTTCGCTTTAGGCCTCCGATTACGTTGAGCCGCCCCTGACGATCTACCATAAGAAATTGAAAGTGTAAAGATTCTAATGCAGTTTGATCTAATTGGACATATAATTTTAAAAAATAACGAATTTTTGAATAGTATAATGTTAAAGTAAGGATGAATATTTAGTTAAAATATTTGCATCCGCTAACTAAAACTTTTTAAAAATTACTTCTCATGACAATAAGTACGTTATTCGATTAGATTGGATTTCAAAATGTGGCACCTCCACGTGTTCAGAAAGAGCATATTGGCATGTGCAAGAGGGCCTGTACTTGGCTAATCTTAAAGAATAGTGTACGGATGAATAGATATCGAATTGAATCAAAAAAATGTTTTTATTTTTAACCTTAGACGATCTTCATTCCATCTCTATTTTACTCTCTATTTTTTATATTTTGAGAGTAAAATAGAGAATGAGTTCTCCAAACACTTTCTATTCTTTAATTATAGAGAAGTGAATAGTAATTTTCTAAATTTGGAGAATTACTATTCACCTCTCTATTTTACTTTTTGATTATTTTAATAGTATTAATATTATATTACTAATTAAGTCTTTATCATTTGTTATATATATTATTAACAAGTTACTACTTTCACCCAAATTAATATTTTTTTAAAAATAAAATAAAAATTGTCACTTTAAATATGCAATTTAAAGTTATTTTAATATTATTTATATTATATAAGATTATTAATTAAGTCCCTAATATTTGTAATTATTTTCTAAGTAATATAACATCTAAAACATATTATTGATAAGTATACTACTTCCATCCTGAATTAACAATTTTTCTAATTTAATGTTTAATTTTATTTTTGTCATTTTAAATATGTAATTTAAATTATAATTATTTTTCATTATGAAGTAAGCACAAAATTTACATGATAATTCAAACAATCTACTTTTATGTTATAGTGATAAATTATTAAACTACACTTTTTAATGAGCATGAAAATATTTGATGTTATAGTTCAAAATGGAATAGGGGAAGTAAATTAGTACGAAATAATTGGATACAAGATGAAATTGTTAATTTAAACAATTTTTAGCTAAACACCTAAAAAATATAAGGACAAAAATTGCTCATTTTGAACTCCGTATACATTAATAGAACATTTATGAGAGTAACGTAATAGTCTTGAAAGTTGAGTATTTATGTAAAATTTAAAATTTTACGATGATACAATATTTATGATGTTTTCACTTTTATTTGAATTGTTCGTTAATAGGTATTATATATAATATTTATTGCAATTTATGTTATTTAGAAATTTAGATTAAAATATAATTTTATATTAAATGAAGAATTAAAAAAAATAAAATTTGTATTACATAAAGATTATGGAGTGATTATTTGCAAAAAGAAGAAATGAATTATATTATGAAATAAGAAAGTAAAAATGAAATATAAATAATAATATAATATTGAGGAGAGAGAAAAAAATTCTTTTTAGAGAGTAAAATAGAGAATTGGGCTGGAGTTGGTTGTCTGAAAAAATAGCTAACTCTATATTTGGAGAGTAAAATAGATGAGGGGGTTGGAGATGCCCTTACAATTTATTTGACGTTGTTTTATTTTTAACAATATTCAAGTAATATATTAAACTGTTTAAATTTTAATTTTAATGTGATGTTCTTTTTTAATCAAATTAATCTTTTATATTCTACTTTCATCGTTACTAATATTAACATAAAGTCAAAATTAAATTAGCATTTTATATTTTGCATTAAATCAAATAATACCATATTTAAAATAGAATAGATGGAATATACTTTTAGGACCACATAAACGCTTCTTATTAATCTCTAAGTCTTATTTATCCAACTAATCTGTTGTACTTAGTTTTCCCCAACATGAATAATTATCTTTTAGGTGATATGATATATTATTTTTGTCTATAATCATAAAACTCGAAATAGAAAGAGAGTAAAATATTCACGGACCTCATTTTCAAGACGACATTTGTCAACAATATTAGTCTCATGTTCATTCTTCAACTTAGAGTATTCTTCCTCTAACTTCTTGCTCTTCCATCGAGCCCTTCTGTTTTGGAACCACACAGTTACTTGCCTCGGGTCTAGTCCTAGCTCCGAGGCAAGTTTGTCTTTCCTCTCCGACTCCAATTTGTGTTCATGTCCAAAACTTTGTTCGAGCAAATTCACTTGTTCGTCACTTAGTTTCCTCTTCCTCATCATCATCATCATCGCCCCGTTTACATCATCTCCTTTGTTCTTCTTTCTTCTCCTCTTCGGTTTACCCTCTCCTGTAATTTATATACACTGATAGTATAAAAAATCTCTTCAACTTAACTTGTTGTATATAACTAATAATCTCACTTTTTAGCCATCGTTTCATCTATAGTTACCTTTTAGGTGATATTGTCAAGAGTACAAAAATTAAAATCAAGTCATGACAATATTTTTATGACTTCTAAGTAATTTGTATTGACGATACTATTAGATCATCTAAATGATATATTCATATAACTATTCGTTACAAATGGAATTAATAACTTGAAAAATAAGACGGATTATCTAGAAGGATGAGTTAAAGTAACATGAGTGTTACCTATATTGTGTATAAAGTTGAATTCAAAAGAGAAAGTAGTTATGGTACTAACCTTGTTGAGTTAACTGTTGAGTGTAGATACCAGAATAGTACTGAGAAATGTGTAACATTTGATCATCATTATTCATGTTACTTTTTTGCTTTCTGATGCAAAAATGAAAGTGGATAAATGTGAGAAAGAGTACAGCAGTGAGGACTTTTAGTTTTAGTTATTATAAAAGCTAGAGGGATGTAGAGAATAAGGTGTTTGTTGTCTAATTAAGACTTTGGGAGAGTATAGACCTCATGTGACATTATTTATAAAGGTAGCCCCTCTCAAATGAACCTCACTTCTTCTAACAAATATCCATATTGCCATCTCTCTAATGGTTCCAAGTGTATCCGAGGTGTCAGATGGACAGGTTGGATTCAATTTAAGCAAGTTAAAAAGAATTAAGTTAATAAAAAGATAAATTATTGATCCGTTCAAAAGTTACATAAAATTACACGTTTTGCTCTTTTAATGAGTTAGACCAGTATTTCTCTCTCTTTTAAATGGACTAATCTTTAATTTTTGCCCTTTAGCAACTTATGATCACAACAAAAACAACGTTTAGCGGCAATATATATATATTCACATTAACAAAGAATGTTAAAGTTTTTACTGGCATTAGTTAATTGTTATTGGACTCAATATCCCTATAGGCTCTAGTGACACCTCTAAAAATATATATATTTAACAGTAATTAAACTATTGTTGTTAAAGATCATTTTTTATATAGTGCATGCGGCCTAGTGGGACATAAGTGATATACAAACTGAAGTAATATGTGGGCATAACATGTGGGATGTTATCATATCAAAATATAAATTTACGTCTCACAAAAAAAATTATTTGTTGAATAAAAGTTAAAGACCAACACAAAATAGGGGGAAATAAAAATTGCAAATGACCTCAAAAAGTTACTTGGATTGAAATGAGCTAAAAACGAGTCTTAATACATAACCCGTCCAATTTTTATTGAGTTTTAATTGTTTTTTTTTCTTATATAATTTTTAGTACCTAATAAATTATTGATTTTCTTTATTATATAGTTCGTGGATCAATTTAAACTAGGTATCAATTCAGATTATTTTTTTAATTAAGAATCAATAATCAACCCAAACTTAAATGAATTGGACGAATTATATATTTAATTTTTTTTTATTAATAATTAATAACCAACCCAAATTTAAATAAACTAAACAAATAATATTTTTATAAACTAATTTTATCACATCTATATAATCCTACTTATCCAAACAACAACGATGAGATAAAATTTGTTAAATTGGGGAATTCGATATGAGAACTTTCATGGAATCACTTTTTTGGCTGATTAGGTGGAGGTAGCATACCGATGATTCATTTAAATTCAATACTTTTAATGTGAAATATAATTTATATATAAATATTATTTTAAAATTCGTAAAAAGCAATAGATATAATCTTTAATATAATATCAAAGTATCATGAATTTAAATGTTACTCATAAAGTTTAATTATGTGACTTGGTAAATTATATTTGCAAGATTTTGCTAGCTTTGGCATTAATTTATGTTAGTTATGTATAGGGGGTTTCTTATCTTGTTTTTTTTTGTTTCTCATTCGGTGTTCGGAGTCCACATTAGAGCCGTGATTAAATTCGAATCGCGCACGACAGGACCCATTCGGGGATGGTGCTCTCAATAGGATTTTCTCCATACCTAGAAGCACTCACACCAATGCACCACAATCCATGTTGGTTTCTTATCTTGTTTTGCTTGAATTAACATACCCATAGTGTAATTAAAAATTAAAGGATATTTATTTAGAGTCTTGCTTTAAAAAGGACACTTTTTGAGAATCATATACTAAAATATTATTAAACGATGCGTGAGATGGATTCAAGACAGTGCAGACAGTTGGACCCAGTGTGTGTGTATGTATATATATATATATATATATATATATATATATAGTGATAACGTGATATATGATCTGATAAAAATAGAACTCCATTTAGAATAATAGGTTAAGTTTTAGTACTAATCAATCATGTAAATAATCTTTACATGGACAATTATTAGCTAGGGAACCGTTAAGATGTCAATGAGAGGATAAGAATCAAGTGATTATGAAAACTACGATAAATAAAAGATTAGCCACAATAATATAATTATCGTTTTATTATATTTAGGGACAATAATAAATATGAATATTTCTAATCAATATTTTCTATAAATGTCGTTAAATATTTTTCTGACGATAAATATTATTACTAAAAGAAAAATTTATTGCCACTAAATATTTTTAGTCGGGGTGGAATGTCATATGAATTTCTTGCTTCTTAATCTTGAAAGTATAGCTAAGCATGTGAGTTTCTGACTATCATCTAATCTCTTTATCCACTGCTGCTTAAATTTACATGGCTTTTTGCTTTTGTTGATAACGACTTGCATTAACCATATTATACCTAGGAAGCTGGATAAAGTTGGTCAAAAAAAGAGCACTATTCCATCAAATTAAAGAGGGCAACAAATTTTGTTTTTTTGGGGCAGGCCAGTTTGATTTGTATCAAAGAATCTTATTAACATTTTGTATATGAGATTTAAAATAGAGAAATATTTACCATTTCACGATAACTCTAAATTTTTTTATACAGAAGGTAAGAAATACTATAACCTACAACTACAAGTAACTAACTTACGTAACGACATCCTTAGACAAAGCTAAAATTCAACACAATCATATTAGGACTATTAAAGTCAGGTCAATTTCAAGCATCGAGAGGGTAGATGTCACTGCGAAAAAAAAAACAAGTTTTTTTTTATCGCGAATTAGTGAAAAATTTGTGTTATGAAATATGATATTTTCACTTATTTTCTACCGGACCAATTCACTTGAAAAATGTATGGTTCACTTAAATAGTGAGAAACTTTATAATTTTTCCATATGAAAACATATTATAATTTTTTCTTTTCTCACTAGTTCAATCAAAATATCAGTCAGAATAACCACCGAACATTTTCACTACAAAATTTCATTGAAACTTTTAGTTTATTGCATCTAACATTACGTAATTATTTTGTTCATGTATTGAAAAATAACTCAATTATGCTATACTATACTATAGTACTATACTATATCATAAAAAATTGTGCAGCACATAAATACTAAATATGGTCCTAGATAACACAAGCAGGCCCGTTGCCATATATGAATGAAACTATCATGTAAATATAATATAGTCACCTCGTGAGTAACTGACTTTATAATATATAGTTATAATGTACGAAATTATAATTGGGGACAAACAGGGGCGGACCTTACAGGTTGCCGAGGGGATCACCCGAACCCTCTCGGCAAAAAATTATTATATATTTAAGATATTTTAAAGAATTTTTATATCTATATATTGATTTTGAACCTCTTAAATGTAAAATTAGAGGTTGACTTAGTGGTTGAGGGGTTCAAAATTAACCTAGAGGTTCCAAATTTGAATCTTACGCACTACTTTTTTTTTCCAAACCTCCTTAATGAAAATCCAGGATCCACCACTTGAAACAAAAGCAAAAAGCTACATAGTAACGAGCTAGAGTGTATAGAGGGGTAAGGTGGCAATAATATAGCCACGGGACACACGTATTTTTAAATAAGTTGTCATATATTAATAGCTATGGATAGAGGGCAGAGGCTAAATATGAAACAAAGCAGGGTCAATTTTGGTGAACAGAAAAAAACAAAATAAATAAAAGATCTTGTAAATAAAAGAAATAGAAGCAAATTAATAATGCTGTATTCAAAGATGTAATGGAATAGTATAGGTTCTTCAAGTCTAAAATACAAACAATTTTATCAATTCTCATATCGATTTAATGTGATCGTGTCGTCACTATTTTTCTTTCTTTCTTAGTTGTATTTATTTATTATTTAATAATCTTATTTTATCATTGACCTACCTTTTTTAAGTAGTTGATCTAATATACCCATACTCTACTTTTCTTGTAGATTTATCCTTCAAATTATTGATATGTAACATTTTATAATAATGAAAAATGATACAATCTATCCAAAACATTATATTCATTAATAAAATAGTAAAATACGATATTATACATTATAAAATTTGTAACAATCATTCAAACAAGGTACTCCCTTCGTCCCTATTTATTTGTCAAATTTTGACTTGACACACTTATTAAAAAAATAATAATTGGTACAATAATCTTACCATTTTACCTCTATTTACTAACCGTTGAAAGTAATATAAAAGCTTTGGAATTGGAGGAGGAAGTTATAGTTGTTGTCCAATTAGGTGAATTTCCCCCACTATTTATGGCTAATTAGTGGTCAAGCCGCCACCCATTAGCTTAGATTAGTTTAGCGACAGTAATACCTGGGAGGTTTCTATTGGTGACATGTGCGGGTTGATATAAGTTGGCGATAAAATTAGCTCGTGAAATTATAATTCGTTTAAATTTGATTGGATTATTGATTCGCTTATCTATGTATATAGTTATGACTTAAAAAGTATTACTCCCTCTAACTCAATTTATATGGCATTGTTAAAATTTTGAGATTCAAACTTCTAAATTTTCATTGAAATTCACATATGAAAACTTCATTTTTTAAAAATAAAAGTTATATATTTAAAAATTACGTATAAAGTATTATAAATCACAGTAATTAACAATTAAAAATATTTAAAATACATATTATAACACCCCAGAAAATTTTCGAACTAAGACTCGAACCGTTCTTTGTAGTGAGTGAGATTTTACCAAGGAATTAAAAATAATTTAAGTGTTAAGGTCACTAGATGTAGCACCTTGAGTTCGAAAAAGAATTAAATTGGAAATAGCAAAATTTGAAATTTTGCAAGTTAAGCCAAGTATGAGTTTTGGGTTGACTTCAAACGACCATAACTCCTAGTTTATGATGATTTAGGTGTGCTACCAGATACCGTAGGAAATACCTTTGAATTATCTTTTCAACGTTGCCGAGTTTGCTAAGTTTCGAGGTCAGATGAGTGAGATATGACCTTTTGAAGTTAGGCTGTCCAGTTAAGGAAAGTTAGGCGGAAATAGTAAGGGGTATTTTGGTCTTTTCCTTACCCAAACAAACTTGATTCATTTTTAGTAATATTTTAGAGGTCTAATCCTATTAGGTTCAGTTTTATAATCCTAGTTTACGCCTAGTGTTTTAGTTGAGAGTTCAAGAAGAGAAAAGAAGAGAAGAGGAGAAAAGAGGAGAGGATCAAGCGTTCGTTGAGATTCTTGCGTCTTGTTGCGGATTTTCGCCATGGATTTGATCCCTAAGAGGTATGTAAGCTTCCATAGTGTTGGGTTTGTTCACCCACACGCCAAACATGTTGTTTTCAGCTCAAATTTTCATTCTTGAAGTTGAAAGATTTGAGTTCTTGATGAGTTCTTGATGAGTTCTTGATAGGTGTTCTTGAAGTTCATTCTAAATCTTGTTGTGTTGGGTTTTGGATGATTTCTTGAGATCAAAGTGAGTGTTTTAATGGATGTATTGAGTAGATTAGAGTGTACTTATGTTAAGTAATCAATTCTAAGTGATTGGGGAAGAATCCATTCGATTCTAGGCGAAATAGGGTGAGAAAACGAGAAAAGAAACTTGCTGAATTTTTTGGGTTGGGGCCTGGCGCGATGCGCCTGCCAGAGCACCCCAAACCCACCTCTGAAGTTTAGGGGCTGGTGCCCAGCGCCACCCATAGCACCAGGGTCGCCTGCCCCATCCAGTTTGTCGTCGGTTGCCCCGTTTGAGTTCGTTTAAAGTACACCTTCACTCCTTTTCGATTCTAACTACTCTAAGCTACTTCTAAACACCTAAAATCATTCCTAACATGATCATAACCTTGAATTCATAATTGAAATTCAAGGTAGAGTTAAGAGTTAAGTTTTGAGAATTCTTTCGAACATTCTAAGAAAGTCCCTTCGAGTTCTTTTGAGGAGTTTTCTACAACTTCTAGTAACTTGTTTCAAGACTCGAGCAAGTGAGTATGAGGATGAGGAGAATTTATTCATGAATCTACTTTGTCATCATGAGATCCTTCATACCATGAACCAAAACTCTTGAATTCATAATTCACATTCAAGAGAGAGTTAAGAGTAGAGTTCAAGAAAGCCTTTGAGTTCAATTGTGAATCCTTTGAGAACAATTATCGATTTGAACTATGTTTTGAGGAAGTAATTCAGAGAATGAGAAGAGTTGTATCATGAGTTCCATAATGTTATGTAGACCTACGAGTCAAGTCGTTCATGCCATTAAATTCCGCATGAACTCCAGAAGTTGAGTATCTATGAGAGGAGAAATATCTTCAGATCCTAAGTCTTAAGTATTCAGTTTCTAACCCATTTGAGATTACATTCCTAATCATGGGACTATTACCTATTACCCATGAAGTCCATGAGTTGAGTTGTTCACGCCCATAATTCCACATGAACATTATAAGTCGAACAATCTTGAGATGAGAAGTATCTTTGAGTCCTTGAGTTGAGTAGTTCATGCTCATAATTCCGCATGAACCCTCTAAGTTGAGCATTCTTGAAGTGAGTAGTATTATTGAAGTTCTTGAGTTCCAAGTATTGAGTTCTATCTATGGTTATTGAAAACCTTGCATTGAGTCGTTCATGTCCATAATTCAGCATGAACCATATTTTAAGAAGTCTTTTACAAATGTTTAAACTTTGTTTTAAGACTTAAGCTTTGAAGTTAAGTAAAGAGTAAGAGTAAAGTCTTTTATAAACGTTTTAACTTCATTTTAAGACTGAAAGTTTCAAGTTAAGCAAAGAGTTTATAAATGTTTTCACATTTGAGCAAGAAAAGGGAACATCTTCCAAGAGAGCTTTTAAGCTAAGTTTTGAGTAATTATCTCAATTCAAAGAAAGAGTTTTATTTTTACAAACATATGAGCTAAGTACGATTTGGGAGTAGTATTGAGCACCGATATGGGGATGCGAGTTCAGATAACTCAAGTCTCCATAAACCATGTAGCCATCATGGGTATTAATGGGTCATACTTTTTAGATGATCACATAAGTTAAGCTAGTGGATCCACTAAGTTAAAGCATTCTATATGACGGCAAAGTATAAGACAGTCCTGGCAGCGTGGGCAAGACGATGTATCACCACTTAGGCTCATAGTGGTGGTTGTCGGTTAGAGAATCTCCCACAGAAACTATATTACCTTATTATATAAGTAAAGTTGAGTTTGTTATTGCATTTTCTTTAACGAACTAAGTTGTTTTTACTGTTTTATAAAGCTTTCCATATATTGCATGTGTATTGTTGCTTTATATTGAGTTGAGTACCCAGAGTTGAATATTATATCTTTGAGTTGAGTATCTAATCTATGAGTTGAGTATCTTATCCTTGAGTACTTCTAAGTTGAGTAAGTTGAGTAGTTTTGAGTATCCTTGAGTATTCCTTGAGTTGAGTAAGTTTGAGAAGAGGTAAGTATGTCTCATTTTTATCAAGTTTCAAGCTTATGTTTATGTTTTAGAACTCCCCTTACATGCTCGTACATTCCACGTACTGAGCCATTTGGCCTGCATCTTCTCGTGATGCAGATCCAGGTATTCAGGATCATCAACAGGAGCTTCGTTGATGTCACATGGAGTTCGAGTTAGCTATGGTGAGCCTCTTTGCTTCCGGAGGATTCCATTTACTTTCAGTTGTTAGGAGGTTGTGGGTCTTGTCTCGACTTCCATCTTTATCAGTTAGAGGCTTCATAGATAGTCAATATAGTTGAGAAGTCTGTATCATTTATTTTATTAAATATTTCAAAGACTTAAGTTGTCAATTTTGGGGCGAGTTGAATATATTTTATTATTCAGAGTTTTCATTTGAGTTAAAGTCTAAATTTAAGTTTTATGAACTTTTATTTCAGTTTTTAAGTTTTGTATGCTTGAATCAGTTTTCCGCTTATAGTCAGTCAGGATGAGGGTTCACTTGGGGACCAACAATGGTTCTTGAGTGCCGGCCACGTCTAGGGTGTAGGCTCGGATGGTGACACATATTAAGTAATTTCGGTAAAAAAAATTAATCAACTCTGCCACATAAACAAAGAGAGTATGAACTAAGAATTTATATAAGAAAAATCAAAGCAATCAAAACTTAAGTAGTAAGAATTGAGCGGGTTGAGTTTTGACTCTAATTTTAGTCTATTCAGTGCAAATAATTTTTGAGCAGGTCAATAATCAATTTATTTATTACTCTTTTTATTTCAATTTAAGTGTCTTAATATGAGTGATAATGAAATTTAAGAAAAATAAAAGAAAAAAATTAAATCTTGTAATCTTAAATTAAAAAAGTATGTAATCTTTTAAATAATATGGTCTTAAATTTGTCTAGCAAGACATTGAATTAAAAAAAGTACTACTAAATAAAAAAAGAAACACTAATATTTAGACAGACCAAAAAGTAAAATATAAATATTTAAATAGGGATGAAAAAATAAATCAAATTATTTTGATTCGCTTAAAATTAACTCAATCCGTCTATTTATCACCTCTGTGAGTAAATAAACTAATATATCAGTGGAAATTTCTCATGTTACAATTGGTTCATTGAACCCAGGGGTCTTACCTAAGCTATTACATCATATGATAGTGATATAATAGTGATACAAAATCTTTTGTATGTAAATTTCTATTATATAGAAGTGTTATGGGAAGGACGATTAATGACATTTTAATAATTTTAATAATATTTAAGGGCAAAATAATAAATATATAATTAATGTCAAAATGAAAATCTAGAAGAATCCATACATGTATAACTTTTGTTATGGGCCCGTAAGGATATTATTGTAATTTTGTTAAAATGAAGAGTTTCTATTAGTAAACTTCTTACCAACAATAATAAATGCTAAGTTTGTTTTGACATGTTTTAGAAAGAAAATTTTGAACTAATTAATATAAAATGTGTTTGAATACTTAATATTTTGTTCCTAAAAATAATTTAAAGGATTACTGTGTAAACATATTTTTAATATTATGTTACATAATATGACCACTAAATTCGTATCTTGATTATTAAAATAGTCTTTAAAATGACGTATCAATATTTTTTAATCAATTTGAAGAAAATATCAAATTTCGTGACTAAAAGAATGAACAATGTCTGACTATCAAGAAATTAATAATTTGATAATGTATTTATCGAAAGATTAAAAATATAAAATTTTCATTTCTAGATAGGATAATTTCTTAATATCAAACATGATAAACTATTTAAAAGTGAAAATTTGACAAGGAAAAAGTTTAACATTCAAATTCTAAGGAATATTAAAATACAAACTAAAGAAAAATGAGTAGTTAAAAATAAAGAAGAACAACAAAAGAAAATGTCAATAGAAAAAGGACTTTGTTGAGAAATATAGAGGAAGCAAAAAAATTAAAAAATAAATAAATTAGGGAAATACAACTTGAAAAAAAGAACAAGTATATTTGTTATTTTGTGGGGGGTAAGATTTAGAGTTTTCTTTTACGTCATGATATTAAGAGTGTAGTATCAAAAAAAATTATTAATGTAATTTAGAATATAACATTACGATAATTGTTATTGTATATAAAAATAAAGTTGCTTTCATGATTGATTTTATTGTTGTGGAGTTAGAAATAAATTATGCTTTCAATATTTAGAATATAACATTACTATAATTGTTATTGTATATAGAATTAAAGTTGCTTTCATGATTGTTTTTATTGTTGTGAAGTTAGAAATCAATTTTTTATTAGTACTTCCAATATTAAAATCAATCAAAATAAATGGAAGTATTTCTATTTATCGGAGAAAATAATAAAATGTATCACAAACATCGACAAAGCAAACTGCAAACATAGTATATACTTAAGAATAGAGATCTGAAAGACTTTGAATCGATGTTTACGAATTGGTTGATCGATGATTAGTATTTTATCATATGCAAAACTTATGGTGCAAATATTACAAAACGAAGATAATAACATTGTGTAAAATAGATACCACTTACGAAAATGTATGAAGATCGATGAACTTTTTCAAAGATATCAACATATTATATATTCATCGAACACGAAATGTTTTAACTCATAATCTAACGCAATTCTCTATTTTCTTGCTGCATAGAACTTTTTAGAATTCAACTTTTTCAATTTTGGGTTGTAAAAGACACATTTATGCCGTATGAACATTTGAAATAGAATATTAAGTAATATATTGAAGTTATTTACTAAAGAAAAAATAAGTATAAATCTCATATCTTTGGAGGCTAATTACATCCTATCCCGAAAGTTTCCTCAATTACTAAAATCTCGAAGTTTTCATTGCTTTTGAATACATTCCTTGGTTGTCCGATACAATGTAACATGGGAGGAATGTATCCGAGAGGAGATAGGTATGTAACCGAAAATTTCCTCAATTACAAAAATCTCGAAGTTTTCATTGCTTTCGAATACATTCTTTGGTTGTCCGATACAATGTAACATGGGAGGAATGTATCCGAGAGGAGATAGGTATGTAATCGAAAGGGGATATATAGATGTATCCAAGAGGGAATCATGATATTTTAAGCTGTGAATTTATGTAATTTTTCCAATAAAATATGTGAAATTATATTGATCCCGTATCACAAGCCTTAAATTATCTAATATAAATATAAATATAAATATATTTACACCAAAATTAAATATATACACAAATAGGGGCTCGACAACCATACGTACGTATATTGGAAGTATCCAGTTTGCTTCTCTATTATAGAAGTCGTACAAAAATAAAAATAAAAACTCTGACTCTGCTTTTAACACACACTATAATCGATCCATCTATTTTTATTTATTCAGTATACTAAAAATAGTTATTCAATTTTACTTATATTTTTTAGAAAAGATAATTTCGTATTCTTGTTATTAAATATTATTTGTTTTTTAATATTTAGATGACTTGTAATAATAATAGTGATATAATAAAATTGTCCTTATATTTAAAATTTTTTTATATTAAATCAAACATGTACAAGTAAAGATGAATGAAGGGAGTAACTCCTCGAGTCCAATCTCAACTCCCTCGCGAGGAAGGTCTCATTTTCATCAATATCCTAATATAGCTTTAATTTGAGGTAATTTTAAATCGTGGTGAAACATAGATTAGTATTTTTAAACTTCTTTTTTTTTGTGAAAATATTTTGATACGTGAAATTCGTTCATTTCATATTGAAATTACATTAATGACAAAGATAAATACATTTGCTAACACCAAGGGTATGAATGAATCTTGCCATATTATAATAGATGATTAAGCTAAACAATTTCGGATAGTACATAGATGAATTTAAACATAGTTGAATAAACATGATCAATTTAAACTCACTCTTCTTAAATATTGTAAGAAAATAGAGTTTTAAGTCTATCTTATTGTTAAGCATTCCACATCAATTAAGCACATAAAATTTAATCTGCTTATATGAATTTGGACAATTTTCACTCGATTAAATTAGGTACATAAAACTTTAGAAGTCTGGGACGTTCTCATGAAGAACACCAAGTTTTTGGACCCCCACCCCACCCACCGCCCTTAATTAGTTAAATTGTGATGGCAAAAAGGAAGAAAGAGGAATATTAATTGCATCTCTCTAAAGAGACAACATAGATTATTATGGTGGACAATTTGCTTTTGCTTATTCACCAGCTCTTTGTCTGTCCTTCTATTTTCACCTTTTTATCTGTCTTTCTTTCTATCTTTTCTGTCATTGGATGAAGCTTTTATGTTCACAAAAAATAATATCACCATGACTTTGACTAATTCAATTACTTTATTGAGAATATGATGCGTTCCAAATATATGACATTTGAAAATTAATATTTGATGTAAATATTCGATAACTATCCTCTCTGTCCCAATTTAAGCTTTTGTTTATTATAAATTATTATGAAGTAAAAATTTGAAATTTTGAATTTTTGAAAGTTGTGATTATTAAAATTTAAAATTGTATTTGAATATGTATTTTACTTTCTTTTTTTTGAAGTTTTGTGAATGAAAGTTTCAAAAACAAATCATTTTTTTAGGAACTTGAAAATATTTGATGATCAAATTTTGAAATCAGACCAAAATGATTAAATAAATATTTGGTGATAATTTTTCAAAAACGATTCTCAAAATCTATATTCAAATACTAGCTAAGTGATTTACTTTTCTTTTTGATCTATCTCAAAAAGAGTGTATTTTTCTACTTCCTATGGTGTGATCTATATTTGTTACGCTTGATTTCATATTATTTACATTGTCCATTAATCACTTGATATCCAAACCTCTGGTAAACGAACTTATACTTCATATAAATTTAACTATATCCTTTTTTCTAGTAATAGTTTGTCACCATTATGGAGCTAGAGAATTATATGTTGATTTAACTTTTTTTTACTAGCTTAAATATCTCTGTCTCGTGGGAACTCACCTATCGTTAATAACGAAGATCAAACTAACATTAATAAGATCAATAGAACCCCGACTCATATTGAAAAAAGGAGAGCAGAAGTACTCTCCACGTTCATTTTTACTCGTCACTATTTAACTTGACACACTCATTAAAAAAATACAGACATTTTACCGTACTATCTCTACTAATTAATGTTAATATTGAGTCTTGGAAATTGGTATGGAGAATAATATTTATAGTTAGGGATAAAACATAAAAATATAAAAAAAAATTTGATATATTAAAAGTGACAAGTAAAAAAAAAATATTTTAAAAATAAGTGAAAGGTAAAATTGAACCGTACAAAAATTAGTGTGCTCGAGTGAAAAGACACGTTGAAAGTTTTACACGCGTCTTCTCCCCAGTACTAGCGGAACAGGACCACGCCCCAATTCCAAGTCACAAGGTCTGCCACTTCCATAAATAAATCAAATTATTTGATATGAAATTTTAATAATTAGGTGCTTGATTGTGAAAATCAAATATTAGTTATTTTATTTAAAAAATTTTAAATTGGATTATAATTGAAGTTGTATCTGGTAAAAAAAATTTAAAGAATATTTGAATTTATTTTCTATATATGATTTCTACTAGTCTCTTCTAAAAGTAAATATTTCAAAATAAATTGTCGCGTAATGTAATGTAATAAATTAGATCTCATATACAAGCTATTATATATTATTACAAAATATATGTTTTTCACTTTATTTGAAACTTTTGAAGTAGAAAATGGAGTTGTGTTAGTTTTCTCAAATAATATTTGGTTCCTTGTGCATACTTTTTCTTAAATAGAAAAATATGAAATAGAACTTCAAATTTCAAATAAAACTTCAAGTATGAAATACAACTTCATACTTGGAATTGGGTGCTTTCAAAATTGAAGTTGTATTTGAAATTTTTATAATCAAATATTAATTTCAAATATTTTTTAAAAAACGAAAAAAAGTGAAAAACTATCCTGATCAAATGGGTCCTAAATAAATAACATTTTTGTAGAATTTTGAATCATAGTGGTAGGTCTTTTAGAATATCGTTGTAAACAATGTCATAACGGTTACAACATTCTTGAAACTCATAATATAGGGTGATTGGAAGTTTACATTCAGTAATTATTTTCAAATATAAAAAGTATAATACATAAATATTTTTTTTAACTTGACTTCATTTAATATCTATGCACTTTAATTTTGAATGTACACAAATAGACATATAAATTAATATAAAGTTGAACAAGTAAACATTCACATTTTACATAACAATTTACATAAAACAAATTCAAACTAATTTGTATTATATTACGTAGAACACATATTATGCTTATCTAAGAATCATTTTAACGGTAGCCGCCAACAAGAAGTAAACCATTTTATATTTTTCACCTTAAGAGGAATCTTCATCTTTCGGTTTTTGTTTTTGATTTTGGTTTTTTTACCATAAAAAAAATGTTACGATAGAAACCTCTCTTAGAAGTAATGAATATTATTGATTTGGAAAGTCCAAATTCAGTTAATTTTGGGACAGCTATTTTAGCCAAAATATGATCTTATTATGAATGTCACCTTTATTTGTTGTGGAAAAAATCCAGTTAGACAAGGAATATAATTTCCATAATAATATTGTACGTTTGTTTACCTGTCTGCATGTTTGCCTTCTACTGATCACCATTCAATTCATCTATACACATTTTATTTTAAGTTATACATAAATAGGTCCTACCCTATGAAATTTTCACAAACTTATTTACGTATTTCCTTTCAAGTGAAACATTAAATTTGGTCACAAACAACACGTAACTTTCACACCCAATTCGGAACTTCCTGTGTTTGATGAGTGGCATGCATACCATGAAAGCAGTTTCTTCGTTTAAATTTATGTGACACAGCGAGTGGCGGATCCAGGAATTAAGCTCAGGGGGTTCAAAATTTAAAGAAGAACCTCATGTGATAATGTAAGTGCGTGGTGAGCGTAGTAACCCCGCCATGCTTATTGTACAAGGTATCTCATTGGTTGGTAAAAGTTAACACCAAACTAATCAAAGATATTGAGAACAAAGCTACGTTGATAAAAAAAAATAATTAGTGGATCAGTTGTATTACATAAGCTAATTCGTAAAACACGTGAAAATTAAAGGATGAAAAAGAAAGCGAGATGGAGAAGAAAAATATTTACCTTAACCCGCTAAATTTACATTACCTTATCGTACCTCATTAAGCATTTCTTCCTACTTTTACCCTGCTCCATTGAACATTCTTAAGTTTTTTTGTACTTTTTATACTTTTATTTTGTAATGTTTTACTTTATTTTGCATTTTAATTTTTTTTAAATTAGTATCCATTCAAACACATATTACTAGAAAAATTATCAATATTCTCTAAAAGTGTATAAGTATAGATTTACTAATATTATAATGCATATTCAGAAGATAAATAAATGACATCGTCAATTTTTTAGTTCATGTAGTTTAATTTACTAGGTTAGTCATCACTTGTTGAAAAAAAAAATGACGAATAAATCAAATAAGTTTAGTTTCCATCTCTCTAAAATAGAATTGAAAAAATAGAAAAGAAATTCCATGAATTGTATTAAATATATATTATTAAAAGGATATTGACGATTTTTAGTTTCTTCATTCAATTACATCTAATTTATCTTTATATATATAATTCATCATTTTTAAAGAGTTGTACATAAAATTATGTTGAAATAAAATGATTAATAGATATAAGAAGAATAAAAAAAAAATGTGTCTAATAAATTTAAACAAAAATAAATTAGAAAAAAAATGACATAAAAGAGAAAAAATAATGAAAAAGAGAAAATGATCCAAGCCCAAAAGTTAAGGCCAATTCCATGCATTAAAAAGGGTAAAAAAATAAGAGAAAAAGAATTGTTGCGCATGGTATTCGAACTCACGACGTAAAAAACCACTGTTGAACACCTTATTCATTGAGCTAAAGCTTCTCACTTATTTTTAGGGGGTTCATTTTAATATATGTACACATAAAATCAGAATTTGGCCCTTATATATAACGTAATTTTTCGACCGAGGGGGTTCACCAACCTTGGTCCCCCCTGGTGACACCTAGCTAGCGCTAGTCAATTTGACTAAAAAAAATTAAATCAAGTTTGATTAGATCAATTTAAGGTTTTTAAATCAAAATTTAGATATTCAAAAATTATAAGTTGCATTTTTTCTCGTATCAATATTATTAAAAAAAATATATAAATAAATAAATATATATATATATATATATATATATATATATTATAAATGTTGGTCATGACTTTACATTATTTGAATCTAAAAAAAAAGTCACATAAATTGAAATAATAAGGGGTCATTTAGTAGCTGGTAAGAATTAAGCAAGTATTATTAATGTAACTATTAGTTACGAGAGATGTTATATATATGTATTATTCGATAAGGGGTCGTTGGGTAACTGGTAGAGTTATGCAAGTATTATTAATGTAGAGATTAGTTACGAGGGAATCTATGTATATTCGATAAGGGGTTGTTTAGTAGCTAGTAAGAGTTATGCAAATATTATTAATGTAAGGATTAGTTACGAGAGAATATATGTATTATTTTCTCTATGTAATTATATGCAAAGATAAGTTACAAGAGAATATGTGTATTATTTTGTGCATGTAATTATATGCAAAGATTAGTTATTTATGTATTAATATAATATATAGATTTCCTCATAACTTATACATGAATTGGTTATGTAGATTTCAAAATAACAAACCATATGTAGTTCTGATTTTATATATGAACAATTTACCTCATAATTAACTACCAAACATGATATTAATTATACAGAATTCAATACCAATATATAACTAACCTCGAAAGCAACTACCAAACGATTCTTAATAGTATTGTAGTAAGAGGGAGAAGGAAACTAGCTAGGAGCTATTAAAATTATGCGTGGTGTCAAATCATACTTTAAGAGGTCATGGCATACACTAATTGACTTTAAATTGAGCTATTCTTGAAATCATATCAAAGTGTAATTAAGTCATAAGCATGCTTGGAAGATTAGTGTTCTAATCACCTATATAAAGTCGAGCTATAAAAAGAGCTAGAATACCTCTATTGACATGGAGCCTAATTTAATTTGATCTTAAGAAAGAAGGAGAAGATGAGTAACAAAAGGGTTAAGATAATTTACTAGTAGTAATGTACTACTCCTAGCTATTCTATGTTAGTAACAAATTGGACTAAAGTAAATTTAATTATGGTGGATAAGGATGAAATTAAATGTGTGAAAGAGACTTAAAAGAGAGATTCCTAGCTCCTACTTCTAGGCTGGCAGCTGCTATATGTTGATTAATTATGCACCTTGTTTTAAGGAAACTTTATTAATTAATTAATTAATTAAGAGAAGATGCGCATGATGTGAAGAGGATTCCTTGTCATAAACACTTTTGAAAAAATCCTTTTGGTCAGAAAATTTGATCAGAATTTGATCAAAATGGTATTTTATCTTTTAAAATATTTTTACCTTTTTAACTTTAATATCTTTTAATTAAAAAATGGAAAAAAGATCAGTTTATTTTAAAATAAAAAAAATTATTATAATTTTTTAAAATTTCTAGCCAAATTTTAATCAAATTTTCTGGTCATTTAGCATTACCCAACACTTTTTAATTATCTCTTAAAATAATGCATTTTGTTTCATTTTGCTTAAGCTAATTGGTGTCATGTTTATCCCGACAAGTCAAGCATGTTTCCAATCTTCCAACTTGGAATATTTTATTATACATACATTAATTTAATTCATTACTAACTTTTTTCTTTTATACTCCCTCTATTTCAAATTAATAGAATTATTGAGGTGTTTCACACCCTTTAAAAAAAAAAATTAAGATATAAATTAAGCATAACTTTCCATTTTAGTCCTTATTAATTATTATCAAATTTATGATTAAAGTAAATAAACATTAATTAATAATTAATTTCAATACTAACTAATGAAGGGTAAAATTGAAAGAGCATTCTAAAAGTAGTTCTGAAAATTGAACAATTAAGTAAATTTGAAAAATAAAAAATATCACAACAATTTAATTAATTTGAAATGGAGGGAGTAATACTGTAATAGATACTAATATTTATTTATAAGTTTACTATAGTAACTTGAAAAGTTATATTATAATCATGTCATCAATATAAATTTTTTTATACTATCAGTCAGTGTATATAACAAAGATTCATATTGATTTATAATAAGTAGAATATTGGATCAAAATTAAGCCAAATTCTTGGTTAAGCAGAATCATCCTCTTGATAGATGTACATTTTAATTAATTAGTTTAATACAGTATGTAATGTCATTAAGCTATCTTTATCATGTTCTTAACTGTGCGTCCACCTTTTTATTCTCCCTTCAAAAGATAAAGCTTTTGCTCTAGTGGTCCTAATTAATTAGTATACAACCACACCTTAATCAGCTTTTAGTTCCATCTAATTTGTCTGTACATTCATTTAAATATTGATAGCTCCCTTCACGAGTCATGTATATTCTGGTGTGTATCCAAATTATTTAGTACGAAGTTAATGACCTAGAGAAGCTACTTTTGCTTTTTATACGTTAACTATCTTTAAAAGCAATTAAGCATGAACATGAATTTTAGGTTCGAACTTTATTTGATATGAAATCGCTTTTATTATGAAGCTTTATTTTTAATATGAAATTTTTCAACACGAATAGGAATCTGTGCGATTATGTCCATAGATTCGTGATGGGTGATTGTCACACGTCTAATGAAATGGTCTCTCCTAGTAATAAAATATTATACATATACATAAATCAAACACCGGACGGAGCCAGCAATTTTTGCAAGAAATAATGTTTTGAGAGGTGAGTGATCTAAATCTATCTTTTTTATAGTAGATTTTTTCTCAATGTTAAGGAATTTCACTGTTAATATAAACAAAAATATTTATTTAATTTTTACTATATTTGCACAGTATTATTATGTTTCTGATGGAAGAAAATTTAATTGTCACTATAACAAAAGACACATGTAGCGACAGTTGAATCAATGTCATTATTATATTCAGAATCGCTAACTTCTTAAATAACATTTATATAATGTGCTGATTGTAAATATTCATATTTATTTTATCGTCTGAGTTTAGGCCAACACGAATTTATTTTCTACGAATTCTTATTGCGCATGGATTGCGATGCCGAGATTAAATACTACTCCCTAATCCATATTTTTTTTAACTCATATATGCCTAAGAATTCAACCATCCATAATTTACGCCGTAATTTGTGCCAAAATATTGGTAGATTATGACTATAAAAATAATGCCCTTGGAATCCATTAACCAAATGTTAATGTCATATATTCCATATTCCACGAACTTCCGGCTAGTTAGGATTTGAACTTTATGAGATTAAAATTTCAGAATAGTGATATTTGGGGTTAGTAACTGGATCTCAAATTTAATTTTTGTACATAATTAGTGAACTAAAGTTATTGAGTTCGACCAAACTCGTAAGTAACATTTTGGCTCCTGCCCTAGTGCACCTACGCATGAATCAAACTGGACTTGAACTAATTATAGAACCGATGATTTTATTTATATTTGTTATCTGACACCATTTTCAGATCATATCGGAAAGTCTTATTAAGAAATAAAGTTCTCTAGCTATTAAATGTGACTTCATACCCAAGCTCAAACTCAATTTTTTTAAACTATAAATGGAGAGCAGTCATCACACCCTCAACGTTTAGTGATTTTTTTTTTTTATCAACCACCTTTTGGAGTTATTTAAGTTTAAAATGAATGTAACACAAATACATCAATCTTCCTTTGATACATTGGGACGGTTTGGACTTAAACCTGAAACATCTAGTTAAAATTGTAGAAATTTTCAACCTATTAATGATGATTTTACTGGGAAACCAAACCCTTCGCACTTTAATTAATTGTTAAAAGGTGAAAGAAGAAGCAAGTCTTAAACCAATGATCAACTTAAACAACATAAAGTAAGATAATTAACTTCCACCAACTTTAAACATGCACATGGCCACCCACTTAACTTATTTATCTTTTTGGTTTTTCCACAAGATCCTTGGAGCCTTCCTAAACCTTTTTTCCCACAACTAAGGTACAAATTAATTAAAGGCAAAGTTATGATTTAAAATTAGTGGGTTCAGTATGATTTTAGTATTGTATACATATCAAATTAAGATTCATACAGTATGTGTATCACATGATCAATTTGCCTTTTTTTTCCTTAGAGGAAGTTTCGATCGATAAGTCCTTAATTATGTGTTGCCATTACCATGTATGTCATAATAATAATAATATAAAACAAAATAATTGTTCTTTACTATAATAATAATAATAATAATAATAACAACAATAATAATAATAACTTAGATAGGAGAGTATGCGGAGATTGCGTATTAGGTAGAATGTTAGCAGGTATGTAGTGTGTTGTTGCCTTGCTTTCGAGGATTCAGGCTTGGTGTCTGTTGTTGTATTAGTCGTATTCTTATACTTCTCGCTTTGATAGATGTTTATCGTGTTTCGACTAGTGCAATGTTATTGTTTTCTTCTTCTTTATACCGGGAATATTTGTTGCACTTGAATTGAAGGTCTTTCAAAAACATTCTCTCTACCTCTACGATCGATCGATATAGTGATAAAATATACGTACACTCTATTCTCATCAAATCTCACTTATAAAATTACACTGAATATATTATTATTGTTATCGTAACTTCAATTAATTGTTGTCTGAATTAAGTAGCAGATGAAAAAGTTGTATGTACTAGTTTGGATCCAAAGAGAATGGTGTAAGATGGAAGCTGCAGTGCATCTTCTTCTTTTAATTTATAATTGTGGTCCAAACTTATAGTATATTATCGTACGTACGTGTCGATCTTATAATAACAATTCTGGACACACCCCAAAAGAATCAAAGAAAATAAATAATTAAAGGTGTAGTAGACCATAGGAGTTTTATGCAAATCCACGTACTCATGTGTTTGTTAGAATGATCGATCAATATTATATACGTAATTTTTATAAATCTTGACAAGAGTTTCATAGAATATAAAGTATGTATGCAAATTAATTAGAATTATAGCATTTCTCAAGTCTATAGATATATAAGTGAGCAACTTTCACATATAGCAAACATAAAAATCATAATTGTATGTTATAGCTATAGTTTGCATAATTGCGTTCCATAGCAAATTTTATGTTTGCTATGGAGCTTTTGATTTGTATAATTCGCTACAAACATCCAATTTTATACAAATTGTTCAGTTTTGTATAAATTTATTTATACATTGTAATTTGTATAATAAGATATGTATTTGTATAATTATGAGTGTATAAGACGAAAATATATGTATTTGTATTTGTATATACACTTTTCTCTCGCTTTATACAAACAAAAACGCATTTTATACATTTTATACCGAAATGTATAAAATGGCTAATTGTATACCGAAAATGGCTAATTGTATATCGAATCAGATGACAAAAATAGGGGATGTTTGCTGCAAATTACAATTAAAATAAACTATGGCTATAGAATTTAATTGGAATTAATAGTTTGCTATTTCATACAATTTTCCCTATATGAGTAGCGTTAGTGTTTCATTGGTCATACAGAATACTTGTAAAACACTTGTACCGGAAAAAACTCTAATATTCAAAAAAAAAATTGAAGTTGAAAAACTCGACTTTTATTAATTTGATTTAGTTTATAAATTTAGAAATCTGATATAAATGACTTGATTTGGTATCTAAAAAATCTAAACCAATCCGATCGATGTACACGGTGTCGCTCGGCCCCTAGTTAATCAAATTCTATATATATATATATATATATATATATATATATATATATATATATATATATAATGTGTGTATATATTGTATGAAAAGTGATATGGTGTGTATTAAAATATATAAGAAAATGTATATAATATGTATATGCAGTATATAAAAAGTGACATAATGTGTGTATGAAGTCTATTAATAAAAATGTATATAATGTGTGTATATATTGTATAAAAAAATGGCAAGCGAAAAATGAAGAGAGTAGAAAAGGTCAAAAATGGATACAACATTGTAAATTAACTTTCTTGGGTTATTCGATTGTTAATATTTTTCACCGAATGGCCAATTGCGTCTTAAGTAGTATACTTTTGTAATTTTCTCTTTCTTATTTCTTTTCACATTGTTTTTCAAATCTCTTTTCATGTATTGCAAAGTCGTGTAAAAATGTTCGACTTTGTTTTTTTCCTTGTGAGTTGGATTGATGCTAATATATATAATCTCTGAAATTTTTAAGTCATCCCTGTTTAAAATAATATTTTAGGTCTATTATTATCCAAAAATTTCAATTTGTTTCTAATCATTAGTATTACTATTTTCTGTAATATACATTTCATGATCATATAGGTATACCAACATCCATATATGCTAATATATATAAGCTATGTTTTATATGAATTCATCATCTTATTCATCTTTTTTCCTTCCTTTTTATGCTCTTATTTTTGTTGTGCTTGTAAAATGAAAAATTAAATGGAGTTTTTCATTTGTCTTCTAACCTTCGAGATATGTCAGTTATTATATTAATATTACTCACTAGTATAACAATGTATAATGACTTGTTATTCACTGCTACAAATTATAAACACACTATTTATATATAATTATGCAAATAAATACATTATTTATACATAACTATACAAGATTTATACAAAGCAGATGCATTATTTATTACATTATATGTATAATCTATATGTAATGTAGAATAGTGTACAAGAATATAAATACAATGCATAATATAATAGTGTATAAGAATATATATGTAGTTTATATATAATAGTGTATATACACTTATATACATCATGTCATATAGATTTTTATTTTAGATGTAAAAAAAGAGAAAAATAAAGAACCCACTATGATAGCTGGGGAAGAAGGTAAAACAATAAAAATCATTTAATATTAACATATCTTTGCTCTTTAAGATATAAAAAAAAATAGTGGGATATGTTCATCGTAAAATGTTTGTTTGATAAGTACATATAGATAAGTATATCATTGTTTGTATTCTTGCAATAACAATTAAAAGAAGATCTAAAATTTGTGGAGTTAGGAGTTGTAGTAAAATGGTAAAATATCATATAATATATAATATATAATATAATCGTAACAATGTTATGAGATGCTTTATTTCAGTCTCCCTATTTATCTGATATTTATTACTTGTTTTATTTTACACAAATACCTATTTTAGTTATAAAATGACGTCTTCTTTTTTTAAAAAAACAATTTGTCCTCATTACCTTAATGCCCTCGCTTGAGTTACCAAGCTCAGCTATAATTTTGCTATTCAACATTCAACATAAGTATTTTTTTACTTTGAATCCTCGTAGTTTCACTGTTTATGAATTTTAAGTTATAATCAATTTCAAAATTGAGCTAAAGAAGCATGAATAATGACGTCTCTATCCATAATTGGATTTCTTGAATTTAAGTCCTAAAATTTGAGAAATTTTTAGTAGGCATAAGGAAACTCTTTGCCTTTTTAATGGGCCTAATCCAACACTAATCGGAATTAATTAGGTCATTCATAAAATTAAATATTGTTATTATTAGGAAAATTATTATTATTATATTATAAAGGGAAAAGGGTCAAATATGCCCCTAAACTATTCGAAAAGGTCTAGATATACCCCGTTTAAAGTTTGGCTCACTCGTGCCCTCGCCGTCCAACTTTTCGTTTGGTTATGCCCTTATGGGCGTTAAATGCCAAATGGAATTGCCACGTCATTTTTACATTACCACGTGACATTTATATTAAAGGGAAAAAGGTCAAATATACCCCTAAACTATTCGAAAAAGTTTAGATATACCCCCTTTTAAATAAACTACCCGACCCGTTTTCAAAAAAAAAAAATCGGTAAATGAGTAATTGACTAATAAAAAAATAGGTATGCAGTAGGCTATATGTGTGTGTTGTGTATATAGAGTCCTAGAATGAGGTAATGGGTGAATGCCTAAGAACCATTGCTCTTCAGCTATGTAGTTAGCTGCATTTTTCATTTCTAATGGCACTTGAGCAATGCCCAACTTGAGACACGAGAAGCATTGCTGATTTTCCCAGTGCAGCTGGGTGGGATGAATGCATTGAGAGCAACTAAATGCACTAATGCCTAAGAAATGAACAGACAAATGAGTACAGAAAAGCAAAGCACAACTCCCTACCTGTCCCTAAAGGTGCTTTCAACATATTCATAATTCATTGTATTGCATAAAAAAACATATTTCTCTATGAGCTTTTCAAATCAGAGTCTTCAGTTTCACAATAAACCTTTCTTCCACTTGATATTCCTCGTGCTTATTTATCAAGTCATGAAACGAGTCTCTCATGCAGTAAATGACATTTGATATTCCTCATGGAGAATGAAGGAAATTTTGTTGCACGCTTTAAAGGGTTGTTTGGTTTGAGGACAAGTTATGCTGAAATTAGTTATCCTATTTCTTCTTATTGATTGTTTGGTTTGTTGTATAAAACATAACATGCATTGCATAATTTCTAAGAAGTAATTGTTTGATTACAAAAACACCCTCCACCTTATTTAGTAGAAAAAAAAGGCTTGAGAGACCTTTTCGTAATTCTTATTGTTTTATCCCAGGCTAACTAATCTCGGTACTGTTATTCTACTACTATCTGACAGCAGGGATTATTTATCCCGATACTAATTACTAATATTCCTGGTATCCACGGATTAGTTTGGTGGATAAGGCAGTAGTAAATTTTTACCCTAGAACTACTATCTATGCTTGTCCAACATACCAAAAAGTACATCTCTAAGAATTCGTACGATGTTATTGGATTACATCTGGGATCCAAGAAACTTATTAGTGGTTACAGAAATGACGGCATGCTATTGCAACTGGAATTTTATTGCTGAGAAATGACACCACTCTTCCTTTACTAGAAAATTGTATTGTATTGTCCATCTAAACAGCTAAAGACTGAATTAATTATGTCTGAAAGTTTGTATGTTGTTACAAAGAATAGTTAATCTTAATTAAAGCCCTGCTGTAAGGTGGCTGTTTCTATGTACATAAATTTGAAAGACTTTTTCATAAGTTTTTTCTGATCAGTGTTTATGCATTTCAGAAATTCTTAGAGATCCGAAATTGCAAATTGATCAGTCAGTGTGTTGTTGTTTACTAGGAATGGTCATTGGTGCCTATGACAATGAAAAAACATACATTTTATTGTTTTAGTGTGTATGATAACATTTTGCTTCATAATGAATTGTTTGTGTTTAAGATATTCAGGAATTGGGAGTTTTCTGCATGCATGCTACTTCTACTCCGGATATATAACTTGCTTTTTATGGATCATCCTTTCTATTTCTTTAAGATAATAATTTGAGGAGTCTATTAACCAATCAAATTTTCTATGTAAAGTTTTATTTTTTTAAGAATTTTCTAATGATTTGGGAGGATTGAATGATGAGAATTTAAAGTTGACCTTAGTTTTGGGATTGATGTGTAGTTGTTAATACTGTTATATATCTTTTCAAAATTGGGCATAATCAAAGGAAAAAGATCTTTATAGGCGAATTAATTAGTTGGAATTCAGTTTTAGTCAACGTCATCTACTCGAGAAGGAGAGACTAAATACAAGCAAATGGTTATGTAGGATTCACATATATAGCCTACTACGTTTTGGCTTCATTAGTTTCTACTGTTATCTTCTCCAAAGTAATTTTCTGATATTGCATAAGAGATTAGGTAAGCTAATGGCTACATCCCCACTTTATTCAAATAAGAAAAAACGTTGCGGTGACTCGAAAAATAATTAATTAATTCAATTTTAAAATAATTTTAAGAATAAACAAATTTTAAAGGAGTCGCCACCTAATTTTAGGAAAAACTAGGAAACCAATTAAATGATCTACGAAATCATTAGATTCTAGGTAAGGGGTTCAAGTCATTTCGAAGGGAAGGTGTTGGGCATCCTTCGAAATTCACAATTGTGGATCCCGACTAAATTCATTTTTTTTTTAAATTGAGGAGGAGATAAAAATAAATATACAAGTATAATAAACAAGTAATATACACAATAAGACAATAATAAGAAACAATAATAAATAAAAATTATAATTCAAACTCCATTTGAATAGCTTCAATGAAAAGCAGTTTCGTGTACCTGTAAAGACACTTAGTAAAAGTGTTAGTACTAAAGAAAGATGAATTAAAATAAATGAATAACATAGTAACTTAAAAATAAAAACCCGTCTTATTAACATGGAAGACATTGAAAATCGACGGTAATTTCTTTATCGGGCAATTTTAACTGACAAAATATATAAACTTAAACTAAATTTTCGTCTTTTGCAATGTGGAGGCCTCCAAAACCAATGGAGAGATTTTTTCATTGGCCAATTTTAACAAAACAAAATATATAAACTTGAACTAAATTTACGTTTTTTAAAATGGGAAGACCTCTAAAATCGACAGAGAGATTTTTTTCATTGGCCAATTTCAAGCAAAAGAAAAATAAACAAATATCATAAATAACCAAATAATAATCTTCTAACTACTAGCATGTTCAACATAATCAAAGATTCGACACTAAGACCCATTAATTGAAAATTTAACTACTACATATATATCACTTCATAATAATTTGAAAACAAATTATTAATTAATTCACCAAATTTATAGACAAACCAACAATAATGAATGGTAACAAAAATTATAACAAAATAATAAAATCCCACCAACATTCAAAAAGAAAAGTAACCGAAAGGCTAGCTTGGAAGCAAAAACAAGCAAATACAAATTAATTAGATGGAGGATGAGCCCTGTAACTAAAAAAAAATTAGTAAAATAATTAACAAAAGGATACAAACAACTAGTACTAACAAATCACTAAGAATAATATAAGCATGCTAAGTAATAGAAGTTAAAAGCATAAGAATCTATTAAAAAATAAGATACAAATGAACTGATAAGCAGATTAAAAATAAATGAAGTAAAAATAATGACGGTGTTGTCGGGTTTCCAAACCTCGCCGGAAATAGAGTAGTGTGCGGTTGTTCACTGGTTTGTTGGGCGACTGGAGTTCACCGGTGAATGGGGTTTTGCCGGAGTTAGTGTGTCGGAGCTACTGGTTTGGGCTTGAGGTCACGAGTGCTTCATCGGAGTTTCCAAGTTGGGGCTCGAACACCTACAAAACAAAGAAATCGTAAAGGGGAAAAGAAAAATGGAACGGATGGATCTTGTTTGCTGTTGTTGTTGGTTGATTTAAGTGGGGATTTGAAGTTGTGGGTTTGATTCGTTGATTGGCTCTGGTTCATCGGAGCTTTGAACTCCTCGACGAATTTGCTGTCGAAAAAATAGAAAAAAACAATGGGGGGTTTTTGGATCGGGGTTTCTGGTTTGAGGTGTAATGGTGGTGTGAGTTCATTGGCTGTTTGGTGGTTCTTTCCGGTGGGTTTTTGGAGTGGGGATTTGGTGGTGGAAGAGAGGGGAGGCAGTAGGGAATATGATAGAAAAACATCTTAGGGTTTAACATATTTTGGAATTTTTCACCACACCCCACTTAAAGACTAAGAAATAGATTAAATAGAAAATTAAAAACAATCTATTGTACAATACCATTATCTAAAAACCCTGGGCTGAAACCATTAGTTAATAAAATAGTCGTATACAAAAACTTCTCTATATTTGAATGAATTTTAAAATTGTGCAAAATATCAAAATGAGTATTAACAAATATAACTAATAAAATCAATATTAAAAAATATAATAAACGTAACTAATGACATGTAAAAATACAATTTTAAAATTAACTAATAAAAAAAATCCTAAATTTTGATAAATAAGGATAGTTATCGATAAACTTATTTAAAATTATAAAAAAATTATTTTGAACTATTAAATAAATAAAACTTAAAAGTTATGAATTTTGAAATTGTTAGGCCAAAATTAGGTGTCAACAGTTGTCCCTTTCGTTGGATATGATTGATGAGAGAAATTATGGACAACGAAAATTGATAAACTTGATTTTGGCCGAACACTTGACCTTTATATAAAAGTGTAGTTGGAATGTGGTGGAAGTCGATTCCGGATTTGCCTCCAAAAGGTTACACGTTGTGTTGCATCCTTGTTGAAGTGGTCTGCACCTGTGGCTCAACTGAGAATGCACCCTCTTGGATGTTCTCGAAAATACAAAGATGAAACTCATTAGTAGAGACAAAATTACAGGGAAAAAGGTAGCATTCTCTTACGATACGACAAATGAAGATGATCTATTGGTAGGATAAAAATGCATGTCCATCGGTAGGACGAATAAAGATGATGATCCATCGGTAGGATTTTGAATGTATGTACATTGGTAGGACGAATGAAAAAAGACGATCCATCGGTAGAATGTTGAATGTATGTCCATCGGTAAGACGAATGAAGAAAGATGATGATCTATCGGTAAGATTTTGAATGTATGTCCATCGATAAGACGAATGAAAATTCTTTCAACGCAAGTCTCCTCCAACTTGAACGTGGAATAGATGGGGTGCACATCCTTCATCTCCAAATAGATGCGACTTAAATACAAATATCTTTAAACGCAAGTTTCCACCTATTTGAACGTTAAATAGATAGGGTGCACATCCTTCACCTCCGAATATATGCAACTTAAATGCAAATATCTTTCAACGCAAGTTTCTACCAACTTGAACGTTAAATAGATAGGGTGACCATCCTTCACCTCCGAATAGATGCGACTTAAATGCAAATATCTTTCAACGCAAGTTTCCACCAACTTGAACGTTGAATAGATAGGGTACACATCCTTCACCTCCAAATAGATGCGACTTAAATGCAAATATCTTTCAACGCAAGTTTCCACCGACTTGAACGTTGAATAGATAGGGTGCACATCTTTCACCTCCGAATAGATGCGACTTAAATGTAAATATCTTTCAACGCAAGTTTTCACCGACTTGAACGTTGAATAAATAGGGTCCACATCTTTCACCTCTGAATAGATGTGACTTAAATGCAAATATCTTTCAACGCAAGTTTTCTTCGACTTGAACGTTGAATAGATATGGTGCGCATCATTCAACTTCGAATAGATGCGACTTAAATGCAATTGCTTTCTCAGCGAATGAAAATGCAATGAAAAATGCAAATGATTGATGGCTCGATAATTGTCCACTGTAACAAGGTGGATGGCTCGATGATTGTCCATTGTAACGAGATGGATGGCTCGATAATTGTCCAACTGTAATAAGGTGGATGACTCGATGATTGTCCAACTGTAACGAGGTGGATGGCTCGATGATTGTCCACTGTAACGAGGTGGATGGCTCGATGATTATCCATTGTAACGAGATGGATGGCTCGGTGATTGTCCAACTGTAACGAGGTGGACGACTCGATGATTGTCTTGAAAATGTCATCATCTTGATGCTTTCATCTGTCCCTGTATTCGAAAAGGAACGGTTAGTAGACACAATCTTGCTTTAGGTAGCAACATGATCAAGAAACTTTAAGGCATGATTCAAAAGAGAATGTGTACAAAGCCCATGATTGACACAAGTGAGCAATCATCATTTTGCTCTTGAACACTTTGTGTTTATTGTAACTCATGTTTTATTGAAGATTGGTATGAGGCGTCGGTGGCTCGCATCCCGAGCTTATTTTGCTCCATATGGCAATGCTAGAGATTCTGACGTCGACTTTGAACTTCAACCGATATCAGAGATCATTTGAAGTTGACTATCGAACTTCTTACCGTTAGATCTCTTGACAAATCTCATAATGATCTCCAATCTTGACTTGCTTGAGATATCATCTTTATTGCAAATATTTTAGATCTTAGATCTCAAAAATTATGTCCCAGTGTTTATTACATGGAGAAAAGAAAATCACATTGGGTATATGACCGAGCCGTCGTGACGCCTACATATCCTGTTGAGCCAAGAATCAGATCAAATGTAGTTCCAATCCTGTAGATGATGAATACTGCAAAGAATCTGAGACAAGATCATCAGTAGAAAATGTACAATATGAACATGATGAAATAGGAAAAAAAATATTCCCTGCTACATTTAAAGCCTAAAGACAAAAGGTATGTCACATTTTTGGGACCGACAATCGAATGAAGTAAAATATGTGTCTCACACTGACAAGATTAGCTTAATATGACTTTTTACAATGAACAACCCAAAAAGGAAATGCAAATTCTTTCTTTTTTTTAAGGAAAAAATCTTTAAAAAAAACATATGTTTTAAAAAATGCTAAAGGGTGGGTGTTTCCTCACCTTTTTTTTTTTTAAGAATAAAGAATGTGATGAGACAGTCAAATCTTGACTACAATTGGTACCAACAGTTAGGATTGCAGGTAAATCTCTCATTTTTTTTTCTTTTTCTAACTAAGATTGAATTCAAGGTAACTCCTACAGCTTCAAGTGGCACCTCAAACATACTTAAGTATCAACAAGATTTGTTCACCTTACTTCAAACAAATGTTTTGAATTATAGCAATCCTCATGTCTCAATTGCCCTCTCAACAAGAAAAATCTTATTTCACACATATTTGAAGCATATTATTTGAGGACATTTTTTGAAGTGCACTCACACTCACAAGAATGTTCAATTCATGCAAATGCGATACCATATGCTTGACCCTTATGTAAATCTCCACTAATGTGAGAACATTTGGAATCAAATCATGTAGGTCTTGTCATTGGCTTGTAATTTAGGTTTATGTATGGGTATAATATATATTTGGGATAAAAGTGACTTAATTCTTTCTTGAGCGTCACAGTGAATTTGTGCTTTTGATGATTGATACACCTTTGGCATATGATCCTCTTTATTGTCCCCCCCTTTTTTTTTACTTCTTTTGAATTCTTATTTGTTGGAGCTTTTCCTTTTTCACCCCTTTGTTTTGAACTTTTCTCCTTTTTTATTGAAGTTTTTTCCTTGTCGTCTTTCATTAACCTTGTAGGGGTGTTTTTGTCTTTCTTTATTTCTTTCCACCTTTCCTTTTTTTTTCTTTTTATAGAAGTCGTTCTTTGCTTCCTTGACTTTGGGAGACTTTGTATCTTTTGCCTTTGGTAACTTCAAACATGGATTTTCTCTTATAATTTGCACACTCTTGATGCACTCAAGAAGGTTGGGTCAAGAGAGGTATAGTGCATGTAAGCACTAAAAAGGGGCAGTGTCTAAGATATGGTTGTCCAAAGAAAGGCTTCAGACTCAAAGTGGGGAAAACTAGGGATCAATGTCATTTGGTAGGTTTTGAAAGGCACAATCGGGTCAAAGAAGGCCTATAATCCTTTCCTAAATCAAACATAACTCACAATTTTGCATCGATAAACATTCAAGCCAAGTTCTAGATCAACAGTGCGATGCAATTGAATTTTGATCTAAAAGCTCACCACACAATGTACATGAAATCATGAGGTTGATTTTATTCTTATCTTGAATGCATGCAAGAGATTTTTCAAGCACCACGAAAGTATAAATGAGAGGTACCAAAAGAGTCTATAGTTTATCATAAAGTCAGTCATCTCCATCATATCACATATTTTTACATGATTTTAACTGCATTGATCTCATTTGAGCGGAAGACATGTCTCTTACAATATATACACAATGTTTTTTTTTTAAAAAAAATGAATAAATACCAAAACCCAATAATTGGTTGCCTACGTATCTCATTGGGATGAGAATCGGGTGCGCGTAGTTTCTGTAGATATGTCTTTGAAAATATGCACAAACTATTTGATTTTTTTTTGAATTTAAATGAATGAATACCGAATCCAAGAAGGGCTGCCTACGTATCTCACCGAGATGAGAATCAGGTGCACGTAGTTCATGCAACTATGTTTTTTGAAAATATGCACAAACTATTTGAAACTTTTTTTTAACTTTTTTTTTAATACTGAACCCAAGAAGGGCTGCTTACGTATCTCACTGTGATGAGAATCAGGTTCGCGTAGTTCGTGCAGATATGCTTTTGAAAATATGCACAAACAATTTTTTTTTGAATTTAAAAGAATGAATACCGAACCCAAGAAGGGTTGCCTACGTATCTCACCGAGATGAGAATCAGGTTCGCGTAGTTCGTTCAAATAGGGTATAAAATATTCAAAAACTTAGACAAACTTAGAGTGATGACTCGTAAGTATAGTGCCGCTGACATCTTTAGTCAGAGAGTGTATTCTGCCTGTTTGCACCAATATATTTTATATCCTCTTAACTGTCGATCTTTGTACCGTCTGTAGAATATGGCCTCCCAGTAACAATTTGTTATTGTACTCTTTTTTGTATGCCTCTTTGAACTGTGTGTTCTCCCAATTATTCACAAGAACTATACATTATTATCACCATCCCCGACTGTTATCGGAAACGATTTCCCAGCAAAAATATTAGAAATGTGTGAAAGCAGGGTCAACATGCAAAATACATAACAAAAAATATATGTGTGCAACCTCATAGTCAAAGACTCCCTTGATTTATCTTTTCGATGAGTTATTATCGTCTTGTGAAATTTAAAGACTCATTTTCCGCGAGTTCTCTTGTCCCTTGTCGCTCCGGACGAGTAATAACCTTCAAGCTTTCAAAAACAACTCGAAAGGTAAAAGTGACTTGACAGTGACTAGATATTTATGTCTATGAAGCTTTTAAGAAAACTTTGAAATAATTGACTATCATACAACATATTCACGTAAAATAGGTATATCACATAATATACAAACAATGAATGTATGTTTTAAACAAATGTGCCTGGAGTGTTGTGTCATCTCAAGCAAATACGCTAAATACGAGGTTTTGATTTAGCTCTACACTAGGTGACTAAGAGTGGTTTAGACAAGACCTGGTTACCTGAGTCGAACAAACTATAGGGTGAAGTATAATAAACGACGTTGGATGACCACAAGCCAACTATTCGTTTATCACATCAAAAGAATTCGAATGTGCTTTTCTGAAGGACAATTGTGGAAAGCCACGTAACCGTCTTTGTCCTAATGCATTATATTTATCATTTGGAGGAAATTTTGTCATGAAATGCATTGACAATATACATACAATTAAATGAATAAACAACAAGTACAATATACAAATAATCAACAAAACATACAAAATACAAGGTATAATACAATAAAAGAAAATTGTGACGTCTCGCCAATTTGCCAACTCGATTTAGGGGGCAGAAAGTTCTAGAGTTGAGGAGAGGCTTGCGGAGAACTCTATAATCCTTTAGATTTTTCAAGAAGGCTAAAGAAGGTGCTTGGACAATGTAGATTTCTCTAGAAAGGGACCAATGTGTAAATATCTTAGCGACTTATAAAGTAAATATTAATTGCACTTTAGTCCTTAGAAAGTAGTATAAATAGAGGTGCCTACCATTTGCAAGGCATCACTTAAGTTGTAAAGCAATCTTCCAAAGTAATACACAAAGCTTTCTTCAAAAGCTCTCTTTTGATCTTTCTAGGTCTTTTCTTTTCATTCTCTTAGCGATCTTAGCATAAAGAGCTTTCTTGAGCTTACAAAATCTTGAAAGATAGTGAGTAAGTTATCAAAACCGCACGAAGCATTAGCGAAAATTCTAAGTCCGTGACAACGTGGTATCAGAGTGAGGTTTGATACTAAGGGAATGGCAACCGAAGGAGACATAAACGCTGCTAGCACTACCAACGTCCGTCTGGATGATGGAAATAAGACCCGCAAGGGAAAGAAGCACCAAAAGAGTCATGAGAAAATGTTGTTGGATCCCACACCCAGCGAGGCACTAGCATCGCATCCGCCCTCGACCATCGAAGCAGTGACAATGAACTTGGCGAGGGGACATTGACGTCACCGCAGGAAAAGAGTGGGTCGCAAGGGTTGAAGTGGCGAGGCAGGCCATGGAGATATTAGGCCGGCGCATGAATGTGGCCGACGGCAAGTTCAAAACTCTTGAAGACTTCACCCTAGAGGAGACCGAAAACATTCGTAAGGAGTTGAAGGGACGTCAGCGGGCCGAGTTTGAGATGAAGGAGGCCATCACTTCCTTGGAATGCCACATCAAGGAGACGTTAAACACAATCGAAACCATGAAGGCCGAAATGAAGGTAGTCAAAGAAGGTGTAGAAGCTGGAGGATCCATGTCACCCGACCGTGATAGGGAGGCCAGGATCGAGGCTCCCAAGCCACCCATATTTAAAGGTGTTCGTGACGCTCAAGAGGTGTAGAACTTCCTGTGGCACTTGGAGAATCACTTCAAGTGTAATCGGGAGAAGAGTGACGAGAACAAAATCAACACTGATGTGATGTATCTTTCAGAGATGGCCATGCTGTAGTGGAGGCGTAAGGAAGCTGAGATAGGGAAGGGAACGTGCACCATCAAAACGTGGGAACAATTCCGCGATAAGTTCAAGAAAGCCTTATTCCCTAATAACATCATATATGAGGTTAAGCGCAAGTTCAGTGAGCTGAAGCAAACAGGAAGCATTCGGGCGTACGTGAAAGAGTTCACAACTCTTGACGTTTCAGCATCCCAACCTCACGGACGAGGACATGTTGTTCCACGTCATGGACGGATTGCAAAATTGGGCCAAGACGAAGTTGGAGCGGCGACAGGTCAAGACCATAGATAAAGCCATCACCCAGGCCGAGTCTTTGACAGACATAAACATGAACGGCACAACAAGGCAAAAGGCAAGGATGCAAGGAATAGTCATGCCAAAGGTGGGGGAGATCGTGGCCGAGGCAAGGAGCAGCAGGCACACCCCAAGCAACACGACTCCCATAAGTCGGACAGCAGAGGATTCGTACGCCAAAACTACACGGAGAGGAAGAAACAAACCACTAAGAGAGATGGTTGCTACATATGCGGAGGACCACACGGCTATGCCAGGTGCCCAGATATGAAGAACCTTGGTGCCATCCTTCGCGAACGGAAGGAGAAGGACGCACAAGAGCAGGGGCAGGACGCGAGCACAACACTGTTGGGAATGGTTGGACTATGCGGAGCTTTAGCACGCAGTATGTAGACATCTCCATTAATAGTCGAGCAGCTCGTGCCATGGTAGACTCTGGGGCCGAGGCAAACATTATGACCAAGACGGCGACAGAGAGGTTAGGGCTGAACTATGTTCCAAGCAACACCCGCCTCAAGACAATTAATGCCCCACCGACTCCCGTGTGCGGAGTCGCGCAAGAAGTGAGCATCACGTTAGGAAAATGGCAAGGTAAGACAAACTTTATTGTCGCTCATTTAGATATCTTTGACATTATTCTTGGGCAGGAGTTCTTCCAGCGCTGCCACACGATGATCGACCCCTACCTCAAACGACTCATGGTCATGGAGCGGGAAAGATCGTGCATGGTACCTCTAGTCAAGGTACCCAAGAAGGAAGGACATGCCGTCTTTTCGGCCATGCAGATCGTGAAGGGCCTGAAAAAAGGAAAATCGATGTTCCTAGCTACCATTGCAAGTTTGGGAGAAGACAATGGTGCTAAGGAGTCCTTGCCACCGATTATAGAGAAGGTCCTTGAAAAGAACAAGGACGTGATGCTAGAAGACCTGCTGAAGACTCTACCTCTGAGGCGCGAGGTAGATCACATGATAGAGTTGGAGGTTGGAGCCAAGCCATCAGCGCATGCACCTTATCGCATGGCTCCACCCGAACTAGAGAAGTTAAGGAAGCAGTTGAAGGAGCTCCTCCAGGCCGGTCACATCCGTCCTTCCAAGGCACCTTACGGCGCACCGATACTGTTCCAGAAGAATAAACACGGATCCTTACGCTTATGCATCGACTATCGGGCGCTCAATAAGGTAACCATTAAGAATAAGTATCTTATTCCGCTAATTGCAGATTTGTTTGACAGACTTGGGAAGGCCAAGCACTTCACTGAGGTGGACCTCCGTAAAGGCTACTACCAAGTGCGCATCGCAGAAGGGGATAAACCGAAGATAGCGTGTGTAACCAGGTACGGAGCATACGAGTGGTTAGTAATGCCTTTTGGCTTAACCAACGCACCTGCCACTTTCAGCACGCTGATGAACCAGATCTTCCATCCCTACTTGGATCAATTCGTGGTGGTGTACTTGGATGACATAGTCATCTATAGCAACACCTTAAAGGAGCATGTGGAGCATCTAAGGAAGGTCTTTCAAGTCTTACGGGAGAACTAGCTATACATCAACCGGGTGAAGTGCGAGTTTGCCCAACATAAGGTGCACTTCTTGGGCCATATCATCAGCCCGGGAAAACTACGAATGGACGAGGCTAAAATTTAGGCGATCCATGAGTGGGAGGTGCCCACTAAAGTGATTGATCTACGATCGTTCCTTGGACTTGCGAATTATTATTGCAGGTTCATAAGTGGCTACTCCGCAAAGGCTGCTCCACTGACCGAGTTGATAAAGAAAAATAAGCCGTGGGTTTGGAGCACGGAGTGCCAGCAAGCCTTCGAAGGTCTCAAGGCCGCAGTGATAGTGGAACCGGTCTTGATGCTGCCCAACTTTTCAAAAACTTTCGAAGTGCATACGGATGCTTCGAACTTTGCTATTGGGGTGTCTTAATGCAGGATAGACACCCAATAGCATTTGAGAGCCGCAAGTTGAAAGAGACCGAGCGACGCTACACCGTGCAGGAGAAAGAAATAACTGTCATCGTGCATTGCCTGCACACGTGGAGACACTACCTACTAGGCTCCAAGTTCGTAGTCAAGACGGACAACGTGGTCACTAGCCACTTTCAGTCACAGAAGAAGATAACTCTGAAACAAGCTAGGTGGCAAGATTTCCTAGCAGAATTCGACTACGTCTTGGAATACAAGCCAGGAAAAGGCAATGTTGTGGCCGATGCGCTAAGTAGGAAGGCAAACTTGCTGCCATCACGACAACCCATTTTGATATTCAAGATGCAATCAGGGATGACATGCAACATGATCCTGAGGCCAAGGAGCTGATGGAGTTAGCCGCCCAAGGCAGGACAAGACGTTTTTGGGTGGAAAGAGGCCATTTGCTCATATCCGTTCGAAGGGTCTATATGCCAAAGTTCGGGACTATTAGGCGGCGAATCATTAAGGAAAGCCACGACAACCCGTGGGCCGGGCATCCAGGGCAGCGAAGAACGAAGGCGCTGATTGAGGCTATCTACTTTTGGCCGCGCATGAGGGACGATATCGAGTGCTATATACAGACTTGTCCGGTATGCCAACAAGACAAGGTGGAGCAAAGGCATCCGAGAGGACTACTAGAGCCACTACCTGTAGCAGAACGTCCATGGGAAAGCGTGACCATGGACTTCATCATTTTCCTACCTAAGTCCGACGGGTATGGAACTATCATGGTCGTGGTGGACAGGTTCTCAAAGTATGCTACTTTCATACCCGCCACAGTCGGATGCACCGCAAAGAAGGCCGCTCGATTGTTCTTCTAGAACGTGGTGAAATACTGGGGGCTGCCAAGACACATCATTAGCGACCGAGACCCCCGCTTCACTGGGAAATTTTGGAGGGAGTTATTCAATATACTTGGCACAAAACTTCACTTCTCCACAAGTTTCCATCCGCAGACCGACGACTAGACAGAACGCGTCAGCGCCCTGTTAGAGTGCTACCTGAGGCACTATGTCAGTGCGGACCAAACGATTAGTTTTCATATAACTTGTAGAGAAGTGAGTCCACTGGGCGCACACTGTTTGAGTTGGCGACGGGCCAACAGCCCCAAACTCCGCATTCTTTAACGGCCGCTTTTGAAGGGAAGAGTTTGGGAGCCTACCATCTTGCCAAAGGATGGGATGAACAGCTTGACACTGCCAAGTCCTACTTGGACAAGGCAACAAACAAGATGAAAAAGTTCACCGACCGTAAACGACGTCCCACAGATTACAAAGAAGGTGACATGGTCTTGGTAAAGTTCAATCCAAGACAGTTCAATGCACTAAGAGGAGTTCATCAAAACTTAGGGCGAAAATATAAGGGTACAAATAATAAATACAAAAAATAAATATAAGATTAGAGAGTGGAACAAAGTTACCAAACGCTTGTGTAAAGAACAAATGATTATAATCGAAAATTGAAAAATTAATGTCGAAACTTGAAGTTTGAAGAAGATTCCTACTCCAAAATTCACCAAATGATTGTTGAAATCTTCACAATTACAAAATAATATGATTGAAATTTGAAACTTGAATATTGAAAGTATGAAACTTTGAGAAAGATTGAGAATTGAGATAAATTGATGATTCTTAATTGTTAAATATTGTACATATATAAACTGTAATTAAAAATATAAAGAGAGGGCGTATATGTAGTTTTTAGAATTTGTGATTATGTGTTCGAAACTTGGAATTGGAAAATATAGAACTATAGCCGTTGCTCGTTGGAATTTGGAAATAAATCCGTTGGGAGAATTGGGGGCTAGGACAGTGCTTGACTGCTTGTCATTGGGTAGTGGGGAGTGGGGACTTGGGATGGGACTGGTCAGCAGGGGCAGGGCCACAGGGGCAACAGGCTTTTCAGTCTTTGCTGACTCCTAGGATGACTTTTTAGCCGTTGGTTATGGAAATATATATAAAATTAATCGAAACCGGAATAAATCGAGATAAATCGATACCGGTACACCGGTATCAAATCGTGATACCGTTCCCTCTCGTGTACCGGCTCACGGTGTCCCATTCCGTCCCAAATACTACCGGACCGAAACGTATCGAAATGGTACCGGACCAGTGCCGGTACAACCCGATCCGGTGCCCAGCCTTAATTGAGGCTATCATAGACTATCAGGCCAAACGAAAGCGAGGACAACAAGCCAGCGCCATGTTCCTTGTGCATTGGAAAGGACAATCTACAGAGGAGGCCACATGGAAAGATATGAAGACTTGTGGCAATTCAAAGACCAAGTCTGGGAGTTCCTGCAGCAATGCGCTGCGGTCATCTCATCATCAGGTGGGGAGCGTGTGACGTCCCGCCACTTTGCCAACCCGATTAAGGGGGTAGAAAGTTCTAGAGTTAAGGAGAGGCTTGCGGAGAACTCCAGAATCCTTTGGATTTTTCAAGAAGGCTAGAGAAGGTCTTTGGACAATGTAGATTTCTTTACAAAGGAACCAATGTATAAATATCTTAGCGACTTATAAAGTAAATATTAATTGCACATTAGTCCTTAGGAAGTAGTATAAATAGAGATGTCTACCATTTGCAAGGCATCACTTAAGTCGTAAAGCAATCTTCCAAAGTAATAAACAAAGCCTTGTTCAAAAGCTCTCTTTTAATCTTTCTAAGTCATTTCTTTTCATTCTCTTAGCGATCTTAACATAAAGAGGTTTCTTGAGCTTACAAGATCTTGAAAAATAGTGAGTAAGTTGTGAAGAGCGGCACGGAGAATTAGCGAAAACTCTAAGTCCGCGACAAAATGCTCCTCAATTTGAAAAAATGAACTCATAATGGTTAGAATCTCCAAATTCCCAGCGGAGTCGCCATTTTGTTTACATCTCCATTGTATTCAAATAAGGAGAAACGTCGCAGTGACTCAAAAAATAATCAATTAATTCAAATTTAAAATAATTTTAAGAATAAGCGAATTTTAAAGGAATCGTCACTTAATTTTAGGAAAAAATAGAAAACCAATTAAATGATCTACGAAACCATTAGATTCTAGGTAAGTGGTTCAAGTCATTTCGAAGAGAAGGTGTTATGCATCCTTCGAAATTCACAATTGTGGGTCTCGAATGAATTTATTTTTGTCAAATTGAGGAGGAGATAAAAATAAATATACAAGTATAATAAATAAGTAATATACACAATAAGACAATAATAAGAAACAATAATAAATAAAAATTATAATTCAAATTCCTTTCGAATAGTTTCAATGAAAAGCAGTTTCGTGTACATGTAAAGACACTTAGTAAAAGTGTTAGTACTAATTAAATATGAGTTAAAATAAATGAATAACATAGAACTTAAAAATAAAAAACCATTTTATTAATATGGAAGGCCTTGAAAATCGACGATAATTTCTTTATCGGCCAATTTTAACTTACAAAATATATAAACTTAAACTAAATTTTCGTCTTTTGCAATGTTGAGACCTACAAATCTACAGAGAGATTTTTTCATTGACCAATTTTAACAAAATAAAATATATAAATTTGAACTAAATTTCCGTCTTTCAAAATCGAAAGGCCTCAAAAATTGACAGAGAGATTTTTTAATGGGACAATTTCAAGCAAAAGAAAAAATAAACAAATATCATAAATAACCAAATAATAATCTTCTATCTACTAGCATGTTCAATATAATAAAAAATTCGACACTAAAACCCATTAATTGAAAATTTAACTACTACATATATATCACTTCATAATAATTTGAAAACAAATTATTAATTAATTCACCAAATTCATAGACAAACCAACAATAATGAACGGTAACAAAAATTATAATAAAATAATGAAAACCCACCAACATTCAAAAAGAAAAGTAACCAAAAGGCTAGCTTGGAAGCAAAAACAAGCAGATACAAATTAATTAGATGGAGAATGAGCCATGTAACTAAAAAAAATTAGTAAAATAATGAACAAAAAGATACAAACAACTAGTACTAACAAATCACTAAGAATAATATAAACATGCTAAGTAATAGAAGTTAAAAGCATAAGAATTTATTAAAAAGTAAGACACAAATGAACTGATAAGCAAATTAAAAATAAATGAAGTAAAAATAATTACAGTGTTGTCGGGTTTCCAAACCTCGTCGGAAATAAACTAGTGTGCGGTTGTTCACTAGTTTGTTGGGCGAGTGGAGTTAATCAGTTAACGGGGTTTTGTCGGAGTTAGTGTGTCGGAGCTACTGGTTTGGGCTTGAGGTCACGAGTGCTTCATCGGAGTTTCCGAGTTGGGGCTCGAACACCTACAAATTAAAGAAATCGTAAAAGGGAAAAAAATGAAACTGATCGGTCTTGTTTGTTGTTGTTGTTGATCGATTTAAGTGGGGATTTAAAGTTGTGGATCTGATTGGCTCCGATTCATCGGAGCTTTGAACTCCTCGCCGAAGCTGCTACCAAAGAAATAGAAAAAAACAATGTGGGGTTTTTGGATCGGGGTTTCTGGTTTGAGGTGTAATGGCGGTGTGGGTTCGTTGGTTGTTTAGTTGTTTTTTTCAATGGGTTTTTCGTGTGGGATTTTGTGGTTGAAGAGAGGGGAGGCAGTAGAGAATAAGATAGAAAAACATCTTAGGTTTAACTAAGACTTGTGCCGAACCGTAACGTGAATCGGTACCGAATCGGATCAGGATGGGTTGACCGATTTGTTAACCAGTATCGGAGTGAACCGAATCGAAATTAACGATATGGATACACGGTTTCGTGTCGTCCCACTATATATCGGGATGGAACCGGAACGGACCGGAATGGAACGGGATGTGATAAACGGAACGACACATCTAGCTATTTCAAAATGATAAACAAAAAATTAGTTATTTTAATTTTTTGAAATACAAAAATATTAATGTTTTTTTATTTTTCTAAGTTTAAATTAATAGTTTTGAAATTTATAATGTAGTTTTACTTAAGTTTATTTTAAAGATATTTTTTTAATTTTTACTTATTATGTTTGCAAGTTAAGTTTAATAAAAAAAAAAATTTAAAATGTTTTTGGGCTTAGTTTTAAATATTTGAATCTTTTGAAGTATGCAAGTTAAGTTTAATAAAGTTTTTAAAAAAAAAAAATGTTTTTGAACTTATGTTTTCAAGATTTGAATCTTTTGAAGTTTATAAGTTATTACTTATTAATATGTTATAACTTATAAGTTATATTTATAAGTTATAATTTAAATATCTTAAGTTTGTAATTTTAAAAAATTAAATAAAAATAAGGATAAAACAATGACACAAAGTCCCAAATTAAAAAATATAAATCCAATATTTCAATTTATTTAAATTTGTATTACAAATTACAATTTACAACTATTAGTAGAGTGCATAATTTACGAAATCACCTTCTAGGAAGAGTTCTATTTCAACTAAGCCTCAAAAGTAATATTAATAGTTGTATAGTCCTGTAAATCATTTCTCTAACTCAGCTATAGATTGACCGTAATCAACTACTGGTCTTGATAACGCTCGTTGACGATCTTAAAGTTCCATGTCATCGTCACTACCACATCAAATGGTTGAATCTATGAAAAGTTCAAATTGACTATCCAACTTTGGAAGTCCTTGATTTCTCTGCTCAACATTTATCCATACTCTAAACAACACCGATATCTCCAAATTGTATTTTGCTAACGAATATCTGTGGTCTCCAATTTGAAATCTTGTCGCGCTTAAAGCTACCTCTGAAGCAACTGATGATCCTTGAATTGCAAGCACGTCCTTCACCATCCTACTAAATTTTGAGAATTGAGTTCCACGAGCCCTCCACCAATTCAATAATTGTGGTACACCTTCATCGTTTGTAATATTATCTGAACCCTATTCAAGATATTTAAAAATTCACATTTATTAGAAAAGTCAAGACCAAGTTTATGTTTCACTCTACCATGGGCACCTACTTGAGGCATAGACATTTGAGGATTTTCAACATTATCTAAGGAACAATATTTATCATACATTTCTTTAGCAAGTAATTTTATACTATTTTGACATGTTACCAAATCAGGTTTTTCTTCTGGTTTTTTATCTAAATTTTGATAAATGCATTCAACTAAAGCTTTTGCACCAGATTCTTTATATTCGGGGTTGAAAATAATTGCAGTTAAATAAATTTGAGGGATAGGAAAAAAAATATTTCTTAAATTTTGTAATCATAGCTTCAATAGCACTGGTAAATAATTCATTTGTTTTATATTCAGCAAAAATATATGAAATCTCACATATATGTATTAAAAATTCAGAAATAGTAGGCTAATACATTCCAGAAAATTTTTTAGTAGCATCATAAAACGATTTCAAAAATATTCTAAGTTCATTTACTTCATCCCAATCATTATCATTAAGTTTAAATTCAGGATAAGCACTATGACTATTAAATTGCATAGTAATAGGTTCTTTATATGTATAAGCAACTTCAAGCATTTCATAAAAAGAATTTCATCTAGTTTTTACATGCTTCAGAATTTTTCTAAACGAAAGTTTACATGCATTACAAAGCTCTTTAAATTTATTAATTATACTATTACTATGCATATGAAAAATATAAAAACAAGCATTATCAACTTTATCACAACTATTTTCAAATAATTTCACACCGTCACTAACAACCAAATTTAATATATGCGCAATACATCTAACATGAAAAGTATATTTACTAATAGGACAAAATCTAGGTTCTAGCATATTAATAAAATTTAAATTAGCAGAAGCATTATCTAAAGTAATACTAATGACTTTATCACAAAGACCAAAAAAATCTAAAATTTCCAACACAGTAATAGCAATATACATTCCAGTTTTTTTCTTTTGACAAATTTTATAACCAATAATTCTTTTTTGTAAATTCTAATTATAATCAGTCTAATGCGCATTAACAGTTAAATAATCAAAACCATTAGGACTACGACCCATATCAGTGGTAATAGCAACTCTACAATCCATTATTTCAAAATAAGCACGCAAATATTGACAATGTTTTTATTGAAATTCAAAAATATTTCTTTTTACCATGTTTTTTGAGAAACATTTAAAACTAGGATTATATGTATCACGAATATATGCAATAAAACACGGATGTTCTCCAAAACTAAAAGGTAAACCACAAACAACAACCATTTTAGCAAAATTTTCACGATCACGATCATTATTATAGGTTCGATGTGTAAGAAGACCACTTGGGTTCGAAGTATTTAATTCACCTTGAATCATATTTGACCCTCTAGCCGATGTTTCAATGTTAGAATTTTCACAAACATCAAGAGAAGGTATATATGCAAACCACTCTTTATGCTTATTAATCAAATATTTTTTTAATCCCCCCGTTGAACCTCCACTCCCACCAGATGTATATTTAAAATGTTGTTTACAAATATTACATTTACTAAAAGTTTTTTCTTCATTCAAATAACAAAATTTCCACACATGAGATTTTAAATCACGTTGTACCTTGGTCTTACCTCTAGTTGGAACAATAGGGGGACGACTAGTTCCAACCGAAGCATTGTCCTCCTGAGGTGGAACTTCAGTACTATTGAAGTCGGGACTAGTCAGTGTATCATCTAGATCTTATTCATCAATTTCTACTTCTTTATTTTCTTGATAATTACCATAATGTCTTTCATAAACCTCTTCAGGAATTATAGGAGTATCCGAATTAAGTTCTATAGGACCGGGACGAGAAAAACTAGTTTCATTCACATGAGTAAGTTCATCAGTATTCAATCTAACAAGAAGAAAATTAGATTCAGAAGAACTAGAACCCTTCTTATTTTTCGTAAACATATTTTTTACTCCGTGTACAATACCTTTTTTACCTCCACTTTTTTTAGAAGACTCCATGGTATAAAATTATAAATTATGAAATACGAAATTTAACAAGAACAAATAAAATATAACAACAAAACTTACAAATAATAAATACAAAAAATAAATATAAGATTAGAGAGTGGAACAAAGTTACCAAACGCTTGTGTAAAGAACAAATGATTATAATCAAAAATATAAAAATTGATACCGAAACTTGAAGTTTGAAGAAGATTCCTTCTCCAAAATTCACCAAATGATTGTTGAAATCTTCACAATTACAAAATAAGATGATTGAAATTTGAAACTTGAATATTGAAAGTATGAAACTTTGAGAATTGAGAGAAATTGATGATTCTTATTTGTTAAATACTGTAAATACATAAATTGTAATTAAAAATATAAAGAGAGGAAGTATATATAGTTTTTAGAATTTGTGATTATGTGTTGGAATTGGAAAATATAGAATTATAGTTGTTGAAAATATTTCCGTTGGGAGAATGGGGGGCTGGGGCAGTCACCTACTAAGCTTGTCATTGGCAAGTGGAGACTGGGGATGGGACAGGTCGGCAGGGGCAGGGGGCAGGGGCAGGGGCAGGGGCAGGGCCGCAGGGGGTTTCGGATCGGATCGGAAAGGAAGCGGAATAAACCGGTACCAGTACACCGGTATCAAATCATGATACAGTTTCGTCCCGTGTACCGGATCACGATGTCCTGTTCCGTCCCGAATACTACCGGATCGGAACGAACCGAAATGGTACCGATATAACCCGGTCCGATGCCCAGCCTTAGCTTTAACACATTTTGAAATTTTTCACCACACCTCACTTAAAGACTAAGAAATAGATTACATAGAAAATAAAAGTCATCTATTGTACAATGCCATTATCTAAAAATCAAGGGCTGAAACCACTAGTTAATATAATAGTCGTATACGAAAACTTATCTATATTTGAATGAATTTTAAAACTGTGCAAAATATGAAAAAATGAATATTAACAAATATAACTAATAAAATTAATATTAAAAAATATAATAAACGTAACTAATGACGTGTAAAATTGCAAATTTTAAAATTAACTAATAAAAAAAATCCTAAATTTTGATAAATAATGATAGTTATCGATAAACTTATTTAAAATTATAAAAAAATTATTTTAAACTATTAAATAAATAATACTTAAAAGTTACGAATTTTGAAATTGATATGCCAAAATTGGGTGTCAGCAGCTAATATAAGAAAATCTCAATTTTTTGAGGAATTCATGTCCAATTCAAAATTGTGCGATTGGTTAAAATAAAAAATCTTAAATTGGTGCAACAATGTAATTTATTCACTTCTACTCTGTACTAGGTCTAAAAAATGCAGTCAAATCACTTTGCTTTTTTGAAATTAATGGGGCAGAATGTCATTACTTAATAGTCGTGGGTCTCTATAAATTCTTAATAGGATGTACATTTCTTGTGTCTGTTAGAATAGAATAGGTATACACAATCCTACATAGAATAGGAATAGTTTATAGTCTCATAATTGGTAAGGAATTGTATCATAGTGTCTATAAATAGGGTTCTCTATATAATAATTAAAACACAATTTCAATAATACTCTTTTTATATATTTCTCACATGGTATCAGAGCAATTGTGAGAAAAAAAAGTTTTTGCAATTTTTTTTTCGATAACCTAAGTGGCTGTCCGAGTAATTAATATTTTCATTACTGTTTTTCAAAAATCAACACCACCACTAGGTGCGAAAATCTCCGGCGAGCAAAGCTCAGTCAATCTCACCTAAAACAACTGCCACACGCGCCCTCACGCGCCGCCGAAATAAATTCTCCGACGAGCTTGCAGGTCCACGCGCCAACGCTTGGAGTCTTTTCCGACAATTTTTTGGCCTCTTTTCTTTTTCCAATGGGGTTGCCTCTTCATTTCGAGGTTGCCCATATATTTTTTTCCTGATTTCGATCAATATTTGGCGATCAGATCTACTTTTCTTGCAACAACCTTATTTTCCAGATTTCAACAAAAAAAATCCATTTTTCTTTTTTTCGGCTACATATTCTAATTTTACCACATGACTTTCGGGATTGATACTTTTGGCTCCAAGAATATAGGCATTGGAAGTTCAAGCCATATGATCACTTCAGAACCGTTAATGGGAAGCTAAAACTATTTGTCTTGGGCTTCCTCGGTTGAGTTGTGGTACAAGGGTCAAGGTGTCCAAGATCACTTAACGAACATTGCTTATGTGGTAGATGAAAATGTAAAGGCTAGTGGGGAAGATGCAAAAGTCAATACACAATGGGAGAAAGTTGATGCTCAGTTATGTAGTCTCATATGGCGATCTATTGATTCCAAGTTTATGCCTTTGTTCCGTCCATTCCAAACATGTTATCCAATTTGGGAAAAGGCTCGTGCTTTATACACTAATGACATATCTCGATTTTATGATGTGATATCTCGTATGACCCACTTAAAGAAACAAGAATCAGCTATGTCCACCTACTTGGGACAAGTACAGGCAGTCACAGAGGAATTTGATACATTGATGCCAGTCACTATGGACGCGCAAAAACAACAAAACCACAAACAAACATTGTTTCTAGTTCTTACACTTGCTGGACTTCCTACTGACCATGATTCAGTGCATGATCAGATTTTAGCTAGCCCTACAATTCCTACAGTTGATGAATTATTCTTTTGTCTACTTCGTCTTGCCGCGCCTCCTAGCTACAAAGCAACTTCATCATCGACCATTGACTCATCTGCTCTCACATCTCAAACAATAGAAAAACGAGCATATCAATCTATGGAGAATCGATGTCATCTTGGAAAACCTCGGTCCAAGTGTAGTTATTGTCACAAGTCTGGACACACTCGTGACATATGTCATAATTTGCATGGTCCACCACCCAGTTATGATCATGTTGTTCTAAAGGAATATAATGAGTTCCTTCGTAATCGTGCAAGTAAGTAGACATCTCCACAAGAAGCATTTGGTGCTCTGCCTGATCGACCACCCCATAATGCTCATATTGCTCAATTAGAATATGATGAGTTCCTTCAATATCGAGCAAGTAAGCAAATGTCTCCACAATTAGCTTTGATTGTTCAACATGATGTTGATGTTGCGGGTAATTCTTTTGCTTGTGTTTCACAGTCTAATACTCATGGATCATGGACTCAGGCGCTTCTGATCATATTTTTGGTAACAAATCACTTCTATCAAATATTGTTTATTCACAATCTCTTCATGTTATTACTTAGGCTAATGGGATCCAAACAAACCAAAAGGGGTTGGAAAAACCACACCCATTTCTTCTGTCACTCTAGACTCTATTCTTTATGTCCCTGGTTATCCATTTAATCTGGCATCTGTTAGTCGTTTGACACGTGCCCTACATTGTAGAATAACCTTTTATGCTGATTTTTTTCTAATGCAGGACCGCAACACGGGACAGATGATTGGCACATGACATGAATCGCAAGGCCTTTACTATCTTACCTCTTCAAATTCCTTTGCAGCATGCTCTGTTATAGATCATCCGGGCCTCATTCACAAATGTTTAGGACATCCGAGTCTATCCAAACTGCAACAAATGGTGCCTAGTTTATCTAAATTAGATTGTGAGTCATGTCAACTTGGGAAACACTCGTGCCACATTTTCACGTGGTATTGAGGGTCGTTCAGAATCTATTTTTTCATTAGTTCATTCTGATATTTGGGGTCCTAGTAGAGTTAGTTCCACTTTAGGATTTCGTTATTTTGTTAGTTTCATTGATGATTATTCGAGATGCACTTAAGTTTTCTTAATGAAAGATCGTTCTGAGTTATTTTCTATATTTAAAAGTTTCTTTGCTGAAATACAAAATCAGTTTAGTGTTTTTATTCGTACTTTTCGTAGTGATAATGCCTTAGAATACTTATCATCACAGTTTCAGGAGTTCATGTCTCACCAAGGAATTATTCACCAAACATCTTGTCCATACACTCCCCAGTATAATGGTGTAGCAGAAAGAAAGAATAGGCATCTCATTGAGACTGCTCAAACTCTCCTCATTGAATCTCATGTTCCGCTGCGTTTTGGGGTGGATGTAGTCCTTTCATCTTGTTATTTAATTAATAGAATGCCCTCATCTTCTATTCAGAATCAAATTCCACATTCAATATTGTATTCTCAGTCACATCTCTATTTTATCCCTCATCTTGTATTTGGGAGCACATGTTTTGTTCATAACTTAGACCCAGTTAAAGATAAATTAGCCCCTCGTGCTCTTAAATGTGTCTTTCTTGGTTACTCTCGAGTTCAAAAAGGGTATCGTTGCTATTCACATGATCTCTGCCGATATCTTATGTTTGTCGATGTAATATTCTTTGAATCTCAACCTTACTACACATCTTCTGATCATCCTGATGTCACTAAGGTCTTACCCATACCTCAAGTCTTGCATGTATCGACTTTTAAGGGACCTACAATTATTTCTCCATCTTCAGTTGTAGTGCCACCACTCCTAACTTATCATCGGCGTCCACGTCCAGCAATAGTCTCAAATTATTCATGTCATGCGTCGGACCCTGCTCCCACTACGGCCTTGCCTCCTGCTAGCCAATCGATTACACTTCAAAAAGGTATACGATCTACTCGAAATACTAATCCATATTATACTTTCTTGAGTTACCATAGTTTATCTTCACCCCATTATGTTTTTGTATCATCTTTGTCCTCTATTTCCATCCCTAAGACTACAGGAAAAGCACTTTTTCATTCTGGATGGAGGCAGGCTATGATTAATGAGATGCCTGCTTTACATTAGAGTAGTACTTGGGAGCTTGTCCCTCTTCCTACAGGTAAGTCTACTGTTGGTTGTCGTTGGGTTTATACGGTCAAAATTGATCTAGATGGTCAAGTCGATCGGCTTAAGGCTCGCCTTGTTGCCAAAGGGTATACTCAGATATTTGGGCTAGATTATAGTGACACTTTCGCTCCTATGGCCAAAATAACATTTGTTCGTCTTTTTCTATCTATAGCTGTCGTTCGTCATGGGCCTCTTCATCAGTTGGACATTAAGAATGCTTTTATACATGGTGATCTTGAGGAAGAAGTCTATATGGAGCAACCACCTGGTTTTGTTGCTCAGGGGGAGTCTAGTAGCCTTGTATGTCGATTGCGTCGGTCACTCTATGGTCTGAAACAGTCTCCTCGAGCTTGGTTTGGGAAGTTCAGCACAGTAATTCAGGAGCTTGGTATGACTCGTAATGGAGTTGATCACTCTGTGTTTTATCGACATTCAACACCAAATCTATGTATTTATTTGGTTGTGTACGTTGATGATATCGTTATCACCGGCAATGATTACGTTGATATCGTTAATTTGAAACAGTATCTCTTTCAGCATTTCCAAACTAAAGACCTCGGCAGACTGAATTATTTTCTAGGTATTGAGGTTGCTCAGTCTAGATCAGGTATTGTTATTTCTCAACGCAAGTATGCTTTAGATATTCTTGAGGAGACAAGAATGATGAGATGTAAACCCATTGACACTCCTATGGATCCGAATGTTAAACTCCTTCCATGACAGGGGGAACAACTCAGTAATCCTGAAAGGCATAGACGGTTGGTTGTGAAGTTGAATTATCTCACGGTGACTAGATCAAACATCTCTTTTCCTGTGAGTGTTGTAAGTCAGTTTATGACTTCTCCTTGTGATAGTCATTGGGATGCAGTTGTTTGTATTCTGCGATACATAAAGTCAGCTCCTAGTAAAGGACTACTCTTCGAGGATCAAGGTCATGAGCATATCACCAGCTATACAGACGCTAATTGGGCAGGATCACCCTTTGATAGACGTTCTACATCCGGATATTGTGTTTTAGTAGGAGGTAATTTGGTGTCATGGAAGAGTAAGAAACAAAGTGTGGTTGCTCGATCCAGTGCGGAAGCAGAATAGCGAGCAATGGTTGTAGCAACTTGTGAGCTAGTTTGGATCAAACAGTTGCTTGGAGAACTGAAGTTTGGAGAAACCGGTCATATGGAACTTGTGTGTGATAATCAAGCGGCCCTTCATATCGCATCAAATCCAGTGTTTCATGAGAGGACTAAGCACATTGAGATTGATTGTCACTTTGTAAGAGAAAAGATACTCTCAGGAGATATTGTTACCAAATTTGTGAAGTCAAATGATCAACTTGCAGATATCTTCACCAAGTCCCTCACCGGTCCTCATATTAATTACATTTGTAACAAGCTAGGTACATATAATTTGTATGCACCAGCTTGAGGGGGAGTGTTAGAATAAAATAGGTATACACAATCCTACACAGAATAGGAATAGTTTATAGTCTGCAAATTGGTAAGGAATTGTATCATATTGTCTATAAATAGGGTTCTCTATGTAATAATTAAAACACAATTTCAATAATATTCTTTTTATATATTTCTCAGTGTCAATGTTACATCCTTGAAAAGTAAGGAAGAGGACACCATTGTTTTGCCGATGGAAGCATTGTAATTTGGCTTCCCTTGTTGCATGTTCCAAATTGGTCTTTCTTCTAGCATTTCCGACCTTCGATTGATCATTTTATCTTTATTATTATTAACGTTGGTGCACCAGGGAGTGACGTAATGGTCCAGACCCTTTACCTCATTGATTCCATCGACATAATCATTAGAATCGATTGCAATTTTATTGACGGAATAAACAAGTGTATGTATCTTTCTAGGTTCATGGTATTGACGTTAGCCGTGAGAGGTGAAGGCATTACCAAAAAGTATGCAACGACATGACCTTCAATTATGCAAAATTGAATAAAAATACTCCCAATTAATAGTTTGACTTTGATCTAAAAATGCTTCTATCCCTAATAAATGTCCCTATTATTTAATGGATCAAAATGCCGTTTCTCCTAAAAATATATACTATTGTTTTTTTAACACATTTTATTCTAAATAAATTATTGGATTAAATCCTAAATTTTGTTTGTTAGGAGAGGCAACGTGGTTAGTGCAAGTGCAATCTTGGTTTGATATTCCTGGACTTGAACAAATTATTTACCTATTTTGCTTTGATTATTTATAGAGTAACTTTCACATATAGCAAACACAAAATTCATATTTATATGTTATAGCAAAGTTTGCATAATTGCGCTCCATAGCAAACATATTTATGTATAATTCGTTATACATATACAAAGAAGACAGTTGTATAATTCGCTATACATATACAAAGAAGGCAGTTGTATACAAAAGATCAATTGTATAATCTATGTATGTATAAAACGAGAAAGAGAGAAAGGCAAAAGAAAACTGGGCGGGGAAATATTTGTATTGTATAATTATAAGTGTATAGGACGAAGATATATGTATTTGCACGTGTATATACAATTTTCTCTCGCTTTATACAAACAGAAGCACAATTTATACATTTCGTTTATGTTTGTATAAGCGAGAGAGGCGAGGGTGGCAAGCGAGATTTGGGAGAGTGGCGAGCGAGATCTGGGAGAAGGGAGAGAGGGGAACGAAAAAAAATAAAAAAAATATATATACAATTTCCTCTCGCTTTATACAAACACAAACACATTTTATACATTTGTGTTTGTATAAAAGCGAGAGAGGCGAGCGAGACTGCCACCAAACGAGAGTGGCGAGCATCAGGGAGAGTGGCGAAAATAGCAATAGTTTGTTATAGGGTACAATTAAATCAAAGTATATTATAGCATTTAATTTGAATTAATAGTTTGCTATTATATACAATTTTCCCTAATATCAAAGCCAAAATTGATGGACGGACAACCCAAATTAAAATAGGGAAAATTATGCGGTTAAGCAAACTTATACTACTTAATTACTCATCATAGCTATAGTTTGCTATAATTACCACTCACGACTAACATTATACATTAATTACGCGGGCTGACTTCGAGTTTGTATAATTAGTCATGTTTGTATATGTATAATTCGTCAAAATATACAAATACATATGTATAATATACAATTATCTAACCTATATACATATACAATTCACCTCTCTCCCACTCTCTACCCTCTCTCGCTCGCCTCTCTCCTCTCTCTCCCAATCTCGCTCGCCTCTCTCCTCCCTCTCCCAATCTCGCTTGCTATATATACAATTGCATATGTATAATATACAATTATCTAACATATATACATATACAATTCACCTCTCTCCCACTCTCTGCCCTCTCTCTATCGCCTCTCTCCTCCCTCTCCCAATCTCGCTCGCCTCTCTCCTCCCTCTCCTAATCTCGCTCGCCTCTCTCCTCCCTCTCCCAATCTCGCTTGCCATATATACAAATATATATGTATAATATACAATTATCTAACCTATATACATATACAATTCACCTTTCTCCACTCTTTGCCCCCTCTCTCTCGCCTCTCTCCTCCATATAACATGTAGCTACGAATTGTAATTATCAAACTATAGCTATGGAGAGTAATTAGACTATTTTTGAGTGACTATATGTGAAAGTTCCCCATTAAAATATAATGAATCTATCCTCTAAAATACGGATAATGTGATATATCTTTTAACCGACTTGAATACTTGATCTACTTTAAAGGTAATTTCTCCTCTTTTTTTCCTTCTCCAATTTTATAGTGATCATATTTTATATGTAGTAGGTACAGTAAGTTTATTCTCTAGTAACTTGTAGTTTTTTGCATTACGATTATGTTAATTTGACATTGAAAATATTCTTACTTTTCGAGCTATAACTTAACACCAAATACTAGATCCCAAATCCCACTTATGAAATGGCATTGTATATGTTATTGTTGCACAAGCAATTACCTATCAGTAAGATAGAAACAAGATTACCTCTATGACTCCACACAATCGCTTCAATGTCCTTAAATGACAAAATTTTGGAGCCAGGAAAAGTTTTGCATGAAGAATGTTTTCTTCTAACATATTTTTCGAAAAAATAAATGTTCTTAAGCAAAATATATTATCCTAAAAATATTTATATGTATTAATAAAAATAGTATGAGAAGTTGGGCTGGAAGTAGGTGGTGGTGGCTATGAGGGCTACGAGAGAGTGAAGATGAGATGTTTTGGAGGATGGGAATTGAGGACACAATCAACGTAAAATTTCACTTGTGGAACTAATTCTTCCTACTTCCACTAAGTAAGTCATTTTTAAGGGACTCGTTTTCGCAAAGTGACCAACCAAACACACCCTTGAAAGTAAACCGCAATCAAAATCGCACTGAAAGTAGTACAAATAGAGCCAGGAAAACGTTGCGCAAAACTAAATAAAACCCTTTCTTTTTTCCCAGGACCACCATCTCCAAATGCGTAATACGTATAATAAGAAGTATAGGTTTTGAACAGTGTGGATGCGAATTTTACAAACTTTATTCAATAAAGGGTAAGAGCACTGAACATCTCAAGCTGCAATGGGTGCAGTAGCATTCTTCAACCATTCCATCTCAGATTGATTCAAATAAGGAGCGAGGATTTCCGAGCATTTAGAGTGGTAGTCGTTCAACCATTGGATCTCTTCGGGCACCAAAATGCTAACATCAATCAACTTCCTCTGATATGGTGCCTACACCCAATAACAATAAAACATAAAAGAGTAAATTATTACATCATGTAGCATCTTCAGCATGAAAGACAGACAACATGCGGAGAACAAAACGCCAACTTCCTTAATTCTTCGTGGACCATCAAAGTGCAGAATAGCAAGGTATATACACATGCAAAAATGTTCCACTACGTGTGAGAAAATAGACATATACAACAATATAATGCTGAAAAACTTACCCAAGTTATATGCTCAAATGTCAAGTAACCCTTGTCGCCAAAGTTGAACTTAGTATTGCCCTCTTTGACAATAAGCACATTCTCCAATCTTATACCAAACTTTCCATCCTCGTAGTAACCAGGTTCTGGAGAACACTACCCCACAGTTAAGATCTTCAAATGTTGAAGCCAGAAAATCATGACTTAAACTAAAATTAGGAGAAGAGAATTAAGTTATATATGAAGTTGGCGAAATAAAATGTGTATGGATATAAAAAAAATGTTTTAAGGGGAAATTCACAAATGGTTGGTGCTAATTTCAACTCCCAACAAATAATAAGAAGCAATTTGTTAGATAACTGATACATGCAATTCTGCACATACAAAAGCCTATACAGCCTTGCTCAAACAGTAAGATATGATTACCGATGACATCCACCTTCTCCATTGTAGTAATTTTTCTAATAAGAAAAGCAACTTGGAGATTGATTAGGACGACAATAGGGACATCTATCAGCTACATAATTTCATTCTGTAAAACTTCAAGAGCAGCTTACTAAATATTGGAGCAAAGCTCCATTTATTTATGTGATGGATCAGAAAAAATATAAAGCAACCAGAAAAAATATAAAGCAACCAGAAAAATATAAAGCAACCAGAAAAATATAAAGCAATCAGAAAAAATATAAAGCAATCAGAAAAAATATAAAGCAAACAGAAAAAATATAACGCAATCAGAAAAAGTTATAAAGCAAAACTTTAATTTCAGTTCGGTCAAAGACTAAATAAAATCAGACTGACCATCTGTGACTGTCATTGAAACTTGTAGTGGCACATTCTGCGCTGATGGTCTGAAACTAATTTGATGAGGTCCTGATAAAAAGTAGAAGGAAGTGAGTGAAACTTGTTAGTTTATACTAGTACCTTCCCAGAAACAAAAGCACAAGTTACCTTCATGGACATTTAAGTAAGACCCGATCCCATGACCAGTACCATGCCTATAGTCAAGCCCATACTTCCATAAAGGAGTTCGAGCAAGAACATCAAGAGCATAACCTATAAAGTACAGTAAGGCATAAGTAAGAAAAGTGTCCCTCTATGTTCTGCAATTAACTTGAGTATCACATCAGTTAAACAACATTAAACTAGAAAGCACTAAGTTATTCCAGCACGGTTTGTCGACGTGCATAATTGTACATCCAATCTCCCACAAACATTTGTAGACTAAGAAATCATCCCATAGACTCGTACCATTTGTTCCATTGGGAAACCGTGCATTACCCAATGAAATATGTCCTTTGAGAACCTACATAATTCAAGAAAGTTTGAGCATTAGAGCATTATACAACAAAGCAAAGGATGAAAGATTTCTCATCCCCCCAAAAAAGGTTCTGAAGAACTCAATCCACTAGATACATAAAATTAGTATGAAAAATATTTTCTTATAAAGAGAGAAAAATGTATCCTAGATACAAAACATAGTCTGCATTACAAGCATCTATACACCAGGTCACGCCCAAAAAAAATGCAGGAATAAAGCCTCTCCTACAGCATAACCTAGTCTTTCAGAAAATGATGTGGGTAGATGGGTTTTTTTTTGGGGGGGGGGGGGGGTAGAGGAGTAATGGTAACCCAACCTCATCGTTTTGAAGTAAGGGCTCTTACCACTAAGCTATCTATTCCTTTGTCTTCTAAGAATATTGTTTATTCTTCCTTAATAAGACCACAATTTTGAACAATCCAAACAGAAAGCAGATGTTATAATGTTATTTTCACTCAAAAGGACTACTGAAAAAAGGAAAATATATTTAAAAAATGGAATAAATTTAAAATTTTATAACTTGGTGTAAGGAAAGCAACTAACAATTCCAAGGATGATAATGCTTCCAATAGTTTATCTTACTGCAAGGGTCTGTTGATGCTTTTCAGTAATCCTTAAGGTGGTACAAAGTAAACAGATAAACTTGAATTTAACATTTGACTTTCCCTATGCATATCACAATGACTCAATCAATGGTCAGGAATCACATCTATAAGATAACAGGACTTACATACCGCAGTGTAACATGTTTTCTCATGTGGAGTAGGTTTTCCAAAATGAACAGTCCGTGTAATATCAGTTGTTCCATCCAGATACTTCAGCAACAACAACACCAAACCATCAATTTTAAGGGATCACAAGTTAGAATAGCAAATACAATCCCCAAAATATCTGTATCATGACCAAACCCAAATGATATTCACAAACCTGTGCTCCTGAATCACATAAGTATATTTGATCTGGATCAAGTTCGGCACATGTTTCTGCCTCGGGTGAATAATGGATAATGGCTCCATTTGAACCAACAGATGAAATAGTTGGAAAACTCAGCCCTCTAAAATGCTGCAAATATACAAGGACAGTAAGTTAATCAGAATGTTAAGTAAAGAAGAAAAAATGCTGAAAAGCTACCAACTTTATTTTCAAACTAGATCAGACCCACCACAAAACAAATGACAAAATCGTACATGTTAGAAAAAGACAGCAGAAAACAGTCTCGTCAGGGTGAAGCAATTGGACATTTGCCACCCCATCATTATCTTAAGGCCTAGTTATTACATGCTATTAGCGCCTTAACAATACCTATGCATACTTCCTAAGTGACTTTGTCCATAGACTTTTATTCCTTCACATGTTTTGTTTCTTATTTTCAGCCACCCTCTTAAGTTCATCCCTTGTTCTTTACCCTCCCTACAACACAGAGCCTATAGAAAATACCTTTTTGCCCCTCTAGCATAGAGAAAATAGACTACTGCAATGTAAATAGAGTTTTGAGTAAAAATTAGCATGTTGGACAAAACATGCTATTAGCGCCTTAACAATACCTATGCATACTTCCTAAGTGACTTTGTCCATAGACTTTTATTCCTTCACATGTTTTGTTTCTTATTTTCAGCCACCCTCTTAAGTTCATCCCTTGTTCTTTACTCTCCCTACAACACAGAGCCTATAGAAAATACCTTTTTGCCCCTCTAGCATAGAGAAAATCGACTACTGCAATGTAAATAGAGTTTGAGTAAAAATTAGCATATCAAGTACATCAAAATAAACCAAGGGTATCAGCTTAAGGACCTAAGAGGTGAAAACATCATATGCAAGATACATTAGCAACTGGCAAGCTGGCTAGCTGCCTAGCTTTATATTAGATTTCTCATAAGCGTAGAGTCACTACCTCTTTAGATGCCCGGAACTCCTCTAGCTTATCACTTGCAGAAACTTCTGTAAGTCGTTTCAAATCCCTGACATAAGAAACCAATGGTAAAGTAGGTGCTACATAGGGAAAGAGTAAGACTCCACAATATGATTCAAAAAAAAATCCTTATCGAAACACTTGACATATTGGAAATGATCTGCAAAAAGCAGAAGCAACAATGCCCTTCAATTAATCATGGCCAAAGTTCCTACTGGCTTCTTTCATCAGCTGAGGAACTGAATACATTTCAGAGCTTTTCAAAGTTCAAAAACAAAGAGAAGGCAAACATTTCCTTGAACCACAAAACCAAAAAATCACTTTCTTGATCTATATATCCAAGAACTAAGGTGGCTAGCCCAAATAAATTCATTCTCAGAAAACATCTTGAAATTATATTTTATAAAAACATTAAAGAAATGCTTTATCCCCAAATTATCATCTATATTTAGAAGTGCCACGAGAAGCCAATTCGACCAGAATATTTCTCAGTTAACTAAGTTAAAAATTATAAACGAAAGGTAGGCTTAATTTCCTACAGAAACTAACCTCAAAATCAATTAACGGAACATCTAGGTCGCAAGCACTACAACGCCAACTATAATAAAATCAATTCGAAACTTAAACATACACAAACCAGCCAAACCCTTGAATTTATACAGGAGGTCGAACTTACTGTAGTTTGTTCTTGCTCATACTCTCAGCCTCTGCAAAGTAACCGGATGCCCCATAGATTTCCTGCATCTGTGATAAACAAAACATTCACTACATCAGTCTTCTAATGGAACCTCATCTACAATGCTAAAGCTTCTATGACAACTGAGAAGAAGTATTGACAAACAAGTCCAAGACACTTGACAAGTCTTTATGCTCCTAAAACATATGAAGTCCTGAATCAATTTGCCAGGTCCCAATTTATTTGCAAAGGGCATGATAAGCAGACAAGTCGAACCACATAATAGTGGCTTAAAGATTTACTATATCTATACATTACATTAGAATATAAAAGTACAATATAAAATAAGAAACTAACAGGATTTGCTGAGCCAAACCCAATGCATCGGCAAAGAGCATCATCCTTTAAGCAAATTTAGAGGTTCAAATGGTTGAACCCATGACCTTTCTTTTTTCTTAAATGAGATTCTGGGTCATTCCCAGTGCCTCATCTTTGTGTCAGCGTGTTCATCCAAAGCAGAAACCTTCACATCTAAGAGGGTTGGTGCTGCATAGGAATCAATATGCTATGTGTGCTAATTATACATTAGTTTGTTCATCACAAGAACTACTATTACGCCTAAATCCCAAAGTTGAGATCAGTTATATGAATTCTCTCAATATCCAATATACTCCATTTGGACCGGTTTAAGTGTAATACTCGATTGTTTGGGGTTATCTAGCATAATAGCACTAGAGATTGTCTATATTTTTTCTCTTGACATAGAAGTCTAAACAAAAGTTAAAGACTCCTAGCAAACACTTGAAATAATGTATGTATACCAACATGGTAGATACTAGTTGGTATCACCTATATGGATCTTTTACTTCCATTTTGCTGTATATTCTGCTAAATCTGCATTCATTCCAGAGGTTATAGATCTTTTTACACAACCTCCCTCCATATGAGTTTAATTAGGTCTATCTTGTCCCTTTTTTAAAATAAGGTTAGGTCTATCTTATCCCTTTTAAATACTATCAATCATCATGGCAATACACATGCTATTTCATGTACTATTTCAGTAATGAAAAAAACAATTCAAGATGGAAAGCATGCAACTATGGTTGTGAATTTCATTGTCCACGGCCAACAACCAGTTAGCCTCTTCTTTTTTTACATTCATTGCTTGCTCTGCTTCTCTTTCGGTCAATTCATTTTACTTTTTTTTTCTTTTTTCTTTTTTTTTTTGGGGGGGGGGATGTTTTTAACGGTTAATTTGTTAAATGTTAGTTTTCTTTTGTTGATTATTTGTTATTTTTTTAATCTTGCATTATTTTGTTATTGTTTATCATATTGTAATTCTTGACATTCCTCTCAACTCCCACTAAAGAAAGACTCTAGCTGTTTGTCCAGGGCCACCAAACCCACTTAACTAAAATCCTGGGTCCACTGCTGTAGGTAGATCTCCTATCTTATCCACCTGGAGATGGATGGTGTCACATTCTAGAGATTGATGATGATAAGAAAGACAAACAACCCACATGTAGAAACAACACAATAACACAATCTCATATAATATGGGGGACGATATCAAATGCAATTGGCAGTAATTAACCATAAGATTATTTTACCTCTGAGAAGTGTTTCAGTAAACTGTCAATGACAGCAGACAAAGAAAACTTCAAAGGCTCTAAGAAGCTATCATTTACCTGCCTATCCAGCCAGGCGAGATATTGCACGACAGCTGCCCCATCCCGAATGTGGGCATTCTTCAATCCTTTCATCTCAACAGGGTTCTAGAAATACAAGCCAGTCATTTAGAATGAACAGTAAGATTTAGAGAAAGAACTAAATCACAAAACACACACTAATTTTCCAAAATCCTAATATATTTGGCAACTACCAAATGATCTTGGTGGTCTGTTCCTCCGCACTGGATCATGAATTGACAGAGGAGAAAGAAGACTGAGAAATTAGGGGGTGAGGAATGGGGCATTAAAACAAACAGAAATGAAGAAAAATAACATCATTATTCCCAACAAAGAGCAGCGCAGGGAGATCACTGTTACTCCCCAAACCCAAAAGGATTTGATTTTGTAATCATAATCCAAGCTGGTATAATAATCCTTATTAAGCTGTTAAGGACAAAGTAGCTCATATTAAAATCTTTGATGCCAACAAATCTGACTACAAGAAGGAAAATAGGACCCTATTGAACAAAGCTTTGGTTAGTCATAAAATCCAAGGGAAGTGCTTAAATACATTCGAAAAGGAATATTACAAGTAGATGCATTTGTCCACATCTCTTATAGGAGGGAAATAGGGGGAAACAATCACCATGATCGTATTGTACTTCCAAAAAAAAACCTCTAAATTGAATTTAGATGTTTTCAACCAAATTATAACTGGAAATAAAAATGAAAATCGTTTTCTCATGACGGAAGTGTCCGCACCAACTTGCGCACACCTTGGCTATTCCCCCGGCTACCCGCACAGGTACTGGTTATACTGCTCACTTAGGAAGATGTAAGGAAATTACCCTAGGGTTTTTTTGCCTATGCTGGGATTTGAACCTGAGATCTTAGGGTTCTCCTCCACCTCATTACCACTGATCACGCCGTTGGGTATGCCAAACCAGGAAAATCATAAAGGTCCATGATGTGCTCAATTCTTACATTCAAGCATCCTTACTCAACTTCAGCATGAAATGTTGTGGCATATTGAGGTTGTACAAGAGCAAGGAATAAAGATTTCGTTTTAGCTGGAAATATAAAATAGACCAATATCTGGCAGCCTTCAACTTAATCTTAGCCTACTGACTTTTAGCTGATGTACTAACTTGTATTTGTTTGCCGATACATCAAACAAGAGACTCGCTCTCCCTCTTCTTGTTTCATATTTTTTTCTCAGTGGAGTACTGACCCATTACCCTATAAGCAAGGCACTGACCCATTACCCAATTAGCAACCAACAAAGTCAGTGGAAACACCTACCAGACTTACAATCACCAAAAAAACTCGAGACAACTTTCTTGGGGATAAGAATATTCCTGGGTAGTATGAATCACCTTTAGGGCTTTTGCAAGGGCCAATGGTGACTGCTTAAGGAGGACTTTATCGGCATTCAGTTTCAAGTACAAAGCAAAGCAGCATGCACCAGTGTCAACCCAAATGAGGTCATTCACAAACTCTGCTGTCTGAATTTCACCATTTCCTGTACCCTTGCCACAATTAGTCTCCGTATTCAATCCGGCTGGAGTTTTGTCGGCTGAGGAAGGAGTGAGTTGATCAGATGCAAGTAAGACTGTATCTGAGCTAACGTCACCATATTCCCGTACAAAAATTCCATTTTCCTTCATGTAAGAGTTTGCCTGGGACATTAACATGCTTACTTAAGAGCAGAAAATATAAAGACGCAAATGAATTGAACTTAAGTGAAATGATTATGCTATGCACATGCACCTCAGATGACAACTTTCTTTTATCCACATACAAGAAGGCTGTGTTCAATGTCACAATAGCAAATGCATGAACAACCGGGCTATATGATACATCTGTGCCACGGACGTTATACAACCAGGCAACCTGCAAAATGCAATCATATCGGAGTAAGACAGAGTATATAAGACCAAATTCACCGAAACAGTGAATGAATACATTTGGATTCAGGGTTTACAGATTTACTTCATCAAGTGCTGTTATTATCATAGCACGAGCTTTTTCCTGTACAAGTTTTGCTCTCAAATCTTTCAACTTATCTGCAACAGAGCGACCAGCAAATTCTAAAGGATGCACGATCAAGGGATTTGTTTCGGCAGGTGGCTGATTTTTCCAGACTTCATCTACCAAGTTTCTAGCTGTTGGAACCAACTTTTGCTGTTTCTTAGCAAAAGTGCACTCCCATTTCTGTGCAGTATCTACTGATATACACCATGGATCAACACCAATAGCTGCATCCTTTGGCAGATTCTAGTATATAGCACATAAATCACATATGTTAACTGAAATTCAATCTCAAGAAGTTCTTACTCACTAACCTGAAATTCAGAAGAAGATTCATAACAAACATGTTCATTATGTCAGCAGCGACAGCATAACTAGAGGGAAAATCTGGATAGGGGAACAAAAGTTCTTGAAATGTAAGAACTATTCCTGATTGCTAATGGTGTGAGAGAGAGCTTCCACCTTCCAGTCGTCAGGACTTAAAGATTTTATTCATTCCTCTGATATGATCAAAGACATACCAGATGTTTTGTTTCTTCTTGTTTTCTACAGAATTTGTTCTATCCATTTGTAAACTCATTTAACCAGGACAAACTAACTAGGCAACTATAGTCACCAGGATTAGCTCAATTGGCAAAGGTGAGAGACTTGTCTCAGGTCATAAGTTCAAGCCCTTCTCCTAGCAAACTAAGTTCAGTATTTGAGTGGAGAGGGGTAGAGGGGCCCTCATCCCTGAGTTCCGATGTTGCAGTTGGTCCAAGGGGTTGGCTCTAGGTGGATTTTCATGTCTTCCAGAAAAAAAAAACGTAACTATACATTGGTTCAAGTCTAGACCTTAGGAGTCACTCCCTCTGTCTCAATTGATGTGGCATACTTCCCTTTTTAATCTGTCTCAAAAAGAATGTCATACTTTCTTGTTTGAACATAATTTAAAACTTTCTATTTTACCTTTATTGAGATGATTTAAAAACCCCACAAATTGTTTTAGACCACAAGTTTAAAAAGTCTGTATTTCTTACCTAAACTCCGTGCCTAATCAACATAAATTGGGACCGGGAATAGCATATTTCTCATCAACTCTAAAATAGGCTAATTATTTGCTAAATCAACATAAATTGGGACGGGGAATAGCATTATTCTCATCAACTCTAAAATAGGCTAATTATTTGCTAGATCAACGAGTCTTCAGAAAATGCAAGAAACCAAGAGGGATTACTCACATCTGCCATCCAAATATCAAGTGCAGGGTCTTCTCCCATACGCATGAGCTTCCACTGCTCACTAAGCTGCTGAGCTGCCTGCAAAAAGTAGCGTCCATCGGTCCACAGAAGTGCTTCATTCATTGATATGAGCGCTATACCTATCACAGTAAACACAATACTTAAATTAAGTTAAATCCAAATTATATGATGCCGATACGCACTGAAAAAAGATATATCACAGTAATCACGATTCATGAACAGAATACACAAAATGAATAGCAAAAACTAGCAGAAACATATAAAAATTTAACTAAATCAAAAAAAAAAAAAAAAGCGGGATAAAAGAGGACAAACCAGCACTTCCGGTGAATCCAGAGACAAAATCGCGCCTCTTATCTCGTGCAGAAACATATTCGCTCTGTAAAATCACGGAACAAGCAATAGAAATTAGCCCTAGAAGACAACAGTTGAATAGATGATAGTGTGATAAAAGCAGAAACCTGATGATAATCTTCGGAAGGAACGATTAAAGCATTGAGAGGAGGAGAGTGAGAAGCCATCAAAGACCTCAGAGCTGCGAGAGTGTCCGCCATCGTCTCTTTCTCTCGTTCTGGAAATGGAGCAGAGAGGGGAGACTTGACTTGTTATGTATTATCAGGAGATTGATTGTCCCTATTTGTAATCCTTATAAATTAGGGAAAATTGTATATAATAACAAATTATTAATTCAAACTAAATGTTATAAATATATTTTGATTTAATTGTACCCTATAGTAAATTATTGCTATTTTCGTCACTCTCCCTGATGGAATCTCGTTCGCCACTCTCGTTTGGTGGTAGTCTCGCTCGCCTCTCTCGCTTTTATACAAACACAAATGTATAAAATATGTTTGTGTTTGTATAAAGCGAGAGGAAATTGTATATATACATAAAATTTTGTTCCCTTCTCCCAGATCTCGCTTGCCACTCTCCCAAATCTCGTTTGCCACCTTTGCCTCTCTCGCTTATACAAATAGAAACGAAATGTATAAATTGCGCTTCTGTTTGTATAAAGCGAGAGAAAATTGTATATACACATGCAAATACATATATCTTCGTCCTATACACTTATAATTATATAATACAAATATTTCTCTGCCCAGTTTTCTTTTGTCTTTCTCTCTTTCTCGTTTTATACATACACAGATTATACAATTAATCTTTTGTATATAACTGCTTTCTTGTGTATATGTATAGCGAATTATACAACTGTCTTATTTGTATGTGTATAGCAAATTATACATGTATATGTTTGTTATGGAGCGCAATTATGCAAACTTTGCTATAGCATACAAATATAAATTTTATGTTTGCTATATGTGAAAGTTGTTCTTGATATTATATCTTTTGTCATGAAATTAGGGACATACGCAATTTTACTTCATTTACCCGTTCATTTTATCATAGTAACTAAGGTATACAAAATCGAACCGAAAATCAAACCAAACCGCAAATTGAGTCAAATCGGAAAAAAAATCCGACTTGTGGTTTGGTATTGAAAAAAAAACCCGACTATATTTGGGTTGGTTTGGTTTTAACTAAAAAAAACCAACCCGACATTATATATGTAATTTTAAAATTTTATTTTATACATAAAAATATTTACTTTGATATAATTTTAAAATATTTCTTATACTCTTTCATAGTTTTTATCTTTTAATATATTATTTCAAGTTTAAAACTTAGAATTCGGAATGGTCCAATAAAGATTATAGTTCATAGATGTTGATACTTATAATAAAATTTAAATCAAAATCAAATTAATATTAATGCAAAAAGAAAATCAATTCTAACACTAAGAATAACAATAATATTGAATATTTGTTCTTTAGTTTTACATTGGTTTAGACAATTAAAATACATAATCTAATTTTAATTTTCCTTAAATATTTAGTAATGTAACTAATACTTATTAAACTTATTTTAGCTTGATTTAGTACTTTTAAATTATGATCATTTTCATTATGACTTTGCAATATTCATTTTATATGATGATTTCATTATTATTTTTTATTGAATATTTTAGTGCATCAGTACTCATCTCATATTTTGTGTTATTTTCTTAAGAAACACCATAAATAATTGTATTTTAGTTGGACTACAAAAATATTTGAAACACAAGTTAAATATATGTTTGTACGCAAACTTTACCGAAAAAATTCAAAAATTTGAAAAAATCCGAGGTTTATTAGTTTGGTTTGATTTATAAATTTAAAAATTCGATACAATGGTTTGATTTGGTATTTGAAAAATCCTAACCAACCCGAGGTTGAAAAACCCAAAAAAATCCAAATTTTATTAGTTTGGTTTGATTTATAAATTAAAATTTTTTACACAAATAATTTGGTTTGATATTTGAAAAACTCAAACCAATCCGATCATGTACACCCCTAAATAACTACAAAAAAAAAAAAAAAACCTGCTATACTATATTTATGTGCTGATAGCGTAGATTTCAAAGCAATTTGTTTTACACACAAGCAAATTAAAGGCTCCAATTATTCCAATTTGAAAATTTTATTTTTATATATATCATCATCATCATTCTATAGAAGTGGTGGTGCCCTTGGACGACCAAGGGTACTCCCGTAATTTTCCTTTAAATATTATGCTTGAAATATATTGTACTTGGCTGTTTTATAATTGCACTTCCTTAATATAGGACATAAAAGTCCTATCATTTTTCTTTCTCAGCCGAAAAATTGGCCCAATTTTCCAAGCAGATGGGCCATTCTTTTCTGCCTTTTCCCTCTATGTGTTAATAGTTAATAATGTGGGTCCCACTTTACAATACCAATTATTTGTTACTACATTTTTTCTACATAATATATCAGAGACAAAAAAATATGCGTTTACAGGAAAAAATATCGCATATTGAAAAATTATGTCTTTTTTTGAGAAAATTACATAAATAATGCTATAAATTATAATAATTAACAACTTAAATATTAGAAAGTTATATAAAAGTTTTTTATTGACTCTCAAAATCTTATTGATACCACATAAAATGAGTTAGATAAATATATATATACTGTTTGAAAATGACGAAAAAAATATTATAAATCACAATAGTTAACAATTGTAAAAAAATTAAAACAGATATAAAAAAAATCAACCAACTCTAAAAAATTCTATCAATGCCGCATAAATAAGAACATGAAAAGTAACAGATATATTATTTGAAAATTACATTAAAAAGGTACAATTATAATAATTTACAACTTAATAAATGTAAAAGACGTATAGAAAAGTGATTAGTTTTAAAATTCTATATATGCCACATAAATTGGAACAACGAAAGTACAATATATTATTTTTAAAATTATGTAAAAAAGTACTACTAACTTGAAATATTTTTTAATCATACAAAAAATTGGATAATTTCTCAAGGTTCATAATATCACGTAAATTGAAACAAAAAATTAATATAACAACTTAAATATTTACAAGTTATATAAAAAAATTCAATAGACTCTCAAAATTTTATTCATACTACATAAAATTGGTTAGATGATAAAACATATATTGTTTAAAAATGATGTAAAAAGTATTATAAATCACAATAGTTAACAATTTTAAAAAAAAACACATATAGAAAGATAACTGACTGTAAAAAAAAAACTATGAATGTCACATAAATTTGAACATGAAAAGTAACATATATATTATTTCAAAATTATGTTAAAAGTTACTATAAATTACAATAATTTACAACTTAATATACGTAAAAGACATAAAAAAGTGATTAATTTTAAAATTCTATATATGCCATTTCTACCCAACTAAGCACGGTGAAAGCTAGGATATCATTCTTGTTTGCATTCTTTCAGTTGGAGCAGTTCAGCACCAAGATTATACTTTGTAAGCTTCTTCTTTAGTTTCTGCACTGTACGCTTTGTATAATCCTCACCATTTGGTTACTTTGTTCACTATGAGTATCACACTCTCCCCTTAATATAGAAACTTCATCTTTTGGGAAAGTAAACTTTAGGGGACGAGTTGTACTCTTGGACCTCTTATTTCCTCTGGTTGGTCTATCATTTGTATCCATATGCCTACTTCAAGAATATTTTGTATTTACATTCATGTAAGGGTACTTCTTATAATATAGTAAATCATTGTTAGAAACATGTAATGAATAATATACCTTACACTGTTGGCTGACGCATAACTTTTGTGGTTCAATTTATTCAGATATTTGTTTTCAACTCATTTGTGAATGTTTTCTATATTTCATGTTACTTCAGCTTGGAGTTGGTCGTATTTTTTCCTGTTATCAATTTATCATAGACCTTTTCCTAACCAAACTCTACAACTACTGTCTAATTTTGCAGCCTGCTTGTGTGAATTGGATTTTCCTGAATTTAAATAGCCCCTCTCCAAAGTAGGCTGTTATTCTCTGCACAATTTAAGGTTCTAGATGTATTATCCCAGTTCTCTATGCTATATGCTGAATTGTATTAATTTACTCCTTTAGTTTCCTCTTAGATCATAAAAAAGTTTCAAGCTGGAAGAACTACTTATGTTAACACTTGAGAATTTACAAAATTCAAAATTCAACTACCAGGCCAACGCAACAAATATTAAACTACATATAGCGTATGTGTTTTGGCCTTCATAGAAAGTTCAATGTATAACATTCTACAAAATATATGTAACATACTATGAAATGTGTTAACATTGATATTTACTTTAATCATGTTACATATTTGCACGTCTTTCTTTACAACTATTTTTATCCCCACAATATGCCCGTGCCTTGCACGGGCACCCTTATCTAGTATATATTTATATTAGAAGAGAGAGTTTCAAAGGCTACTTATTGATCATTCAATTGGCAAGTGGGGATATTTTTGTCATTCCAACTTCTCAAAGTGATAAGTAATGCATAGAAAAAATTGTACTATGAGCCTTATTATTTGGACCTTCTTAACATCTTTACAAAAAACCCTACACTTTTCTACTAAATTACATATTATGCCTTCTATCATTGAGTATAGTGGGGTCCATATAATTTTACAATTGACACCTATACAATGATAATTTTATTGAGTTTCTATATATTTCCATTTTTATTCTCTACATATTAAATTGTTTAAATTTAATATAGTTAAAGAATTTAATAAAAATTTATTATTTAGCTTTTATATTCAAAACAAATTATTTTTTAATATTATATATATCATTAAATAACTATATAAGGTTATTAATAGTCATATTTATATTTTTAAAGTATAATTAATAAAATTATTTATTTTAAATAAACTCCTAATAAATAATTTATTAAGAAAAACGTCAAATTAATTTAAATTATTTCTTTTTATTATACTTTACTTTTACTTACTTATATAGAAGAGATAGCAAAATGACTGATTTTTGCCATCTTTATAAAAGAATAAGGGTCTTTTGGTCATTTACACTACCAAACTCATCAATAAAGGCTGCATACGTGTCTTAATACTGCTTTGGAAGAGACACGTAGCAATGCTGTCAAACTGATGTGCATTTAGGACATTCTATGAGAGTTGATGCTCTGTCTCTTTTCTTCTTTATTTTGCAAATTAAAAACATCAAGTTTTTCTGTTTGGTTTTCCTGCATGTGTTGTTGTTGTATAGGTAAATGATTATATTGTGTTGTTAAGAAATGTGCAGTTTTTTGTTATCTTTTTCTGCTTTTTGGTTATATTTTTAGGTTGTGGTTTTGAAATTTCTCTCCATCTTTCATAAATTTAATGAAAATCAAGACCCAATTCGATTCCTCTGTTTTAGATCTGTAGGGTTACCGGTTGGACTATAAGAATTACGTCTTTGTTGAATTCAGAAATTTGAGATGCTCTTTCTTCTCTGTTTCGCCTCAAATTTGTCTTCGATGTTGCCGTTGATTTTTAATAAAAACAAGTGAGCACCGTAAGTGATTGCATATACACTATTAGTTAGTCTAATCGATCAATACAATAAGCCTATCATTTATTGGTGTACTTGCGTATAAGTAGCAATATCATTCCTACAAACTTATTGATTCTAAGCTCTTGTGATGTCCCACACAATTTTTTTCCGTTGTTCGAGTTAGATTTGAGAAGAGGTAAAACAGGCTAAAGTGTTTAACACTTTCAAGACATAGTTCAACAGCGGTTCAATGCAAGTTTTTTTTTGAACTCTTGAATGTATCATTTGAAGTGATTCTCGGTATGTGCAAGGTGTCTTTACTTTGGGCATTATAATCTATTCCTCAAAAGGTCTTCGGTTAAAAGAGCACAAAACTATGATAAAAGACTATAAATCTTAAGCCACAATTGAAGTCACAAAACTAGACTATTCCATTATAGTACTAAAAATCTTCCATTTTATAGATTTTGCTAGGACCATACTTATATATATATATATATATATCTTGGCCTTTGTGTAGTTATGGTTGATAGTTTGTTGCATTTACTTATATTACTAGCAGTGAAAGTAGTTTGATTATTGTGATCAATATACTACCTTAGAGCTCATATAGTTTTTCAGAGTATTATGATATATGAGCTACTTGAATTGTGTAAAACAACTATGTTTGCCCTTTTCATTTATTAATCAATGCATTGGAGATAGTTTGGAGATAGTTCTCTGTACAGTCAATCACTTCTTAGTTTACCAATAAAGAGCTGAATGATGAAGGAACTTCAAGTCAAAGTAGTGTCAGTCTGCGGTAATTTTCCTAGATGAACCACAAGAAAATTTGTGCTTGTGTTTTCTTTGTGAACTTAAAGAATAAACTCGATCGACAACTTTACTTGTATTTGTGTTTATCAATGTGTCTCTGCTTTGGCCGACCTCGGAAACAATAGCTATCTACCTAGCCTTATCAACCTTACACTTGGTTCTTAAGTCATTATATTGAAGTAATTGTACACTTGCTTTCATGTATGTACATACCTCCTATTTCAAGCAACTGTGATTTGATTCTTTTTCCAATCTTGTAATTTATGAATAATATTTTTTCTTCTTCTCTCATATGTATCAGGTCTTAATCTTTTGATCAAAGATCAAAACAACTCAATCTGCATCTCAACTAACTGTCTATTCAATGTATCACATTTTGTTATTATGTAAAATAAGTGTACATAACTATCTTGTAAAACTTAGTTCCTTAAAATATCAACAAACGATTAATATGCAAGGTTATCTTACACTACATACTTGTAATCCAACTTTTAATTGATATCAAGTTATGATATTTATTATAGAAATCATTTCCTCATTTCAAAAGAAAAAAAAAACTTATTTTCTAGAGGAAACATGTTGCAAAAATTTTAGCTCATCAAATATAGAAAATTAACATTTTATAGAACACACCGATAGATTCATCAAAAAATTTTCTCCAATTTCACGTAAAAATAAATTTAACAAAAATAAAAGGAATATTACATAATAATGTTGGGCCCGTGCTGACACGGGCCATTACTTTCTAGTATTTTAAGAAACATCAGTTTAAGTAGAAACGTACCTACAAACCAATAAGTAAATGCCAAAAGTTCATAAAATTTTTAAGTGATGTTTTATAAGGGGCGAGGAAAGGTTTTAGCTGCAAAATCACAAAATAAACTGAGATATTTTTTTACTTGGGTATATCTAGAGAAGCATAAGTTCTTCCGAAACTGATTTCATATCCGACATAACTTGTGATATATTACATGAAAATATACACTTAAGTCCTCCATCCCACCCCTCCAAAATATTATTTATTATGAGAAGCAAAAATAAAAAATTAACGAAGTATAAATATCGAAATAAATATCCCAACAACTTTTATTTCCAGCTATTTCACATATTATAAAAGCATGAAATGATACCATATTATCTCTTAGCTGTTTCAACTATACTATCACTGTGACATCATTTGATTGAATTAATATCTATATAGTTAAGTTTTTTTCCCTTTGTAAAATGTACGATATACCCTAATTTGACAATGCATGAAAAGTCAACAAGCAATTTATTTTTAATTGAAAATAAAATAAATTGACCCTCAATTATCTCGTACAAATATTCTTTACAAACTTACACATTATATTATAAGATACATGCATAAAAAGCCAAAAACCAATTTATTCTTAATTGAATATAAAATAAAATTGGCCCTCAATTATCTCGTACGAATATTCTTTACGAGCTCACACATTATATTGTAAGCTACACGCATGAAAAGCCAACAAGCAATTTATTCTTAATTGAAAATAAAATAAAATTGACCCTCAATTATCTCGTATGAATATTCTTTACAAGCTCACACATTGTATTGTAAGCTACATGCATGAAAAGTCAAAAAGCAATTTATTCTTAATTGAAAATAAAATAAAATTAGCTCTTAATTATCTCGTACGAATATTCTTTACAAGCTCACACATTATATGGTAAGCTACATGGATGAAAAGCCAACAAACAATTTATTCTTAATTGAAAATAAAATAAAATTGACCCTCAATTATCTCGTACGAATATTCTTTACAAGCTCGCACATTATATTGTAAGTTACACGCATGAAAAGGCAACAAGCAATTTATTCTTAATTGAAAATAAAATAAAATTAATGACCCACAATTAACTTGTACGAATATTCTTCACAAACTCACACATTGTATTGTAAGATGAGCCTCCCTCACTTAGTGCATTTTCTGCACTTAGCTTTAATTTCTTAACATTTTCCCTTATGCTCTTCTCTTCTTTTGTATGCATTAAAATCCTTACCATTTCTTGAATCTCCTCTCTCTTCACCAATTTCTTTGTCGGCAAAATCATCGGTCGAATCGCCACCCCTAACTCCTCCGTGAGCATGGTTGAGTTCATTTTTTGTTCGGCATGTAATGGCCACGCAATCATAGGAACCCCACTCGTAAGGCTCTCAATCGTCGAATTCCATCCACAATGAGAAATAAATCCACCAACAGACAAATGACTCAAAATTTCAACTTGTTGGGCCCACATAGGAACTACTAGGCCCATATCTTTTGTCCTAGTTAAAAAACCCTTCGGTAAGTATTCCAACGAGCCACCTGTATCGTTTTCATTGGAGTTTAAATATGCACTATCTGTACCATTATCGGATGGTGGACGTACTACCCAAACAAATTTGTGCTGACTTAACTCCAAACCCCATGCAAGTTCAATTATTTGTTCAGATGAAAGGGTTCCACCACTTCCAAATGATACATATAGAATTGACTTTTGATTTTGCTTGTCTAACCAATGAATCACCTGTTTGAAAATATAAACAAAAGGACAATAATTTGGACTTGAACTATGCATGTATAAAATTAATTATAATAGTCTTGATTTCTCGTATGGTCACCTAATTAGTTATTATCTTAGAAAATTACTTTCTATATTTAATAAAATTGAAATAAAAAAGAAATATTACATTCTCAACTAATAACTATTAGTTAAATGATTATTTCAGAAACCATTTTATCATATATGACAAGTCCTTAGATTTTAGCAACTAATGATTTTAAGTACAAAATTTTGAAAGCTAAGTGTTTTCGGAGTAGATGAAGAAAAATATTTGATACTCCACTAATTAATACAGATTTTTCTGCAAATTGAAGTAACTAAACAACAACTAATGTAACAATTCATTTCATTTGAAGACACGACTTAAAAAACTATATGTATATTATTTAAACAAAGTCTAATATATTACCTCATCATGTTCAGTTATGTCAACTGTTCTCCTCAAGGGACCAATTGGGTAAATTGGACAACGTGAAACTGATCGCAACTTTTCATTACTTCGAAGCGCTTTAATAGTCTCCTCCTCTAACTCTTCCCATGTATTAGTCAAAATTCCATCAAAACACGTATATTCCAGTGCTAGCTTAAGATATTCATGATATTGTTGATCGCTCCGATCCATCATGGGATCCATCACATCATCCGGTCGTAACGCTTTGCAACCCGGAATTTCCAAAGGTTGTTTAAGATCAACATATTCGCCTTCAATTTCTTGGTCAAGAACTTGTTGGTACATAAATAACGCTAATGACCATGCATTAGTAGGATGGAAAACATATTTAGGAATGTTAAATTCTTCGGCTATGGGTAATATTTGTGTGCCAAAAATGTCGACAATGAGAGCAACTAGACGATGGTTCATTGAAGCTATGCCTGAACGAATTTCAGGCAAAGCTTCGCGAACCAATATACGTAATTGAGTGAAAAGTTTAGTATTGGAATCAATTAGGTGGGAAATATCGATCGATGGAACGGGAATAATTTGGATTGTTTTTTTCTCATTGAATTTCTTGAGGAATTCGATTTCGGGTGATGAAGAGTTGGTTGTGATAGTAAGAATTGTAATTTTAATATTATGATGAGTAGCTAATCGATTGCCTAAAACTAGTACTGGGATTAAATGTCCAATGCCAGGGCTTGACACTATAGCAACATGAAGTTGTGTGCTATCCATGGAAAAAAGAGAATTTTGTAACACTATAGTTGGAAAAGAGAATTAAAAATGTTGATGAATTTTACAAAATGAAAGTGTTTAGGTATGGGCTTTATAGGAATCACAAAGTTTAGAAAATCATAAATAAATGAGAAACTTACGGAAATCTTACTAGATTAGAAGTTAATTATATACACTTTACTTCGCAATCATACAAACACTACAAAAAAAATGTGAATTCTATGGGGATTTTCCTGGAGATAAGTATGAAAATTCGCAGGAAACTTATTTTCCTGCTAATTTTCATACTAATTCTCAGGAAAATCCCCATGTAATTCACAGTTTTTTTGTAGTGAAATCTTTCTAGATTTTTGGTGTGTCCACAGATATATGTATCTCGGGATACATGGGTAAAAATTAGATGTAATATGTTCTAGATACATTCTAGTATTCGCATGTATCTGAGATACATAGATAAATGTCGCTCGTCTCCACCCTATCGCACTCTTTCTCTATTTTAGTGTATCTGATAGCAAATATATTTATATCTAAGTGTATCTTCCTCGATATGTAGTAGAAAATTCTTAATTAGCGATAAAATACATAATTATTTAAAAATATAAATAAAATCAATATATATTATATGCAATGGCGGAGCCAGAACTTTGACAAAGGGGTGTCAAAATATAAAGAAGTAAAATCGCGTAGAAGTCAAGGAGTGTCAATATGTAATATATATACATAAAAAAATATTTTTAGTCTAACTACACAATGTAATTTTTCTGACGAAGAGGTGTCGGTCGACACCCCTCAACTTCATGTGGCTCCGCCACTGATTATATGGATATATATTTAATCATATAGTTTTCCCTAATAATTTAATTTTCAGCAAGGACAGTAGGGTCAGTAGATTTGAGAACCACAAATATTCAGGAACCCTTAAAGCTTCCTAGTACTACAAATAGTGTTTGTTTGGTGGTCAGGACTCCTCTCCATTTCTCTTTTCTTCATTTTCTCTGAATTCTTACTTGGATGGGAGACACATAACATTAATCTATGACTTATATTCTTAATCTAAGCAAGAACTTGGAAAAATGGAGAACGGAGAAATGGAGAGGAGTCGGATCTGATCAAAATGCCTAGAAGAAAAAGAAGGCATATGAAAAATGTTCCATCTGTTTTAATTTACTTGTCTTACTTTTTCCTTTTAATTTTTTTTTAAAAATGTTTCTTTACTAATTGACAATTCTTTAATCTCAAAATCTCACAAGGCAGGTTTAAGATTAAAAGAAATTGAAAATATTAGTCCGAAGCCAAATGACCATTTTTTTCTCCAAAATGCATAAAGAGTCACTCAGGTGATTTTAACAGCCAGCGTAAAAAATAAGATAATCTCGCTGCATAATCAGCGAGATACGTAATCCATTCTTTCTTTCTCGTTGCCAAGCCAACGAGGTTTCTTCATTTTATTTTTTATTTTTTATTTTTCGGAAAAATCGCTGTTCGGTAAGTGAAAATTATTTTTAAAAATTTATGTTTTGTTAAAAGATTTTTTTTAAAAATTCTGTTTGTACAACGAATTTGATAAATTTGTTTTAATCGTCGCTTGTGCAGCGAGTTTGTTATTTTTTTTAAAAAAAAAATACATGTTTTGCCGACGATTTTGTTTTTTTTTTTTAATTCACTGCACAGGCAGCATTCACGTGAAGCAAACTTACAATTTTGACCAAAAATAAAGTGAAAAGTTCACGTGCAATAATATACATAATAAAAACAAAAGTTAAAATTTACATGCATCAGTTAAAAAAATAGTTCACAAGTTGAAAAAGTTAAGTTCACAAAAAAAATTCTTTTTTTTATTGTTTAAAATAATGTAATAGTCCCAAAAAATGGATAAGAAAATTCACAGTCACATAGTTCCCATAATTCTTTAGCAAGTATTATTTTCTGAAATTATTCACATAAAGTTGCTTATTATAGTAATAAATAAAAAAAGTTTTATGAGAATTATTATTTTATTTATTATTGAAAGAATCTAACAATTCTAAAAAGTGGAGAAATTAAAATATTCACATAATAAAAGAATTTTTGAATTCTTACAAGTCTAGAAAAATTTTACGTGTTCAAGAAATAATTTATAGAAATAATTCACTGTCAGTCATGCGATTTTTCAATCGCTGTCTCACCCACAATTTCCATATTTATATCCAATATTTGTTTTCAAGTAAGTTACTTCAAAATTTTCCAAATACAATCGGGTGAATCATTTATGACTTTTGATTACATGAGTAGTTAGATAACTCATTAAGGAATTCATATGACTTTACGGAATTGAATTCGGGCGAGTAGAACTCCCGGAATCGATCTTAACGTAAAGGATATTTACTACGCGTCATGGGTTAGAGGTGTGTTGTGAAATGAGAATTTTGGAATTCGTGAAATAACTCTCAGTTTCGTTTTGGCCACTTTGACGGGGACTTTTGCCGCTTTGGCGTCGCCGTTGTGGAGGGCCCGACGTGAATTAAAGTCGTTAATAAACCCCTAAACGACCTCATTATGCACTTTTCGACTTTTTGAGCTAAAGAACGACCCCCAGGCAACTCCTACTCGTTTTTCATCATTTTTTAGGCTAAAGGTAAGTTTTTCACTCCTCGAATCCATTTTTTGATCCGTAGAACGTAATAGAATGGGTGAATATTGATGGGGGAGGGTTTGATTATGGATTCTATGGTGAAAACAACCATAATTTAGATAATTAGGATCATGGGTTTGATCTAGGGTTCGTAGAATTGTTAGTAATCCGAGTAATTAATGATTGCTTATTGATTCTCGTATTATATTGATTGTTTGTAGACCAAGAACAAGCGGAACGAATCCGAAAAGGGAAGGATCAAGTTTCTTAGGGTTTCAAGTTTGTTTCGAGGTAAGTGATGGTTGTGATTTTATGATTGTGTGATGTATGCTTGTTCTTGCTTCATTATAATACTTGTATATGTATGAATGTTGCAATGTTGATTACACTTGTTGTAAATGAGATAGAGAATTGATGAATGCCATTAAATCATGACTTAAATGTATGATCTTGATGATATACTTATGATTGTGCTTGTGGTGTGTGAATGGGATCGGTTGCCACGTTCCGGCATAACTAACTTGGATCGGTTGTCATGTTCCGGCATAACTATGAGATCGGTTGCCACATTCCGGCATGCTAATTGTTTGGGTATGGGTTCCATGAGAGGACCAATGATTTGACATAAAATGTGAAGTTATTCGTTGTTCGTAAATGTTGATAATATTGTATATGTTGATATGTATGCATGTGATTATAATGTTGTTTGACTTGTTTATGTTGCACTAGTGGGATAGCCGCGTGATCCTACCAGTACACTGTGGTTGTGTACTGATTCTGCACTTGCTCTTATTTTTGTTGAGTCTAGGGCATCTTCAAGCGGCTATTGACAGACTTCGCTTAGAAGATCAATGATCGTCGTTCGAATTCAAGGGTGAGCCAATTATTTTGGGCTACCATGAAATTCTCTTTCGTCTATGTCCACCATTTCCGGACTTAGACATTTGTTTTAGCTAGTTGATTAGTTCATTAGTTGGGGTTGTATCCCTTTCTTGTTTAGACTTGGTTTATTGTTAGAATGTTTTGGTACATTGACTTTCAGGTTCTAGGTTGTTCTTCCGCATTGTTAGTTATTATTGTTAGACTTTTGCTAGAGTTTATGGGAACTCTATTTTTATTTCCTTAGTGTTTGATTTATATGCCTTAGTTTTGGTTTAGTTGCTTGGTTTGTGTTGTAGTAGTGGTTCTCCCATCGGAGTGTTAGTGTGGGTACCAATCACGACGGTTTGGATCGTGACAAAGTTGGTATCAGAGCCTAGGTTCGTTGATCTCGATGTACCAAAATGAGCTAGTAGAGTCTCGCGGAACGGTACGGGGACGCCTTTACTTTTCTTCGAGAGGCTATAGGATTTTAGGAAATCTCTTTGTTTTCTCTTGTCTCCATTCGTGCTATGATTTGTTTCCAATTGGTATCTGGCGATTAAAATTGGTATCTAATCTCATTCACTTTTCTATTTGCAGATGGTTAATAATAGATTCAACGGCGTTACGCCCGTAGCTTCGATTGAGGAATCTGCAATGAGAGATCGCGATCGAGGTAGGGGTAGAAGCCGTGAAAGAGTAGCGCCCTCTGGAAATGGAGCTCCTGTGAATGAGAACCTTCTCATGCATCATGAGAGGAAATAAAAGATGAGGTTGAGGTTGAGAATGTTGAGGAAGTTGGACAAGAGGAAGATATGCATGTTGAGGCTACACAAATTCCTCTCATCGATCCGGTGTTAGCTCAACAAATCATGTCGTTCTTGAAAGGGTTGGCTGGTCCTGGAGTGCTTCCACCTGTTCAAGCAACTCAAACTCTTACTAATCGTCTTGTTGCTAGCACTGCGCCTAAAACGGGTGGAACATGAGGTAATGATGCTTTCTTCCGTTTATTAGAGGATTGAATTATGAGTTACAAGTATTATCTGTTCATATGACTTCTACAGGGAGAAACCTTAATGAGGTGACATACTATGTTAAGAAAGTGGAGGGGGTGGGGAGAGACGACCAAGCTAAGGCATGAACAAAAAGGGCCAAGAACTCGGGTAACTTTTAAGGTTCTTATTCCAAGGGGTCCAGAAGGCCAACGCTTGCAGCCAAGCCAATTCAGTCTGTCATGCTCGCCTCTACAGGTAGTTACTCAAAAACTCCATCTCATAATTTTCAGGATAGCAAGGGAGTCGTGCCTTCGGTGAGCGGCTGACCATCTTTTGATCGTACTTGTTACAACTGTGGAGAACCTGGGCATATGAAGAGAGATTGTCCCTACCCACGTGTGTTAGATTCTACGCAGCAGCAGTCTAGAGCAGTGGTACTCGCGAGGAATGGTAATAATGGTCGAGGGTGTCCACAAAATGGGTGAGGAGGTAATCAATGAGGCCGTAGAGGTAGAGGAAATTGTAATGGTAACGGAGGTAGGAGTAACGCGCAACCATGGAAGTGGCTCATCATGATGATAGGGCTCAATGTTATATTTTTTCGGGCAAGAATGAGGCGTAGGTGTCTGATGCGGTGATCACATGTACTATTCTTGTCTGAGACTAGATGACTAATGTGTTGTTTGATCCAGGTTCTACTTATTCATATGTATCCGTGAGATTTGCCTCAGATTTTGATATGATTTGTGATATTCTTGATGCCCCTATTCGTGTTTCCACCCCAGTTGGAGAGTCAGTCATAGTTACCCATGTCTATCGTACTTGTCCTATTTTGTTTATGGGTTTTCAGACTTGGGCTGATTTGGTGATTTTAGATATGACTGACTTTGACATAATCTTAGGCATGACTTGGTTGTCCCCCTATTATGTTGTGCTTAATTGTAATACTAAGTATGTAACTCTAGAAATTCTAGGAAGGGAAAAATTAGAGTGGGAAAGGGTGTACAAGCCTAAGCAAGCTAAGATCATGTCCTCAATTTGGGCTAAGAAATTGATAGGGCAGGGTTGTTTGGCTTATTTGGCTCATATTAGGGATGTTGAGATTGAGGCTCCATCCATTGGGTCTATTCCTGTGGTGTCGGAATTTATAGAAGTGTTTCCTAATGATCTGTCTTATATGCCTCTGGATAGAGATATAGATTTTTGCATTGATTTAGAGCCTGGTATGCGCCCAATTTCTATCATTCCATATCGCATAGCTCCGGCATAATTAAGAGAGCTTAATGCTCAAATCCAAGAACTTCTTGCTAATGGATTTATTCGTCCTAATGCTTCCTCATTGGGTGCTCTAGTTTTGTTTGTTAAGAAAAAAAATGGTAGTATGAGAATGTGGATAGATTACCGGCAATTGAATAGGGTCACTATTCAAAACAAGTACCATTTGCCTCGAATAGATGATCTTTTTGATCAGTTGCAAGGTGCATCACTCTTCTCTAAAATTGATCTAAGATTTGGTTACCACCAATAAAAATTATGCCTGAGGATGTGCCCAAGACGGCGTTTAGAACTCGTTATGGGCACTATGAGTTTTTGGTTATGCCTTTTGGTTTGACCAATGCGCCTGCAACTTTCATGAGTTTGATGAATGGGGAGTTCAAACCATTTCTTGAGTCGTTCGTTATAGTCTTTATTGATGATATTTTGGTCTATTCGAAAAGTGAGGAAGAGCATACCAACCATTTTCGTAGTGTTTTGGGTGTTCTTGGGAAGCAAAAACTATATGCTAAATTTTCTAAGTGTGAATTTTGGTTGAAATCAGTTGTATTTATGGGCATGTAGTTTCAAAAAAAGGGGTAATGTTAGATCCCCAAAAGATTGAGGCGGTTAAGAATTGGGTTAGGCCTAGCTTTGTAACGAAAGTTAGGAGTTTTGTTGGGCTCGCTAGCTATTATCGTCGATTTGTAAAGAACTTTGCTTCTATTGCTACTCACTTGACTAATTTGACAAAAAAAAAGATATCATTTGAATGGACTGAAAAGTGTGAGAAGAGCTTTCAAAAGCTCTAGACTCTTTTGACCACCGCACCTATTCAAGCATTACCGGTTTGAGGTAAAGATTTTATTGTTTATTGTGATGCTTCTCATTCTGGTTTGGGTGTTGTGTAGATGCAGGATAAGAATGTTATAGCTTATGCCTCGGGTCAATTGAAGGTGCATGAGAGGAATTATCCAACGCATGATTTAGAATTGGCAGCGGTAGTGTTTGCTCTTAAGATTTGGCGGCATTACCTATATGGTGTTAAGTGTGAAGTGTTTACTGATCATCGTAGTTTGCAGCATGTGTTCACTCAAAAGGATCTGAATTTGAGGCAGCGAAGGTGGATATAGTTACTTAAAGATTATGATGTTACCATTTAATACCATCCGGGCAAGGCTAATGTGGTGGCAGACGCTTTAAGTCGAAAAACGGTGAGTATGGGTAGTGGTTGATAGATTGACCAAGTCAGCCCATTTTATTCCGGTTAGAATAGATTATATTGCCGAACAATTGGCTAAGGTGTATGTAAAGGAGATAGTGAAGTTGCATGAGGTGCCCCTTTTTATTATCTCAGACCATGGTACCCAATTCACATCCAAGTTTTGGAGGAAATTGCATGATGAATTGGGCACAATACAGTCTTCCATCCACAGACAGCCGGACAATCAAAGAGGACTATTCAAATGTTGGGAGACATGTTGAGGGGATGTGTGATTGATTTTGGAGGGCATTGTGATAAGTTCTTACCTTTGTGTGAATTCTCCTATAAGAATAGTTATCACTCCAGCATTTATATGGTACCATTTGAGGCATTCTATGGGAGGAGATATAGATCACCCATATGATGGCTTGAGGCTGGAGATGTGAAATCATTGGGGGTTGATTTAGTGAAGGATGCTCAAGATAAGGTTATGAGTATTCAAGCTAAGCTTCTAGCAGCAAGAGTAGACAAAAGAAGAATGGGGATCATAAGGTAAGAGACATGGCGTTTCAATCCGGTAAAAATGTCATTCTTAAGGTATCACCCATAAAAGGGGTGATGAGATTTGGTAAGAAGGAAGCTAAGTCCTAGATACATTGATCTATTTGAGACTGTTAAATGTGTGGGACCGGTAGGGTATAGATTGGCTTTACTTCCTAGTTTATCGAGTGTTCATCCGGTATTTCATGTATCCATGTTGAAGAGGTATCATGGTGATAGGGATTATATCATTAAGTGAGACTCAATTGTGTTAGACAAGGACCTCCAATATAAGGAGAAATTGATTGCAATTCTTGATCGTGATATGCGCAAGTTGAGGACCAAGGAGATTAAGTCCGTGAAAGTTCAATGGAAACATAGTCCAGTTGAGGAAGCTACTTGGAAAATCAAAAGGAACATGCGAGAAGGGTATCCCCATTTCTTCGTCGATGCAGGTACTACTTCATTCCTTCATTAGCCCTTTTTTTCCCCTAAGATTTGTCACTCGGGGATGAGTGATGGGTAAATTGGTATCTATTGTAACGACTTGTTCCCGTCGTTACAGAAAAGTCAACGGGGGAAAATTTGGGACCGAAAAACTTTTTCGTAGTATTTGGATTTTCCCAACCTTGTTCAGATTTGGACGAAATCGTAGTCTTTGAGGTGTAGGAAAATCTGGTAACAATCGGGTGAATCATTTATGATTTTTGATTACATGAGTAGTTAGATAACTCGTTAAGGAATCCGTACGACTTTCGGGAATTGAATTCGGGCGAGTAGAACTCCCGAAATCGATCTTAGCGTAAATGATATTTACTGAGTGTTGTGGGTTAGAGGTGTGTTGTGAAATGAGAATTTTGGAATTTTTGAAATAGCTCTCTGTTTCGTTTTGACCGCTTTGGAGGGGACTATTGCCGCTTTGGCGTCTCCGATGTGGCGGGGTGGTGGCCGATATGGCGAGCCCAACGCGAATAAAAATCGTTAATAAACCCCTAAATGACCTCATTATGCACTTTTCGACTTCTTGAGCTAAGAAACGACCCTCCCCCCCCAAGTGACTCATACTCATTTTTCACCATTCTTGAGGCTAAATGTAAATTTTTCACTCCCCGAATCCATTTTTCGATCCGTAGAACGTAATAGAATGGATGAATATTGATGGGGGAGGGTTTGGTTATGGATTCTATGGTGAAAACAACCCTAATTTGGATAATTAGGATCATGAGTTTGATCTAGGGTTCGTAGAATTGTTAGTAATCCAGGTAATTAATGATAGTTTATTGATTCTCGTATTATATTGTTTGTTTGTAGACCAAGAACAAGCGGAACGAATCCGAAAAGGGAAGGATCAAGTTTCTTAGGGTTTCAAGTTTGTTTCGAGGTAAGTGATGGTTGTGATTCTATGATTGTGTGATGTATGCTTGTTCTTGCTTCTTTATGATACTTGTATATATGTATGACTGTTGCAATGTTGATTACACGTGTTGTAAATGAGATAGAGATTGATGAATGCCATGAAATCATGACTTAAATGTATGATCTTGATGATATACTTGTGATTGTGAGTGTGGCTTGTGAATGAGATCGGTTTCCACATTCCGGCATAACTAACTTGGATTGGTTGCCATGTTTCGGCATAACTATGGGATCGGTTGCCACGTTCCGGCATAAATATGAGATCGGTTGCCACGTTTCAAAATGTTAACTGTTTGGGTTTGGGTTCCATGAGTGGACCAATGATTTGATATAAAATGTGAAGTTGTTCGTTGTTCATAAATGTTGATAATATTGTATATGTTGTTGATATGTATGCATGTGATTATAATGTTGTTTGACTTGTTTATGTTGCACTAGTGGGATTGCCGCATGATCCTACTAGTACACTGTGGTTGTGTACTGATTCTGCACTTGCTCTTATTTTTGTTGAGTACAGGGCATCTTCAAACGGCTATTGACAGACCTCGCTTAGAAGATCAGTGATCGTTGTTCGAATTCAAGAGTGAGTCAATTCTTCTGGGCTGCCATGGAATTCTCTTTCGTCTATGTCCACTATTTTCGGACTTAGACATTTGTTTTAGCTAGTTGATTAGTTCATTAGTTGTGGTTGTATCCCTTTCTTGTTTAGACTTGATTCATTATTAGAATGTTTTGGTACATTGACTTTCAGGTTCTGGGTTGTTCTTCCGCATTGTTAGTTATTATTGTTAGACTTTTGTTAGAGTTTATGGGAACTCTATTTTTATTTCCATAGTGTTTGGTTTAAATGCCTTTGTATTGGTTTAGTTGCTTGGTTTGGGTTATAGTAGTGGTTCTCCCACCGGAGTGTTAGTGTGAGTGTCAATCACGACGGTCTAGATCGTGACATTAATTATTAAATATTATTATTTTGTAAAAATATTTTTCTTTAATTAGTTATATTAACATTAACAATTTTTTATTTCTTTTAGAGCAAACTACATAAATTTCATTACTTTAGATCTTAATTAATAGGATTCACGATAGTTTTTGATATTACTTTCTATATTATTGTTCCGTCTTCGGATACATGTATAATGACCCGTCAAATACTCGGAGGCCGGTGGTGGTTTCAGCGGTGATCCGACCGACTTAATCTATTATATGACATATTTATGTTAGTGGGAGATGTGGTGGTTTTGGCGACGGTGGTGGAGGAGATCTCGGAGAGGGTGGTGGTTTTGGGGATGGTTTAAGTGGAGGTGTTTGGTGGTGGAAAACAAAGTTGATTTGGGTAAAAGAAATGGGTTTATGATTAAGTGGGTCAGATCAGGTTAAAATTGAGTAATTTAAGTAAAATTGGATAATTTTAGTTCATTTGTGGCTTTCCATCCAATTGAGGGACACAAATAATGAAATTAGTAATGGAAGGGGTAAGAATAACTTCATTTTAACGGTAAGGATATAATCAATCAATAAAACGAGTTGAGGGGGGGAATTTTTGACCCTTCACCTAAAAAAAAAGGAAAAATTGTATGAAATAGCAAATTATTAATTCAAATTAAATGTTATAATCATAGTTATTTTAATTATAATTCGCAGCAAACATTCTCTTTTTTGTCATCTGATTCGGTGTACAATTAACCATTTTCGGTATACAATTAGTCATTTTATATATTTCGGTACAAAATGTGTTTGTATTTGTATAAAACAAGAGAAAAATGTATATACAAATACAAATACATATATTTTCGTCCTATACACTTACAATTATATAAATACAGATCTTATTATACAAATTACAATGTATAAATGAATTTATACAAAATTGAATAATTTGTATAAAATTGGATGTTTGTAGCAAATTATACAAATTAAAGCTCCATAGCAAACATAAAATTTACTATGAAACGCAATTATGCAAACTATAGTTATAACACACCAATATAATTTTTATATTACTACTTATTAGAAGTGAGAGTTGAGGTGTACCAACACATGTTTGGCCTACTTTATTGTTGAATCAACATGTGGATTGCATGTGTTTCAATATTTTAGATACAAATAATTCCCTACAATTTTCAATGTCTTCACTATTCCAATTCTCTCTTTTTTTTATTTTACTCCTATTTAGAAATGAGAGTTTGGGAGGACCAACATTGCACTAAAGAGTTGGCCTAAAAGCTATAGAAATTATAGATTGAGGCCCACCAAAAAGATGAACTATTCTTTTTTTCTATTTTCCATTCTCCCCTTTTACTCTCTTTAGTTTATCTTTCATCTTAAACTTTTCATACATCTTTAAAATATTTTGAATTATTAATGATTATGAATTATAATGTTTTGATTTTAACGTAGTTTACAAATATATAAATTTCATTTTAAAAAAATTAAAGATATCATACGCAAATTTATGGTCAAACTTAAACTATTTGATTCTTGAGAAATAAAAAGTGTCACATAAAATGGGACATACGAAGGATAACTCTCAATTAAATTTATTTCACTTTTTAGTTTCCATTTTTAACATAATTTTTGAAGTTGGATTTGTAGGAATTCTATAGTAGACCCATTTAAATTTGACTTTTTTGTTTTAAATTAGAGAACTTGGCCGCACTTCGCACGATCATTAAAATTAAATATTTTTGATTAATTTTATATTTACTCTGTTGTTTAATCACAATATTATTATTTGTTTTAATAATATGAAGATTGTGAAAAAAATAAAGCTTCACAAATTTTACATCTATTAAATGAGGAAGAATATATTTTTTATCAAATAAGTTAAAATATATTTGCTAATAACAAATTCTTCCATTGCATGAAGTTGATCCTTTAATATATAATATATATTCCGGTGTACCATTCTCCTTAAATGTCTAAGAAATATCTCATAATGTCAAATAACACTGTAATCCTCCATCTGTCCCTAATTACTTGTTCACTTTTAAATTGATACATTTATTAAGAAATCAATTAATGACATAGTGAGTTTATCATTTTACCCCTATTAATTATGAAGTAGATGAAATTTTTTGCAATTTTCAAAGTAATTAGTCATTTAATTGAGGGTATAATAGATAAAAAAAAAGTTCAATCTTGATTTGTAAAAATGGACAAGTAATTAGAGACAATTATAAAAGGAAAAGTGAACAAGTAATTAGGGACAGAGGGAGTACTAAACAAATGCATCAACAAATGAAATTTATATTAAAAATATATTGAATGATGACGTAATGATACCTTAATAGAATTTCCTATCCATTTAAAAAAAAAAAAAAACTCCACCCTTTCAATTTCGTTATATCTTCTTATTTAGTAGAAGAATCATCATTTATTATATTCTACTCCACCTTAATTGTACCATCAGAGTTTTAAGAATAAACATTAAATTTTGAATCGAAATAAAAAATCATTGAAAAATGACAGAAAAAATAATAATAGTATATGAAAATTAAAACAAGGTGCAAGAAAAGCCTTTTCACGATAATTTTTTAAAATATATTGATAACAATTAAAATGAAGCTGTTATTTTATCTTTAAAATTAAGTTTGATTGAATTGAATTAGTACAATGAGAAAAATATTAAACTAATAACTTTTTAATGTTATTAAATGCATTTTCTTTTTAATTGAGTAGTAGATTAAAAGTTCCGAATTAGGATATTAAAATAATATCTTACTCTCTCCTTAATTATTATGGTATTGCAAACATTTATTTTCCTTAAATGGTGATTCATTTTTCATTTACAGTTATATCCAATTAATTTCTAATGTATTTAATGTGGTTATGGGATATTGAAATAATATCTTTATCTTTCCTTAATCATAATAAAATTATAATTTAACATTTATTTTCTGAAATGATAATTTTGTTTTAATTCCTAGAACATATTGTTTACTATATTGAATGTAATTATAATAAAACATATTGTATTTAGTATGACAAAAGAACTAAAAAATTGGAGAAATTAAATAAATAGTAATCTTAACTTCTAAGAAATGTCACATCATCATTACATATCCAACTTTATATATATAAAAGAGTTAAAAAAGAAAAAATTAGTGATTTAAGAAAATTATATAAATAACATTAGTGATCAGATGAAGATTAAGAAAAAACGTCAAATAAAGTAGTAGTATTGATGATGATAAAAGTTAAATAAATCATTTTTTCTATTATTTAAATTTTTAACATAAAATTTCCAATCTTTTAAAATTAAAAATTAAAAAAAAATCAAGGCAATAATTATTTTAAAGAAAAATATAATCAAAATTGTCAGAAAATTTTTATAAAAATAAATAAGTATCTATTACTAAGAATGGTGTCACTACATTTTCTATTTTAACTTTATTGTTACATATGGATAGAAACTTTTAGAAGAAGGAATGATTCAAAAATTTAAAAATAATGATTCCTTAAATAGTGATTCCTTTTTCATTTATAGCTTTTCAATTAATTTTTAATGTATTATATATGGTTATGGATATTGGAATAATAATTTTAGCTTTCCTTAATCATAATAAATTATATTTTAACCTTTGTTTTTGTGAAATGATAATTTTATTTTCATTCGTACAACATATTCATTAATATATTAAATGTAATTATAATAAAACATGTTGTATTTAGTATGACAAAAGAGTTCAAAATTTTAAAAAATTAAATAAATAATAATCCTAACTTCTAAGAAATGTCACAAATATATATATATATATACACTTTACTCTTATTTAGAAGAGGGAGTTGTGAAGGACTAACATAGCTCCAAAAAGTTGTTCTTAATGTAATTTAAGTTGTACTATGGGGCCCATTTTATTCAACAACTATTGTATTAGCATCTAAGTTGTACTATGTTAGGGCCCACCTTATTCAACAAGTATTGTACTAGCATTGATGATACATAAGTATTAATTATAACTTGGCGTGTAAATTCTTTAAAATAATTATTGCCTCGATTTTTTTTTTAACAATTATTTTTAATTTTAAAAGATTAGAAATTTTATGTTAAAAATTTTAATAATAGAAAAAATGATTTATTTAACTTTTATCATCATCAATACTATTAATTTATTTGACGTTTTTCCTTAATCTTCATCTCATCATTAATGTTATTTCTTTAATTTTCTTAAATCACTTATTTTTTCTTTTTTAACTCTTATATATATATATATATTATTTATTATTATTACTCTTTCTTATTTAGAAATGAGAGTTAGAAGGACTAACACAACATCAAATAGATGTACCAAAGGTAATACAAGTTCTACTGTATTGGGGCCCACCTCATTACACAAGTACTACTCCGCACTCATATCAAGACACATGTACTATGTAAGGAGTTAGGAAGGACCAACAAGGACAAATATGTAATTTTCTTTAGCTTACCCCACTCATATCACAAAGACACATGTACTATGTATAACACATAGATGCTTTTTATATTATCTATGGATTGATCCATTTTCCCCTTACAGTCTTATAATTTCAAAACCGTTAAATTTCTCTTAATTTTCGAGTAAATATCTCAAAAGATCATCCAACATTGAGAAATTATATTGTAAAATTATTCAACTTTATTTTATACTTCTTATTTATATTACTCCTTATTAGAAGTGAGACTTTAGAGGACGAACATGGCACTACAAAGTTGTACATTAAACATTTCAAATTGTACTATAAAATTCATTGTCGCTCATTAATTGTACACGCGTCTTTCTACATATACAACAACCCACATGAATAATTACTTTTCTTACTTTTTTTTCCTCAGTTTCTCTTTCTATATGTTCATTTTTTTCCTTTTTTTCTACTTTCCATTCTCCCCTTTGACTCTCTTTAGTTTATCTTTCATCTTAAATTTTTCATAGATCTTTAAAATATTTTGAATTATTAATTATTTTGAATTATAATATTTTGATTTTTACGTAGTTTACAAATATATAAATTTTATTTTTAAAAAATTGAAGATACCGTACGCAAATTTACGATCAAACTTAAACTATTTGATTCTCGAGAAATAAAAAGTGTCACATAAAATGGGACAGACGAAGGATAACTCTCAATTAAATTTATTTCACTTTTTATTTTCCATTTTTAACATAATTTTTCAAGTTGGATTTCTAGGAATTCTATTGTAGACCCATTTAAATTTTACCTTTTTGTTTTAAACTAGAGAATTTGGTCGCACTTCGCGCGATCATTAAAAATTAAATATTTTTGATTAATTTTATATTTACTATGTTGTTTAATCGTAATATTATTGTTTGTTTTAGTACTATGAAGATTGTGAAAAAAATAAAGCTTTTCAAATTTTACATCTATTAAATGAGGAAGAATATATTTTTTTATCAAATAAGTTAAAATATATTTGCTAATAACAAATTCTTCCATTGCATGAAGTTGATCCTTTAATATATAATATATATTCCGGTGTACCATTCTCCTTAAATGTCTAAGAAATATCTCGTAATGTGAAATAACACTGTAATACTCCCTCTGTCCCTAATTACTTGTCCACTTTTAAATTGACATATTTATTAAGAAATCAATTAATTACATAGTGAGTTTATCATTTTACCCCTATTAATTATGAAGTAGATGAAAAGTTCTGTAATTTTCAAAGTAATTAGTGATTTAATTGAGGGTATAATAGGTAAAAAAAATTGCTCTTTCTTGATTTGTCAAAATGGACAAGTAATTAGGGACAACTATAAAAGGAAAAGTGAACAAGTAATTAGGGACAGAGGGAGTACTAAACAAATGCATCAGCAAATGAAATTTATATTAAAAATATATTGAATAATGACGTAATAATACCTTAATAGAATTTCCTATCTATTTTTTTGAAAAAAAAACTTCACCCTTTCAATTTTGTTATATCTTCTTATTTAGTAGAAGAATCATCATTTATTATATTCAACTCCACCTTCATTTGTATCATCATAGTTTTAAGAATAAACATTAAATTTTAAATCGAAATAAAAAATCATTGAAAAATGACAGAAAAAATAATAATAGTATATGAAAATTAAAATAAGGTGCAAGAAAAGCCTTTTCACGATAATTTTTTGAAATATATTGATAACAATTAAAATGGAGCTGTTATTTTATCTTTAAAATTAAGTTTAAGTGAATTGAATTAGTAGAATGAGAAAAAATATTAAACTAATAACTTTTTAATGTTATTAAATGCATTTTCTTTTTAATTGAGTAGTAGATTAAAAGTTCCGAATTAGGATATTAAAATAATATCTTACTCTCTCCTTAATTATTATGGTATTGCAAACATTTATTTTCCTTAAATGGTGATTCATTTTCCATTTACTGTTATATCCAATTAATTTCTAATGTATTGAATGCGGTTATGGGATATTGAAATAATATCTTTATCCTTCCTGAATCATAATAAAATTATAATTTAACATTTATTTTTCTGAAATGATAATTTTGTTTTAATTCCTAGATAATATTGTTTACTATATTGAATGTAATTATAATAAAAAGATATTGTATTTAGTATGATAAAAGAACTCAAAAATTTGAGAAATTAGATAAATAATCTTAGCTTCTAAGAAATGTCACATCATCATTACATATCCAACTTTTATATATATATAAAAGAGTTAAAAAAAAAAAAAGTGATTTAACAAAATTATTTAAATAACATTAATGATGAGATGAAGATTTAGAAATAACGTCAAATAAAGTAGTAGTATTGATGATGATAAAAGTTAAATAAATCATTTTTTCTATTATTTAAATTTTTAACATAAAATTTCCAATCTTTTAAAATTAAAAAAAAATGTTAAAAATAAAAATAAAAATCGAGGCAATAATTATTTTAAAGAAAAATATAATCATAATTGTCAGAAAAAATTGATAAGAATAAATAAGTATCTATTACTAAGAATGGTGTCACTACATTTTCTATTTTAACTTTATTGTTACATATGGATAGAAACTTTTAGAAGAAGAAATGATCCAAAAATTTAAAAATAATGATTCCTTAAATGGTGATTCCTTTTCCATTTACAACTTTTCAATTAATTTTTAATGTATTAAATATGGTTATGGATATTGCAATAATATTTTTATCTTTCCTTAATCATAATAAATTATATTTTAACCTTTGTTTTTGTGAAATGATAATTTTCTTTTCATTCGTACAACATATTGATTAATATATTGAATGTAATTATAATAAAACATGTTGTATTTAGTATGACAAAAGAATTCAATTTTTTTTAAAATTAAATAAATAGTAATCCTAACTTCTAAGAAATGTCAAAAAAATAATAATAATAATAATAAATATATATATATATATATCTAAGAAAATGATATAAATTACATTAATGATGAAATGAAGATAAAGAAAAGAAGTAAAAGAAATTAATAATAATATTGATGATGATAGGAGTTAAATAAATCATTTTTTCTATTTTATAAATTTTCAATCTGAATTTTTCAGTCTTTTAAAATTAGAAAATGCTAAAAAAAATTAAACTAAAACTAAAAATCGAGGCAACAATTATTTGAAGGAAAAAATAACAAAAAATGTCAGAAACATTTATAAGAATAAATAAATATTTATTGCTAAGAAGGTGTCACCCCACATTTTCTATTTTAGCTTTATTGTTACATATAGATAGAAACTTTAAGATGAAGAATGATCCAAAAAATTTTAAAATGACAAATCAATTATGTAAAAATACATGTGTAATTCTTATAAAGTTATAATAACTAATTTCATCAAATAAATAATTAAATAAAGAAAAAAATTAATTAAGAAAATAATATAAATAACACTAATTATGAGATTAATAGCATTGATGAGGAAAGGAACTAAATATGATCATCTTTTAAATTCTTTTTTAAGAAAATATATATAAACTTTAGTTAAAGATAAATAAGAAAAAAAAAACTTTAATTAAAGATACAAAAAATCAACGCAAAATAAAAGAAGAAAGAAATTAGAAGAATAATGAGGATGAAAGAAATAATATCTAATTTTCTGTCTTTTCAAATCACAAAATAAATTTTTTGCTTGTTCTCCTCCTAATTTGATAAGAATTCCATAAATAGAATTATTTTTTCTCCAAATAATTTTTCTTACCCTTTGAAACACTAATCTGCCTTCTTATAAATTTGTCAATCACAATGAATTTTTTCTCCTTGTAGGAGGAATAAATATTTTTTCAAAAAGTCTTTTATTTTGAGGAGAAACTTTTGTTACATGATTTCTTTCTTTACATTAATGTCTTCACAAAAATCATAAGATATTCTCTCTTTCTCTTTTGTTAAAAAGGTCACATGACCTAAAAATTTGATGGACATCTTAGCGACATAAGTTGATACCATATATTCATCATCATCAGAAGAAGAAGAAGAGCCAAAGTGAAGAAATTTGTTCTTATTTGTTACAAATGCTCAACTATTTTATTTTTATTTTATAGGCTAAATAATTATAAATAGTTATGAAAAATGAATAGTTTTTATCTTTTCATCTTCCATTTCCATTTACTTAAATCTATATTAGTGTAATGGATGTTATAAAGGGCATAATTAATTAGGTATGACATAAATACTTTCAATTTTTTTTTTACAATACAAATAAAAAATACAAAACAAAGATAAAATGTCAAAAAAAGGAGAAAAAAAATGAATAGAAATGTTGGCCATAGAGAGGTGCCACATCATATTGTCTATATTCAGCTTTATATATATATATATAGGTTCATGCCCTTAGATGTTATTTTATTACTTTAGTTGGCATCGACATTTTTGTAAATCTGATATCTACTTTGGAACATTTTATAATGTGGCATAGGCTTACAATTGAGATCATAAATTTAAAAATAATAAAATTTAATTTATTATAATACTAATATCAATATCATATATATATATATATATATATCATTTCAAAAATATATAAAAAGTATTATAAATTGTAATAATTAATTGCTTTATTTTTTTTTAAAATCATATAACTAATTTGATTTACACTCCAAAATTCATAGGTGTCACATAATTTAGACATTAATTCTTTATTACTTAATATATGTAATTATATCAATGACACATAAATTGAAATTAAAAAATTACATATTTTATTTGAAAATGACGTAATAGTACTATAAGGTATAATAATTAACAACTTAACATATTTTAAAATTTTAGTTGACTCTCCAAATTCCATATGTGTCATGTAATTGTGACAGAGAGAAACATATATTGGTTTAAAATAAATAAAATATTATAACTTATAATAATTAACAACTTCAAAAAATCCTTTAAAAAAATTTAGTTGGCTCTCCAAATTCAATCGGTATTACAATAATTAAAACATAGAAATTAACATAGATTGGACTCGTGCTGACATTTATGTTTTCATTTTTACAATTTTTTATTTTATACTTTATATAAATAAAATTTTTATGTAAAAAGTATTATAAATCATATTATAATATAGCTTAAAATATTTGAAAACATATAAAAAGTTTTTGTTAACTTTTAAAATTTCATCTATACCACATAAATTGGGAGAAATATAGATATATAGATATTTTAAGTTGCTAATTATTGTAAGTTATAGTACGTTTTATATAATTTTCATATATATTACTCGCTTTGTCCTGATTTATGTGATACAAATGAAATTTCAAAAGTCAATGAATTTTTTATAAGTTTCTTTTTATATTAACTTGTTAATTATTGTGATTTATAATATATTTACGTAAAACATACTCTAAATACAAATAATTAGCAACTTAAAATATATAAAAACATACTAAAAAATTGATTAACTTCAAATTTCATATGTACCACATAAATTGAAATAGAAACAGTAACATATATTGGGCCCCGTGCTAGCACGGGGTCCCACATCTAGTATGCTAATATGTGAAGGTTATGTACTCCATTTTTCTAATCAATATATACACGACTATGTAGCAAATATTATTTTTTTCCCATTGAATTCACAGATTGCATGAATAGTGAGAACATTAATTTTGGATAAGAAGATAATGATTATGCCTTTTGATTATTATTTGATTGGGTACTTTTTATTATTACTAGTTTAATTTATGTGTTTGATATGCGTATTTTACGTCAATCAATAAAATTATATATAAAAAATAGGAATGAATATTAAAATATTATATCTATTTAAATGATACAAATAATTATTATATCCCAATACGTTATTGTCGGTTGTATTTCACATGATTTTTTTATATATATATACTAGATATTGTTGCCCGTGCTATGCACGAGCCCAATAATATAAATGGTATATTCTGGGGCTAATAACCGAGTTTTAGAAGCGATTGTTTGCGTGGATAAATGAATAAGTTTTTTTATCACAAATCTGTACTTTCTTTGACGCTATTTAAGGCATAATAAGACTATTCACATATCACATTTTTGAAATATTTTATGTTGTCAATTATCATGATTTATAGTATTTTTACGATAGATTCACTTGAAGAATCAATGGAATTTTTTGTATTTTTTTTCAAAACATATTTTATGTTGTCAATTATTATGATTTATAGTATTTTTACACAATTTTTAAATATATAAAAAAATAAGACAAATAAATTAAAATGGACCCAATATATGTTATTTTTGTTGTCTCAATTTATGTGACACAAATGAAATTTGGAGAGTTATCCAAATTTTCATATTTTTTTTAAAAATAATTTGAAGTTATTAACTATTGTGATTTATAATATTTTTATGTAACTTTGAAATAATGTACATTACTGGTCACTTTGTCCTAATTTATGTGATATGGATAAAATTACAAAATTAACCCTTTTAAAATGTCTTTCAGATATTTTAAGTTGTTAATTATTATTATTTATAATACTTTTTTGGTAATATTAAAATGATATGTGTTATTTTTTCTGTCCCAATATATGTGAGCCTGATAGAATTCTGAGAGTCAACCTATTTTATTATATAGCTTTTAAATATTTTAAATCTTTTTAAGTCATTTGTAAATGATATATGTTGCTTCCTTGATTGGGACTTTTCCATTTGTGAGATATATATATATATATATATTCTATATATTATTTTAAAAGGAGTTTATGCCCAAGTTCTACTATATAATAAATATAATATATAATATTCAAGAAAGTCCCAATCTTAAATATTATATATTATACTTGTGTATAAAATAGAATTTTAAAAGTCCCACAAGTATAATATATAATATGGAAGATTGGGAAAAGTTCTAATCTTGAATATTATATATTATATTTGGGCCTAAACTCTGTTTTATAATATAGTAGAATAGAATATATATAAAATTATTACTCCTTTTGTTCCATTTATCTTACACTCCTTCATTTATAGTTAATCTTTAAAAAATGACATTTTTTAATATTTAGAAAAATTTAGTTCTATCTTTTTTATTTTATTTTTAATAAAATGATTTATAATCACAAAAACTACTGTAATGAAATTACTAAAACCATGTAATATCAAAATCGTTTCTTTTTTTTCTTAGATTTTGTAATTAGTCAAGTACTTTCACGTAATTTGGGAGAGGACTACCTAAGTCTAAATGTTCTTTTTATCTAAGCGCATGACTGATAAAAGTTCAAAATTTTCCCAAGTATTCAGCAGAATTCCATCTGAATATTAGACTTTACGCCTTGGATCATCTAATCGCCGGATTATAGATCATTTTGTTCCAACATTGAATCTTAATAAAGAGTACTTTCTTAGTGAATATGCTCAACATGAATTTAGAATAATTGAGTTTGTAAATACCCTAATCTGATATGCATGAAAAGACAACAAGGCAACTTATTTTTAATTGAATATAAAATAAATTGGACCACAATTATTTTGGACGAATATCCTTCACAAGTACACACATTGAGTTGTAAGATGAACCTCCTTCACTTAGTGCATTTTCCGCACTTATCTTTAGTTTCTTAGCTTTTTCCCTTGTACTCTTCCCTTCTTTTGTATCCATTAAAATCCTCACCATTCCTTGAATTTCCTCTCTCTTCACCAATTTTTTTGTCGGTAAAACCGCCGGTCGAATTGCCACCCCTAGCTCCTCCATAAGCATGGTGGCGTTCATTTTTTGTTCGGCGTGTAATGGCCATGCAATCATAGGAACTCCATTTGTAAGGCTTTCAATCGTCGAATTCCATCCACAATGTGATATAAATCCACCCACTGATGAATGACTCAAGATTTCAGCTTGTTTGGCCCACATAGGAACTACTAGGCCCATATCTTTAGTCCTAGTTAAAAATCCATCTGGTAAGTATTTGAACGTGTCATGTGTATGGCTTCCATTGGAGTTTAAATATGCACTATCTGGACAGCCATCAGACGGTGGACGTACCACCCAAACAAATTTTTGTTGGCTTAATTCCAAACCCCATGCAAGCTCAATCATTTGTTGAGATGAAAGAGTTCCACCACTTCCAAATGATACAAATAGAATTGACTCGTAATTTTGGTTGTCTAACCATTGAATCACCTGTTTGCAAAAATTTAAACAAGAGAACAATAATTAGACTTAAAACTATTCATATATGATATTGACTATAATAGGTTTGATTTCTCGTATGATCACTTAACTAGTTATTACCTCATCACGCTCAGTTATTTCAATTGTTCTCCTCAAGGGACCAATTGGGTAAATTGGAAGTGGCACCTTTAGAACTGATTGCAACTTTTCATTACTTCGAAGTGCTTTGATAGTCTCACCCTCTAAATCTTCCCAAGTATTAATCAAGATTCCATCAAAACACGTATATTCCATTGTTAGTTTAAGATACTCATGATATTGTTGATCGCTCCGATCCATCATTGGATCCACCACATCATCCGGTTGTAACGCTTTGCAACCCGGAATTTCCAAAGGTTGTTTAAGATCAACATATTCACCCTCAATTTCTTGGTCAAGAACTTGTAGGTATATAAATAACGCTAATACCCATGCATTGGTAGTATGGAACACATACTTAGGAATGTTAAATTCTTCGGCTATGGACACTATTTGTGTGCCAAAAATGTCGACAATGAGAGCATCTGGACGATGGTTCATCGAAGCTATGCCTGAACGAATTCCAGGCAATGCTTCGCGAACCAATAGACGTAATTGAGTGATAACTTTAGTAGTGGAGTCTATTAGGTGGGAAATATCGACCGATGGAATAGGAATAATTTCAATAGTTTTTTTCTCGTTGGATTTCTTGAGAAATTTGATTTCGGACGATGAAGAGGTTGTTGTGATAGCAAGAATTGTAATTTTGATATTATGATGAGTGGCTAATTGATTGCCTAAGACTAGTACTGGGATTAAATGTCCCATACCAGGGCTTGACACTATAGCAACATGAAGTTGTGTGTTATCCATGGAAAAGAGAAAAATTAAAAATGTTTGATGAATATTACAAAAATGAAAGTCTTTTGTGTATGGACTTTATAGGAATCACAAAGTTTGGAAAATCATAAATAATTTAATTTCCAAGCTAAGGGACATAATTACATGACTAGTCTTTTTCTTAAGGGCAGTAGGGTCTGTAAATATAACAACCTCAAATATTTAGGAACGTTCAAGAGCTTCATAATAATAATACAAATAATGTTTGTTTGCTTGGTCGAAATTAATTAATATTCATAACTAAATACGAGATAAAATATATAAGATTTCTGCCAAAAAAAAAAAAAAGTTTCAACTAATAATAACCACTAATAAGTGGGTATGGATAGCTTTAGTCACTTGCTTCGTGTCCAAAAACCAATGGCCAATATCAACTATCAACTTTCTTGTTGTTAATAATGTAAATCAACTTGTACTATTATTACTTTTTCCGGTAATTTTTATTTGTCTATAATATTAAGAAATATATTTTTATTTCTATTTGTAAATTTTATATATCATAATAATAATAATATCATATTTAGTGAGATTTTAAAAGTGAGATATGGTGAGAATATGTAAGCAAACTTTACTACTATCTTGTTGAGCTAGAGAGGTCGTTTTCGAAAATCTCTTAGCTCAAGTGCAACAAATCCAAGTACAAAAAAAAAAAGGGAAAGAAATACAGCAAGCAATTAGATAACAGTGCAAAGTCTACCAAAAAGTTAATACCTCCAAACAATTTTGGAGAAGCTGGAAGATGAAGAAGTGTTGGTCATTTAGAAATGAGTTTGGATTAATGGGTATGATTGTGAATGAAATCGGGTCTAATTAAATTTGGACCAATAAAAATAATGTCACATATTTAATTACAAATTCATTTATGGCACATCAACTTCCATTAAAAGAAGTGGTGATTTTAAGGTTAAATTTGAATTTAAGGATATTTTTAATTTAAATAGGCGGATGGAAGAATATTTTTTATTCAATAGATGGAAGAAAACATATTTTGAGCTATTTTCAATACATTAAGAGTATTTTCGATCCTTTTTCGTAACTAAAATGATCCCATGTTTTCAGATCTTATCATATTTAGCCTATTTTATACATAATTCAAATATTCTATAATTTCTTATTTTGTGATTATGATTTTATTTTTGATACTTAAAAATTTATTCAAATTGATATTCATATTTATCATCACAAATTTAATTATGAGTGGGTGAATTAAAGTAAAAAACTTAAAATTCCATCTTTTGGGTTTTTAAAAACTTGAAAACTCACAAATGGATTCTGTGATTTATTGAAAGTTTTGACAAATAGATAAGTGAGGTTCATTATATTTAATATCTTAAAAGGTCATTCATGATTCAACTATGATAAATTAGGTAACAAAATCATTAAATTTAATTTTGTATCAATAAGGTCTCTCAACTTAGGACTTCTCTCTTGTAAAATTACTCAATCAAATTTGTTATAAAAAGAAACTCGCTTTACCCCTTAACATTTTCAATTTGAGAAATAATACCCTCTTAGGCCCTTGGTAATTTGAATATGTAATATATGCCCTTGATCTTAAATCATCAGTGCCTAGAAATGAGTTGGATTATTACATATATTTTGAAAACATCAAAAACGACCTTCAATTAATTTGTAAGAATTAGATGGATTGTATTATGATCCGTATTCTAATATATTTCAACTTAAGTAATTTTTGAACGGATCTGTAACTCATCAATTTATTTATTTTATTCCACCCAAATTCAATTTATCCAGCTGAAAACAGTACTTCACCAAGGACAGCCCAAGTAGCCAAAATCTCACAATTTAAAGTTGCAGTTGTTTGCAACAAATTTTAAACTGACAGAAAAATAAATCAATCATAATAAAAATCTGAAGAAACAAGAATATTTCATTGATTAATCAAGGAAAAATTATTTAAATACACAACATTTTTTTACCTATTCTCAATATTTCCCTACTCTTTTACTAAAATACAAAAATCCCTTATTTTCCCCCAATTCAACTTAACCGGATACTTTATTAGTTTAAGTATCCGCCCGTTATTAATTAAAGTATCTGCGCTGCTATATTATGCATCTGCCTGTTAATTAAGTATCTGTGCTGCTAACAACTTAATAATTTAAGTATCCGCCCGTTATAAATTAAAGTATCCGTGCTGCTATATTATGCATCCTCCCGTTAATTAAGTATCCGTGCTGCTAACAACTTAATAATTTAAGTATCCGCCCGTTATTAATTAAAGTATCCACACTGCTATATTATGTATCCGAAAAACACTAAAAAAAGAGATTTTTGGTAATTAATGAAAGAGTAGGGAAAGGAAGTAATTTCTTTCTTATACTATGTCATTTGCCTAATTTTTACATTAATCAATATGGGTACAATTTTGTTCCTCCCTTGATTCTACTCTCATAAGATCTCTCATCAGATTTCCATGTTTTCGAGGGCCGTTAGTGACGTATTTCTCGAACTAGGATGATTTGGATTCTCGAACTAGGGTAATTTGAATTTGATCTCTTTATGAATATTCCATGAATTTGTGAAATATTCGAGATTTTGATCTTTTTAGTAATATTTCATGAATTTGCGAAATATTCGAGATTTTGATCTCTTTAGGAATATTCCATGAATTTGTGGTGGATATTCGAGATGCCTTTTAAGGGAATATAATACCTTTTATATAGGCATTAACTAGTTAGGGTTTATGATTGAATAGCCTCCAAGAATTCTAATTGAAATTGAACCCACCTTATAGAGTCTCAATTCGAATTGAACACACCTCGTAGAGTCCCACAAAATTTAGTATGCAATTTATTTCATATCTTCACCAAAGCCTTTCTTTCTTGTAATAAAATTAGTGCTTTTGGTATATTTTATGTTGTAGTTAAGACATCTTACGTTTTGGTGTTCTTTATTTCACACTTCTTCGATATAAAAAGCTTGGATTAATTAAATCATTATTTAATTTAGGGATTTTGGTTAATTGGATCTTCCCCAAAGTTTGATCTGACAATTAATTAACAACGCATATAATTAATGGGATTATTAACTAAAAGATATAGATATGATAAATTAGAAAGAGGGCGATAATAGATTGACTGGAATCTGATTATCAGTCAAACATAAGCTTGAAAACTTGTCAGATGATGGTTTATTAACAAATATTTAATCTTGCTTTATCTTGTTTCTCAATCAATTAAACAGCACGTGAAGATCCTACTAATTATATTCTTCTAATAAATAACATAATCACTAAAACTTTTGCTGATATCACAGGAAAATTAGCGAAAAGCATATTAGTAGTAACTTATAGCAAATGCTCTTAATTATGTAATATTTCCTGATATGAGAGCGCTATTGACAGCACTCATGAATTTGACGCAAATTATTAATTTCGTCTCCAAACTAATGATAACCTTAAAAACAGCCCTCTACTTGACTAACTAAACTTAGATACACACTCGATATACCACCGATCTGCCACATGATATATCAAGTAGTCTCAAACTCTTGTAGGAGCATGAGACTCTTAATAAAAAGCCAAGAGAAGTGTTGAAAACACCTTAAACTTGACGAGAATTTAGAGGTGTATTTCACTCATGTTGTAAGATCAAGGATGTATTTAAGTCCAATTAGTTAAAAATTCACGTAAATTTATGAGATTTTTGAATACTTCTCTCAAATATAAATTGTTCGCGCCCAAGGGTCACATTCATTCGATATTCAAAACTCAGTAAGAGATTGTCCATTGTAGACCAACAAGATACATAATAGAGGGTCATTAGAAATGATTTATTTGCACCATATGTATTATGAGATATGATACAAAGCGTGACAATGGTCGCATGCCCTACAAAGTAAGAATGCACGTGGGGAGGGACCCTTTCCCCCATTCCATGTCTCCTTTGACCCACAAGTACTAAAAAAACAAATATAGACAGCACTTGAAGTAGGTACTGCAACTTTCAACATCATTAAGAAGCAAATACATATCCATACACCCTTTCCATTGTTGTGTTACTAAAGAGAAGAAAATGGAAAACTATCCAAAGGTGTGATTTCAGAAAGTTCACTCTAAGACATTGTCAATGAGAAGAAAATCCACATTAAAAGCTAAGCTCTAATTCAATGTGACCTTCAAGTTTTAACAACTAATAGTAATGGGTGTTCTCCCCATGATTCGCCGCACTTTTCTACATTACAATGTCATATGAGGGTATTGCAAACCCAGACAAATACAAACACACAGGATCTATCAGTTCATTACTTAAATACATAACTATACTGTAGGAGCAGCTCAGGGAACCATTGCTTCATTTCATCAGTTTGACTTCACAATTCTCTGGACACATCTACCCCAATGAGTTGCTCAATTCAATGAACATCTTAGCTTCATATGGCGATCACTTGTTTAGAGAACTATACAATAGAGACAACAAGAAATCACATGCTCAAATTCAACTTCTCAGGTGTATAGTAAGAGAATTTACAAATGAGATCTACGTAGTTGGCTCAATGTGACTTATAGTGCACAATTGATGTGGTGAACCGCGTGCAAATTGCAACGCTGCAGATATGGAATAAGCTCATCCATATTCCTTTTTTTCAATAATTAAGCTCATCCTATTCTAATCCTTTATCGGAATCATCTCATTAAGGAGCTTAAGCACGTGCTTTTGCACTACCAAGAGTGAGCTCTAGATCATCCACAGCAACTTCATGTATTCTCTCACCTTCCCATGCCTTCACTTTACAGCTCTCAAAATCAAATTCAGCGCCATGTCCCTTTTGAGCTGCTGCTTCGCCCCAGCCAAACATTCCATGTCCATTTAAGGCATCTAAGAGAATGTTCTGCTGAGGAAGAGGTTTTACAAGGTTAAAAGTAGGCGAAGTTGGAGCTGCCACCGTCTGGAAGCTGACCCAGCGTGCAGATTCAACTGAAGCGGCATCAGACTCATCACATTCTGGAATTGTAGCAGGCTTAGAGTATCGGCGTCGAGTGGGACTTGATGGTGCAGAAGCAGCAAAAAGTGGGTGCTGGAAAGAATGCAATGGAAACCTGGAGAGGGATTCCCAGATAGGTTTGGGGGGCTTTGAACCTCGGGTAGGAGAAGAAAGAGGTGGGGTAACAGGGGCACTATTAGATATACGAAGAGGTGGCAGAGTAGAGGGAATGGAAGCTAAGTTATGGAGAAATGGAAGGATGTATGATGAGGGGTTCCCGTCACAACGGGAGGGGCTAGGGAATGACGATGATGTTGGGCTGGCATGGTAAGAAGGTACAGGACTGGGGAAAGAGGATGACATTGGGCTAGGCTGAATCGATGAACATGCACTGATATTCATAGAGGCACATCCATTTTCAATTGGTGGAGGCATGTATCCCTGCGATTAAGAAGAAAAATTAGCATCCCAATAAGAATAAATAGTTAAACAATATTTCCAAACATATCCACACTCATTCATCATATGTAATACTCCAGCAGTGAATCCATACACAACTTGACGGACAGAACCGCAAACTCTACCAATATAAGTAGTAGCATATTTGGTGAGCAAATTGACAGAAGTGCGTTTTCTTAACCCAAATGGCTGGGGCGGGGAAAGGTTCATTTTTCCTTTTTTTATGACTACGGTGTCTCGACCAGCTTTCGCTCGCCTCAACTAATTCCAACATACCAGCTAACTCTATCCCCAAATTGCAGCAATTTGAAAGAAAAAAAAAAGGAGAAATATACAGGTTACCATCTGTTCAATTCCTCCCAACTTCATAAACACTCCTAAACAGCACAAATATTTCAGATCTCAAACTATTTGAGATCTGCAGTATGAATACTTTGCCAAGCAAAAACTGGAACCATCAACATATGCTTTTCACCAAACAAGACATCAAAAATTGAAAAGCTTATTTTCAGAACTTGAAATCAAACAGTAGAAAACAATAAACAAGATCCTATTGCTAAAAACTTTGACCACCAACACCAAAGTTAATCTCCAGATCTACTATTTTCTAGCTGGTATATAGATCTACGATTATAAATTGGCGCAAAAACAGTAAAAAATCAGTAACAATAGCATCGAATCGAATTCTAACCTTGCGATAGGTGGTGCCATCATCTTCAACGATCCAACCAGCTTCAATACAGAGAGCTTTCAAGACCTCGTTATTATCGCAGTGTTTTGGAAGTTTGAAGTTACCTTGAGTTCGTAACCCAGTAAATATTTTGGCGGCAATAGCTCTTCTTCTCCTCTCTCTTCTCTTATTGTTTTCCCTCTCCTTCCACGTCGGTAATCTTCCCGATGATCCTCCACCGCCGGTGCCGGCCGTCATATTCTGTTACAGGCGACGACGACAATACAGAGTGGAAATGGGAGAGAGAGAAAGAGGGAAAAGGGCTTATTGGTTTCACAAATGGTGAAAAGCTTTTCTTTATTGGAATTGCACAACAAACACTCTGGCGTTGGCCTAGATTCTTTCTTCTCTTTTTTCATGGATTTGACCATACAAATATTATGTGGCATTTTATACAACAAAATGGGAGTACATAATATTATATTAAATTATAAAATAAAGAATTTTTAATAGATATGCTAAATACTTTTTTTTAAATTCATAGTATCATTTATCTTTTTAAAATACATAGCGATTAAAAATAATAATTTAACCTATGATATCTGTCAAAATACTATTATATTTTTAAATATCTCATTTGTTTAATTAGTATTAGTACTCCACAAGTAATAATTTTTTAATCGATGTCACTTGATCTGGACTACGAAAAGTGAATTAAGGAGGAGAAAGACCAAGATGAGGGGAGATAGATTAGATAGTTCGAGCATGTAAAGAAACGGTGTGCAGATGTATAAATAAAAAGGTGTTGAAAAGTTAGTTGTTGCAAGAATTAGGAGAGGTAGAATTACGTACGCTAAAAAAAAAGAGTGGATTAGAGGTGATTAGACATGGCATAACCTGATTTACGTATGTACTATTGGTATTTCTTACTTTCTTTTTTCATCTTGAAAATAATATTTATTTATTTTAATTGATAATGTAACATAAAATAAGCATATAACTAAATAAATTAAAATTTTGAAAAAACTAGTACAAATTACTCTATTATTCAAAATTGAACGCGAAATATAATAAAAGATGCTTTATTTTAAGAGGAAGGGACAATACACGAGGTGAGATAAGCGTGGAATGGGTCCCATCTTAAAGAGAAGAAACCAATGGGAAATGAAGCGCACTTTTTTATCTGTCGGCTACTACGCACGTGCGATGCAAACACCTTTGTAGAAAAGAAAAGAGTGGGAATTTAGTTTGTGGGGACCTTTTGCCACATTTGACATGTGAACCCACTCCCATGCTCACATTCCTCATTCTTCTACTTTACTCTCTCGAAATTAGAGGGAGTTGTTCAGACAGTAAGCATTTATCATTTGATTCATCAAGAAAGTAAAAAGGATGAAATAATCTTAATTTATATGATATACATAGTTTGATTGGAAATAGGGATATGTTTGATATGAAAGAAAATATTTTTTTTTAAAAAAATTGATGAACAAGTTCCCTTCTTTCGAGTGAGTACTAGATGATAGAGGTTTGAGTTCAAGTATTACTACATAATCAAATACGGATATTGGGTGAAAGAAGAGTGTTTATCCGAATTTTCTTGATTAAAAACAATATTATATATATAAAATTATTTTATAATAATATGTTTTTTTTTATATATATATAGATAGATTTAGGATGTGTTAATCACAAAATTAGAGAGAGGGCGACAAAGCAAGCTGGCGGTTGTTGCTTGATGGAATCAAAATGTGCTCTTATTATAACTCCAAATCCCAAATTAAGAATTATTGATACACGTGTGCTTAAGCATTCCGCGTGGACCACACAAAATTATTGCCATTAGTTTTGTTTTTTTAAGCCATAAGTTTCCTTTGACGGAGATGGCCAGTTGGTATTTATCTACTCACTTCTTCTACTTTTAATTATCATAATTTTCTTTTTTAAAGTCAAAGATAAGAATTTTAACTAAAATTTTATGATAATTTTTTTCATTATAATGATATGCAAAAAAATATAATTTATAATACTTTTTATATAATTTTTAAATATCTTTTTTTTTATAAGAAAAAAGTATCGAATTAATATAATCTAATTTAACTTTGAAAATTAGTTAAATTAACTTTCAAAAAAATACAACATGACTACTAAAAATGAATGGAGAGTATATTTTAAATTTCTTGAAATGCAAAGCAAAACTTTGGGCATTGATTTTCCTATTCAATTTTAAAAAATAATCAAATCAGTGAATATATTAGTGCATTAAGGGTGGGTTTTGTCGATATATTCATAGTCAATGATTGTAATATAAATAATAATAATACAAAGACTTTTACTTTATAATATACTTACCGAGTAAAACGAACTTTTACTCATAAGTCGCATCTCTAAAAGAAGAAATTTAGTCTTTGGTAAACACACGATTTTTGACTTTTCTTCGCTTTTATTTGTTTAGAAAAAAGGACGCATATTAAAGTAAGGGTCATTTGCACTTTTGTCTTTATTTTGTGCTGATTTTCTTCTCTTCTTTTTTTTTTTATAAAAAAATCCTTCACAAACAACTATTTTATGGAACATAAGTTTATATTTTTGCATCATAACATTCCACAAGTTATTTCCACGTCGTTAAAGAATTTAAGCCTAGTCAATTGCTAATTGCAAAAATTTAAAAATATCTCATTTGAATAATAAATCGTGCAACTAAATATACTTAACTGCCTTATTTATTTTCATTAAGATTTAGATGCATGAATTTTGATGCATATCTAAACGATTAAGATATTATCTTTAGATATGGACATTGAATGATTAAGACTGATTGTTTTTCAATATCTGAATGTAAATAATTTATTTACATGTACATATGCAATTCAAATAAAAATTAATTAAATATAAATAAATAAAATAAAATCATTATTTGATTAAAAAATAATACTTATGCTTGCTAGTGATGGTGGAGATTGTTTGTAGTGATGGTGTTGATGGTAATAGTTGTTAATAGTGGCTAGTATTAATGATTGTGTGGTAATAGTTGTGATGGTGGAGGTGGTTGGCATTGTTGTGATTTTCATAGTGATGGCGATTGGTAGCGGTGTTGGTGGTTGTAATTCTGAAGTTGGTTGATATATTAACAGTTGGTTGTGTTGATGGTGGTGATAGAAAAATGTGTAGTGGTTGATGATGTGTTTGTGATAGTTGGCGACAGTGCTAGTTGTGATGGAGGTGGTTGATAGTAGGGATTGACCACAATGGTGGTAGTGGTTGATAGTAGTAGTGGAGGTAGCGACAGTGATGGTGGTACCGAAGAATGTATTGTGGTAGTTTGCAGCTTTGCAAGTTGTGATGGTGGAGTTTGTTGGTAGTAGGAATTGACTGTATTGGTGACAGCTAGAGACAAGTTAGGTGATGGCCTAATGAATATAATTATAATGATGGAGGAGGAAAGTGTGGTAGCAACCGATAGTAATAATTAGCAATGGTTGTGATGTGATGGCATAGGTGGTTGATGATAGACGATGTGTAATGGTGGTTGTCAATAGTGACTGTAATGGCAGAGGTGTTTAGTGGTGGTGACTGATGCCTGATAAATTGATGGTGAATATTATCCACATATGAATACCTCTTAATAATATTAAGACTTTGCTCTACATCTTAATGATCAAAACCTATTTACATCAATTAAGTGCTTAAATTTTAATGAAAATAAATATATTTAATGATTTACTATCTTAATTAACCATTCAGATTTAAAGTTTCATTAAGTACAAACATATAAGGCCTACGTATTATGTTTTACAAAAGAAACAGGTCATATTGAGTTTTATGTGAACTTTCCAGATGAAGATATCGAAAGTTTGTGAACATAGCTTTTCTTATTTTGGCGTACAATAATCGTCCTGAATGACTTTGGGCCAACATTTGCACGCAAGGGTCACTTTGAATGATGGATAACATTCATAAATAGTTATCATCAAGAAATTGCAAGTTGAAATTCTAGAACATTATTATAGAGTTTCACTTATCAAATTTAAAAGTATAACTTACGTAAATTACATAGTATAAAGAGTACATTACATTTTATCCCTATTTTTTTTAATTATAATAATTCCTTAAAATTTGTACCTTCTGAATATATAAGTCATCATCCGGATACATTAATTCACCATCCGGATACATTAATTCGATACAAGAAGAATCATTTTGTTGCGCTAAAAAAGGGAACAAAATATTTTCTGTTGTGCTTAAAAAGGAACAGAAACGTCAATTAAATATCAAATTCATAAATCATGCAATTACGTTGTTTTCACTGCTAATCAATCTCTCCCAAAGCGTAACAACATCAAAAATTTCAAATTTCAAATTTCTTCTCCAAAATTTTCAAAAAAAATTCAATTTCGATTCAAAATCATTGAAAATTGAGTAGATACATCATGAATATCTCTATTTTGTTGAGATTCAAGAATATGAGAAAGTGAGGTAAGTTGAATCAGCCATTGCAGCTTGGAGATCGATGATTTGAGAAAAATTTGGAGATATGAGACATTACAGAGACGAGTGTTGCTTTATCCCTATACAATTGTTTGAAGATCCTCTCGATTTTTATTCAGAATTGTCAAAAAAAAATTGAGATTCAAAATTCTTCTCTCAGTTCATCGAAGATCCTTTCAGTTTTGATTCAAAATTATCGAAAAAAATTGAGATTCAAAAATCTTCTCCCAGTTTATCAAAGATCCTTTCAATTTTGATTCAGAATTGTCAATTTTTTTAAGAAGATACATCATGAATATCTTCGTTAGTGTACTTGGAGGTGAAGAAATATGAGCAAAAATTTGCAATGTATCTAGTATACATTGATACAACACATAAAAAGGCTGGAGAGATGTTGTGTAGTCGATTTTTTTATTTGTGATCTCGAGATATTGTGTAGTCGATTTTTTGTGAATAGTTGTATCATTGGTTATTGTAATGTATCTTGTACATGTTATAAGATGGTTACGAAATTGTGCCACTATGTGTTAGTTTGTTGTTACAATTTGATACATAATAAAGTAGTCAACATTGTCACTGTTATGTATCATATACCCAGGGGCGGACCTAGGTTGTGTCGAGGGGGTTCACGGTAAAAAAATTACGTTATATATATAGGGCTAAATTCTGATTTATGTGTACATATATTAAAATGAACCCCCTGAAAATAAGTGAGAAGCTTTAGCTCAATGGATAAGGGGTTCAGCAATGGCTTTTATGTCGTGAGTTTGAATCTCATGCGCAACAATTCCTCTTCTCTTATTTTTTACCCTTTTTAATGCATGGAATTGGGCTCAACTTTTGGGCTTGGATCATCTTCTCTTTTTCATTATTTTTTCTCTTTTATGTCATTTTTTTTCTAATTTGTTATTGTTTAAATTTATTAGACACATTTTTTTTTATTCGTCTTATATCTATTAGTCATTTTATTTCAACATAATTATATGTACAACTCTTTAAAAATAATGAATTATATATATAAAGATAAATTAGATGTAATTGAATGAAGAAACTAAAAATCGTCAATATCCTTTTAATAATATATATTTAATAGAATTCATGGAATTTCTTTTCTATTTTTTCAATTCTATTTTAGAGAGATGGAAGCTAAACTTATTTGATTTATTCGTCATTTTTTTTCAACAAGTGATGACTAACCTAGTAAATTAAACTACATGAACTAAAAAATTGACGATGCCATTTATTTATCTTCTGAATATGCATTATAATATTAGTAAATCTATACTTACATACTTTTAGAGAATCTTGATAATTTTCCTAGTAATATGTGTTTGAATGGATACTAATTTTAAAAATTTTAAAATGCAAAATAAAGTAAAACATTACAAAATAAAAGTATAAAAATTACAAGAAATTTTAAGAATGTTCAATGGAGCAGGGTAAAAGTAAGAAGAAATGCTTAATGTGGTTCGATAAGGTAATAAATTTAGCGGGTTAAGGTAAATATTTTTCTTCTCCATCTCGCTTTCTTTTTCATCCTTTAATTTTCACGTGTTTTAGGAATTAACTTATGTAATACAACTGATCCACTAATTTTTTTTTATCAACGTAGCTTTGTTCTCAATATCTTTGATTAGTTTGGTGTTAACTTTTATCAACCAATGAGATACCTTTACAAAAAGCATGTCGGGGGTACTACGCTCACCGCGCACTTACATTACCACATGAGCTTCTTCTTGAAATTTCGAACCCCCTGGCCTTAATTCCTGGATCCGCCACTGCATATACCTATTATTGGAACTGATACATACTGCTCTAATTATAGAACATTATGATTAATGTATCAAGATTATTTTGGATAATATATACATATACATAGCCTTCTAAGTTGGATAAGATTGAACAAACATTAAAGATTGTAGATACATAACACACAACTGATTTGGTACTGTCTATATAACCTTTTAAATTTGAATAGAATTAAAGATACATTGTAGAACTTGATACATATAAATGATACATTAAGTAGTATGTATCAAGTACATTTATATTGAGCAGGATATATAAACACCGTAGATACATCGTTTCGTTGTTTATATCTATTTTTCATAAAAGTTTTCATCATCAAAATCTATATGTATCAGAAAATTGTGGATGAAAAAAGCTAAAAAGATTTTATTTTTTTAAAAACGATAATTCAAGAACTAGAAAGAAAAAATTTGATGAACAAATAGTTCTACCTTTTTAGGAACTTGAAATCAATGAACAAATAGTTCTACCTCTTTAGGAACTTGAAATCGATGAATTGGAGAAGGAATATATTTGAAATTCAAAAATAGAATGATGAAGGTAACTACTGATCCGTGGGAGTGATTTCAGTTGTGAAATAGGAACAAAAATTGCTGGGTTAGAGGGCGGTGAGTTATGTATCTATAAAAGGAGAGAATGAGAGAAAAATAGAGATTTTTGTAATGTTTTGAAATGGTAGGAAATTTTAGAGAATATGAAAAGAAAGATTGTGTAGCTAGGTAATTTTTCCAATTTAAAACTTACTTAATGATAGTTATTTTTCAATCATAAAGCTAAAAATTGGCTAGCCCACACTACTTCAATGGGCCGTAGCTTAGGTTGATCTGCAAAATTTGCCGATGGTCCAAAGCCTAAATAGCTTAGCTTGGGATTAATTTGTAGCATGCTTAAAAAATCAGTGTTACAGATTATACATATGATTGGTCAGTATTTAGTGAAATTAACTGATGTTTTGGGTTTCAGATCTCAGTTTAAATTGTATGTACTTAACCATAATAATAACATATTTAGTATCGTTCCATGAGGTTTAAAATATACACATATTTTAGCCTTATCGGCTATTGCTTGCACATTTCGTTATTTCTAAATTACAGTGCTATAACCGTAAAAAAAAACTTATAATATATACATCGATTGGGTGTAAGCAATTTTTCACATATTGTGTAAAAAAGTTGTATGTATACTATCACCGTGGGAGCAGACCTAGTGCATTAGCTACATATAAGTATGTTGGAATCAAATAATTTTGACTCAATTCACGTGCATGTATTAAACAATTCACTGATTAAAAATAAACTACAAACCCAATAAATCAAAGGACCTCTATTGTATAAGATGATATTATCCATATTACTAGTGTCAGTCGTAACAAGACAGACGACATTTTGAATCATTGTAATTTTGTCATATATATTCATCAATTGTCCAAGCCTGCAAAACTCAATACTCCTATATATAAATAAATAAAATAGGTAATTTTTCTATTAACAAAGCAATGTTATGTTGCTATTGGTTAAACTATAGTATATATTCATTGATTAGATTAATATTGAATATTCAATCTTCCTAAACTTCATAAATCTCATCACATTTGCTTAATTTCCTACAGAAATTTCTCTGCTCCCACGTTAAATGGTTCCCTACCAAAACCCAAGCACGTGCGTTTACTCGACTTTATCAAATACTTCCTCCCTTTCAATTTTAAATGACTTTTTTTTTTAGCATAATTAATTAACGGTAAAAGTTCAACCGTTCAAAAATATGTTTTTTTAGAGGAAATTAGCACTAAAGCCTATAACAATATTTGATCCATGGTAATTAACTAATGTCGGCAAAGATTTTAATACTCTTTGTTAATGTACCTATTTATTATCGTTAAAAGTTAGTTTTGTTATAATATTTTTTTTTTATACATACTATATTAATATTTAATTTAGAACTATAAAATTTAAAGATTTTTTTTTTTTATATTCTTAAACTTTGTGTCAAGTTGGGAATAGGATATTAAGTTTATGAACCCAATGGTGAGTGAATGGGGGAAGAGGACCGTTGACCTCTTCTTTGGGATTTCCTCCTCCAATTTTTGGATCCAAAATTCTGCAAGTACTCAAGCATCATGAGGTTAGCTCCACTCTTTATTTTTGAAAATGGTAATTGTACCATTGATTATTTATACAGTTTATATATTTTTTGGAGTGATTATGGACTTTCCTCATGCTGTTTGATCGTTCATTTTTATACTCATTACACTATCTGAGAATATCGATTGCTTGTTGAACACTGTGAATTGCTTGAAAGTAGGATACTCCGAATTCGGGGATCAAAGGGTTTTCGAATAATGCTAAATAATCATGTCAAGTAATCAACTTGGTTACATTTTCTTTAATGCGGATTTGAACTAACCGTAGCATAAAAACAGATCAGAAGACAAAAAATTTCAATGCAGTTATACATATATGTCATAAACTGACTTGTATAGTTTCTTGTTATATCATTATGCAAGTTGTAGTATGGAAAGATGTAGGCTAATCACTGAATACTGATGGCTTTAATTTTCATATGTAAGGGTTGGTGTCTACTATTAGATGTGAAATTATGAGAATTGCTGCTTTTTTTTTTTTTGTAAATTTGGGGGCAGGGGATGGAGAAATGGAACCCTCATCAACAAGGTGAAAGTTCAGGTAGCTAACCAACTGAGCTACTAAGATTTCCCGTGAGAATTGGTATTTCCTTTAGTTTGAAAGGGATTTTCTGCTAAGGAAGAGACTTTCAATTTCTGTGAGTGGAATCCCATAAGTGGGGTCTAGGGAATGTAGAGTGTGCGCAGACCTTACCAGTACCTCGTAGAGATAAAAAGGTTGTTTCCGAAAGACCTTCGGGTCAAGTGTAGCAAATCTAAGTACAATGGAGTAAGAAAACATTGAGGAAAAAAACATAGCAACTAACAAGGGAAGCAGCGCCTGTGATGTGTCCAGCAGTTTGAAATTCAGACTTTGTAGGTTCATTGCTACTAGATGTTAATTTGTATTCTGAACTTTCATGCATATCTTGTAGAGTATCATGAGGCATTTATGTTTACTGAGCATGAAAGTTTGTTCTTTTATTAATGTCATATCCATGTAATCAAGATTTTGATCGTCAAATGATAAGAAATTACTTGCGATAAACAATGTTATCCCTCTTAGTTTTAGGTCTTTAAATATACTTAGAGAAGAATTCTGCATTTATATTTTATTACCTATATGTTCTTCTTATTCGATTTTAAAATGTTTATCGATCCATTACAGAACAAGGAGAGTATTTGGGATTTCTCTTTCCCTGATCATCATCAACATGGCAGCTATAATGGAGCGTGCTGACGAAAATCTCCTACCAGCTGTATACAAAGAAGTCAGTGAAACATTTAAGGCTGGTCCATCTGATCTTGGTTATCTCACATTCATAAGGAATTTCGTCCAGGGGATTGCATCGCCAGTGGCAGGTATTTTAGTTATAAACTATGACCGTCCCACTGTTCTTGCAATCGGTATCCTGTTCTGGTCCCTATCAACTGGTGCAGTCAGCGCTAGTAACTATTTTATGCAGGTTGGATTTTGGAGGGCCGTAAATGGATTTGGACTCGCTATTGTGATACCTGCACTCCAGTCATTTATAGCAGATAGCTATATGGATGAGTCTAGAGGAACTGGATTTGGATTTCTTAGTCTTGTTGGAACTGTCGGTGGGATAGGAGGTGGAGCTATTGCTACTGTTATGGCTGGTTATAAATTCTGGGGCATTCCTGGATGGCGCTTTGCATTCGTCATGATGGCAACTTTCAGTATTTTTATTGCATTTCTTGTCTTTACATTTGTTGTTGATCCAAGAAAAAGAGCCAACATAGAGCATGATAATACGAAAAACAGTAATGACAGGTATGGGTTGCTTGTTGTAGCTTCATTTCCTTTGCTCTAGTTAAACACCGTTTAACTCTTTTCGTGATCCTATTTTAGGGAGGGATTGATAGAGAAGGGAAATACCAATTCAATGTCGATTTGGATGGAGTCATGGACAGCAATGAAAGCTGTCATGAAAGTGAAAACGTTTCAGTTCATTGTTTTGCAAGGTTTGGTTGGGTCCTTACCGTGGACAGCCATGGTTTTTTTTACGTTGTGGTTTGAATTAATTGGTGAGTAGCCTGCATTTCATGTTTTGCAGTTCATGACTGTCCATTGAGTCAATTATATAAACGTGAAATTATGATGCAGGTTTTGATCACAACAGTGCAGCAGCACTAGTCAGTCTATTTGCTGCAGGATGTGCGATAGGATCCTTTTTTGGTGGCGTAGTTGCAGATAGAATATCTCACACGTACCCTCATTCAGGGCGTATCATGTGTGCGCAATTTAGTGCTTTTATGGGCATCCCATTCTCATGGTTCCTTCTTCGAATTGTCCCCCAGTCTGTGAGTAGCTACTACACATTTGCTGTGACATTATTCCTGATGGGGCTAACAATCAGCTGGAATTCTACTGCTTCAAATGGCCCCATGTTTGCAGAAGTTGTGCCTTCAAAACACAGGACCATGATTTATGCATTTGATCGCGCCTTTGAGGTCTCATTTTCATCCTTTGCAGCGCCAGTTGTAGGAATTCTCGCGGAGAAACTATATGGTTATGATACCAAGTCTGTTGATCCAGTGTTAGGATCTGCAAAAGAGGCCTTAGCATTGTCAAAAGGCCTCTTTTCAATGATGGCCCTGCCTTTCGGCTTGTGTAGTTTATTTTATACACCCTTGTATTGGACATTCAAGCAGGACCGAGAGAATGCAAGAATAGCCAGCATAAAAGAAACAGAGATGATATGACGACAATCACACTTCTTTACTTTTATTTGTTACAGTAGTTAATCAGTTCTTTTTTAGGAGTAGTAGTTGTCTCGCTACATGTAGGATCTAGGGAGGGACAGGATCACATTGGATCGTGTATGCAAACCTTATCTTGATTTACTTTTTGCGGCTTAAACTCGTGACCAACTACTTTTATCTTAACGTCAAGTATCCCCTTTCCCTTCTATTTTAAGGATTTCTTATCAACTATTAACGTCTATTTTATCGGGCAATGAAACAGATACCAAGAAGATTTTTCTAAAAAAAATACAAAATATACGCCGCTGCCGGGGATCGAACCCGGGTCACCCGCGTGACAGGCGGGAATACTTACCACTATACTACAACGACATCTTGTTGTTCACAACTCGTAGAGATATTTATTTATATGCAGAATATTATCAATATCCATAATTTATCCTAAGTTAGGGATATTCACGGATTGGATAAAAACCGATCCAAAACCATTTTTATTTAGTTTGGTTTAGTTTTACATTTCTAAAAGTTGATAGTAATTGTTTTGGTTTTGTTCAAAAAAATCGAAGAAATAACTGAACTGACAAATTATATATTATTTTAATGATTTTTTTTATGCTAAAAATGCATCACTCTAATGAAAAAAATAAATTATGATCATCTTTTATATGTGCAACAATATCGTTAGCTTATACATTTTTCAATAAGTTTATGTTGTTAAGTACATTAGATTAGCTAACAAGAATTTAAACATAATTGGTGTTCTGGTACAAGAATTATAAGATCCAAAATGGCACGTACATAATTCATTTCCTTTTAGGTGAATTGCTATCTTTTTTTTTTCTTCTTTTGAATGAATCATTCCTTTTATTTTCGTGTATGATTAATAACCAAATATCTTAATTGAAATCGATAACAACCATATCAATAAATGTATATTATATTCATTTGGCTCGATTTTAATAATTTAAAAATCGATCAAAATGTTTGATTTTAATTTAATCAATATCCAATCCAAACCAATCCATCAAACACCCCTATTCACAAGTTGACTTGTAAGTGAGTTTTGAATATGAAACTCTATTGATTGTAAGGATTTAGGTTATACACCAAAATTGATATGTACTTTGTATTATTTTCATTATCAATTTGTCGTCAATTCATGACTAATATACTGCAAAAGGAAACCAAAAGTGAACATGAAAAAAGTGATAAAAGATCCCCTATATGACCCCATATCCTTAAGTTGCTTCCTCTTCATGATTCCACTTATAATTTTTCTTTATCGGAGAAAATATCTTATAAGGTTATTCAATTATAAAAAAAAAGTTATATAATAAGATCATTCAATTTACTGTTTTTCACTTATAAAATCACTAATTCTAATTTATCATTAATTTCCGGAAAAGGGCCAAAAATACCTCTGTACTATTCGAAAAGGTTTAAAAACTTCATCCATCTATTGGGCTAAAAATATCCCTCAATCAACCTTTTTGGTCCACTATTACCCTTTAAACTAACAACCTTATATTTTTTAAATATTATTACTATTAATTATTACGTGGCGTCTTTTTATTGGATAAAATTTAATTCCAACCCACCAAACTTTTTCCTACCCCCACCTGACCCATATTGATATCTCTTGACCCAAACCCAATTACAAGATCCATTAGAAATAAAAAAGATTGAATTATCTCTTCTCCCTTAAACCTAATATCCTATTTTTCTTCTTTCCCTTTTCTTATTAAGCGATTTCAAGATCAATTTCACCCAATTTATTTTAGCTTTAAACACATAATCTATTTTATCCCATTTACACGTTTCATTTGATCTTGCTGCTACTGATCCTCAATGCCACTCATTTATTGGTTCATCTTCTTGTTTCAATGTGCCAATCCAACTACCGTATAAATGTGTATGTATGTTGGTGTGTTTTAAAATCTTCAATGTACTGTTCATTTATGTAAAGTTTGGTACTATGTTGATTAATTTAATTTCTAATATGGAATAATTTATTAAAATATTTTTCTTATCTTCAATGTACTGTCCATTTTTCTTATCTTCAATGTACTGTCCATATTGATCTTGATAAAGATTGGTACTGTATAAAAAATTATTTTATCTTAATATGGGTTTGGGTCAAGGGGTGTCAATATGGGTCGGGTGGGGGTAAAAGAAAGTTTGGTGAATTGGAATTAAACTTTATCCAATAGAAAGACGTCACGCATTAATTACTATTAATAATAATTAAAAAAATATAAGACTGTTAGTTTAAAGGGTAATAGTGGACCAAAAAGATTGACTGAGGGGTATTTTTAGCCCAATAGGTGGATGAGGGATATTTTTAAACCTTTTAGAATAGTACAGGGGTATTTTTGGCCCTTTTCCGTTAAATAAATCCACTTTACCCCCTTGACATTTTGAGTTTGGGAAATGATAACCCCTTCGCATTTTGAATAGGACAAGTCCCTTAATCTTTTATCAATGGCTAGAAAAGAATTGAATTATTATATATATTTTTAAAATATAGAAAAACAATCCTTGGATTAAATAATACAATAACGAGATTATTTTTGTAATCTCAAAATTTTAGTATTATTAAATAAAAATTACTCACTTATGAGGATGTTAGTGCAGAAATGTGGATGCTAATATGAATGTATGGATATACTAGGAGTAATAAGATTAGAAATGAGGTTATCCAGAGTGACATCCATGATGAACAAGATAAAAGAAGTGAAATTGAGATGATTTGGACATGTAAAGAGGAGATGTGCAGATGTCCATGTGAGGAGGTGCGAGAGGTTGGATATAGTAGGCACAAGGAGAGGTAGAGATAAACCGAAAAAGCATTGGGGAGAGATGACTCGACAGGGCATGACAATTTCATATTAACGAGGACATGACCTTAGATAAGAGGGTGTGGAGGTCACCTATTAGGGTTGAAAGTTAGGTTGTAGTGGAATATTGTCTTGATTTTCAAGGATTTAGGTTGTAGGTGTATGTCGTTACTAGTCGTATTCTTGTAGTTCTTACTTTTGATATCCATCATTATATCTGTTTATTGTATTTCGGTTACTGCACTATTTTGTTATTGTTCTTTTCTTGTAGGCCTTGCACAACTTTTCTTATTAGTTGTTATATTTCCTTCATTGTGTTCTTCGAATTTGTTGCACTTGAGCCGAGGGTTTTTCGAGAACAACCTATCTACCTTCATGAGGTAGTGATAAGTCCTCGTACAATCTAACTGGCATCCCCAAACCTCACTTGTGAAATTTCATTGGGCATATTGTTATATATACAATATTACTGTAGACCAATAAAAATAAAGAAGTAATTATTCGGGAAGACTACAAATATCTGGTTCTTAGTCAAAATATTTAATAAAAATAAAAGGAATCAAGATAATTTAAAGCTCTATAAAAAAAAATAATGTTCATGACAAGATATTAGAATAGACATGCGTGTTTTATAGATCCTTGGTAGATATACTAGAATCTAAGAATAGAGAAAGGGTGTGATGGAAAGAGAATCTTTCTATCCCCAAGGACATGTTTTTTTATTATTATTTTTTTGAATTTTAGTGTTTATAACATCCATTTATATGGCAAAGAAAAATGTTGTTGTTTCTTGATTTATGCTTCTCTCTCTGCCTTGTTCTTCTCATCCACAAACTCTTCCATGACAAACACCCCCCACCCAATTTCACTTTCTTTCTCTCTCCTTCTTCTTGAATTTCTTCATTTCTTTTTGTGTCTTCTTCTCCTATTTCTTTCACTTCCACCTATAGATACACACACATTATTGTACAATAGTGTCAGAAATGTTTGAATGAGATCCTGAAATCAATGTACACTTGAATGTATAAATAATATATCTTGTCCGTATATACTCTTTTTACACTATTATGTCATTTTTATCTATCGTAGCTAGCAGATAACATGTCTTATTTTAATATTTGTATATATTGTTTAGATGACATGACTATATATAAAACTTATGAACTCTTAATTTTATATCAGCAATGCTCTTTTATTATTTTAATTAATTAAATTGTTTAAATAGAATTTAAACTTATAATTGTGTATATTGATTGATAAACTAGAAAGCTACATGGTAGAATAGATAAAGAGGAAATTTCAAGAATAGCGGTACGTTGAGCCTAATAATCAATCATAGTGGTAGTTTGGTTAATTACCAAACGTAGCAATAGTTCAGTGTACTATTCAATTCGCTTTGTATCAATGTATTAACTGTTTTAAGTATATCAGAGTGAATTAGATATAACATATACAAAATGAATTGATACAACTCCAAGTGAACAGATAAAACTAAAACTCTCGTTAATTTTGAAAAAAAAAAAACAAAGCATATATTTGCTGTAGTTTTCACATAGATAGATAAAACTATTACTATTTCTTAAAAACAAAGTACAATAGCTGTAAAGGGGGAGGGGGGGAAAAGAGGGTAAAGACAATATGTATTAAGGTGATTTTGTCTTGTGGGGTTGTGCTTTGGTGTTTGAAATAAATTTGTTTTGCATTAATTGTTGAGGTTGTACACAACAATAATATGACAATACTCATTAAGAATTTTATGGTATAAGGTAAGTCTTTTTTTTCCCAATAGTAGGTAGAAAACTTGTTAACCATTCTTAGAAAAATAAATCTAAAGAAATGCACAAATATGAAAAAGGCCAAGGTCCAACACAATTAAATTTGTGCCCACAAAAGCAAGGGATTGGCATGTGCTTTGGTGAATTATAGTGATAGAAAGGACCAATTAATTATGTAGTCCCCCCATCCCACCCCACACACCAGTTAATAGGGCATAGTCAATTCAGATAATCTAGTCTTTCAAGTACTATCGTCCCTCATCCATCATGATCCTTGGATCATTTATAAGACATGGTCCAAAGTTAAGAATTATTGACATATGGTTTCCTTTTTCTTTTTGTAATTTATGTCACTCTTTATTCATTTTGAAACATACCAAAATATCTTAAACAATTCTACAATGGGTGGAGATGAATATAATTAAGAAACATGATCAGTAATGATTCATATAGCTAATTTTAATTTATTTGGGATCAAGTCATTATTTTCACAAGTCTTGGCAATTCAAAACAAATTTAAAATTTCGATGTGATGTATTCTCTTCTAAACTGTTTTTTAACAATAACTTTTAATATTTTCTTTCGGTTAATAATTATGTCATTCTAATATGCTAAACTTATGAGCAATTAAACTGTGTCACACAAAATGTGACGAAGGAAGTAACTATAGGTTATTAGGTCTTAACAAATGCTAATATACTAAATTCTCTTTTTACCTTTAATAGAATGATTTGTTGTCACACAAATATTTTTAAAAAATTGTTTTAGACCACAAGTTTTTTTTTTTTGTCACATAAAATAGAAAGGAAGAAGTAATAAAGTTCTTACATCTTGCTCAGATTTTAATTTAGGAGTAGTGACAGGAGAGTGATCTGAGGAAATTTCCTTAATGGATGGAGTAGTCATAGTTGAGGAGTCAGCTGCTTCACTTAGCTTCATAGACATTTCTTCAATTGATGGAGTTGGACTATTTGAACTTACATAAGCTGAAATGCTCTGTGTTCCCACATCTCTTGTAATGCTAACTTCTTTCTTCTCTAAAATTACAAAGTGTAAAAAGACCAAAAAAACAAAATTGTGAGTAGAAATGATGGTTATAGTGTTGAACTTACAACTATGTTTAACGGCTTAAATTTTTAGACGATATGATCACACGTGGTACTATTAGAAAAGAAAGACGTCATGGGTTCAAATCTTACCGATCAAAATGATTTTTTACGTGTTTAGATCATAAAAATAATCAGACTCGCACGTGGGAGAGTGTATTGAAGATATAAGAAAATAAATAAAAATTAGGATATTATAATGATCAAAAACACATTCGAAGTATCATATTTTTGTGAGTTTTTCACCTGAGCTATCAAATGTTCACTTTTCCTACCTGAATTATCATCAACTATTTATCAAAACACACCTCAACTATCAGTTGTTCCTTTTTCCTAGCCGACAATGTTGATAGTTAAGGTGTGTTTTGATAAATAATTGATAAAAGTGAAAACATGATAGTTCAAATAGGAAACTCTCAAAAGTATTTTTGACAATTATAACTTTGAATAACTACTCAAGTAGTTAAGCTATCATATGAGATGGTCACACGTTTTAACCACCATTAATAAAGAAGTGAAAACATAACTCACCTTTGGTTGGGATTTTGATTTCAACTTCTTCATGTGTTGGAAAAGAAGGTTTTTTCACATGGTGCTTTGTTTGGACTTGTGGTGTACTCTGAATCTGAGAAGGATAAATAAGAGGACCTGAAATAGTAATTCTGCTTGATGGTTGTCTAAATGATCTTCCACTTAGTATTTTTGCAGACAAACATTCTAAAGGAACTTCCCCTGACAATGGATTACATATATATTTCTCAGCTTCATTCCATTTCGAATTCAAAGCCAAACCATCTGGTGACATGTATTCCCAACTATATATTGTTTTTGCCTGTAATGCTGCACTTGAAAGAAAAGAAAAAAAAACAATACTGCTTTTATACGCAATTCAAGATTTCGTTTGTGTTCAAAATCATGACTCACCTTTGAGGGCAGTGGTAAAAGAATATTTTGATGGATCAATTTCCTCTGTAGTAAAAATAAAAATAAAAATGATTAGTACTACTAGTACAATACTGTTTTTATACGCAATTCAAGATTTCGTTTGTGTTCATGATGTTACATACCTCTTAAGGTGTAGCCAGGAGAGGAAGCAGTACTTGAAATTGTTACATTTGATCTAAAAGATTTTGTCTCTTCTCTAAAACTTCTAATATAAGATGCAGAGTACCTTCTTGAATTGGTTTTTTCTCTGTTAAGTTTAGCCTTAAGAGCCCATTCCCTTAAGTTGAACTCAGATTCATCTTGTTTTCTTGATTGTTCCATGTTGGTAATGAACACTTTGATGACACTTCAACTTTTTAAAAAAAAATTATAATGCCATGTTTAAATGAAATTGGTCAATGAAAAAAAAAAGAGCTAAAAATTGGGCCACATGAAATATTTGGTTTATCTGCAAGTAGCAAAGATCAGACAGAGCTCTAATCTGATTTTCTTGCTTTTGCATTAAAAAAAATGCAGGGGACTATGATAAATAATTGTTGCAAGGGTTTGCTTTATATACACTGAAAGTGTAAAGAAACAGTACCTAATTTAGCAGCTGAAGTACTGCTACTATATGTCTACAAACTATACGTGCAGGAGTTATGGTGGGATGATTGCGATTATTTCACCTTGAGAATTAAAAAAATCATATTAGGAGTGTCGCTCACAAAAATGAGTCTTGCAATGTGCCTATCCAGACTTAATCAGATCCCACTACGGGTACTGGACCCGGGTGGGAAGGAAAAGAAAACAAAACATGTAATTTAGTCCTTATATTTTGGTACAAATAAATAAAAGTACTAGGTAGCCTGGAATTCTATGTTGATTGACCAAAACAATTTGAAGAAGTAATTACAAAGTTCTATATGGGTAAGTGGTAACACCCCAGCTTAAGATAAGAGATCCCACATCGACAAAACATAAGAGCAATATTGGGTATACATGTAAGCAGACCTTACCAACTAGTGATGTATTTTAAAGTCATGCAAACTAGGCCCAGAACGGACAATAACACTAGATGGGTAGGCTGTTACAGTTACGTCGAGATGATTAGAACTTTCTCTTACAGTAAAATCATAGTTCTTCTTGGGAGTGAGTGCACATAAATCAATTAATTATTAGTACTAATAACTTGTTTAGTGTTTAAAGTAGTTAAAGCTTAATAATAATACTAATATAAACAATGAAAATGACATGTTGAAATTGATGTACTCTGGGCAACAATCAGAGTTAATTTTAAAAGAAAATGATTCCTTATTGATTATGAAATTTCATTTATTGGCTACACCAATGAAATAATGACATGTGTTGATGGTCACATTGCCATATTTTTCAAAGAATTGATGAAGGTGTATTCCACAGTGTTGTGTTATTTTCAGTCTAGGTTGGAAAGATTGTGGTGAAAGAGAAATTAGGGGAATAGTAGGGACAGTTGCATGGAAGAAATCTAATGGTAAGTTAAAATTATAGTATTATTATTTGTATGTAATTCATTCATTCATTCATATGTGGACATACATGAATCCATGTGAAAATGTCAAGATCATTATTATTATCTTAATAAAAATGAGTGGGGGTGTATATATATAAATACTAGCTAGGTAGGTCCCCCCTTTTTTTTTCTTGTTGATCACTCTCACATTTTGTCTCAATTGTATGCAAAGTAGGTTTCATGGCAGAGGATAGATAGAAAGTATAATTGAGTTGTTTTATGTCCGTTGGGTCATTTGATTGATTCAACCATTTTAATCCTATTAGTTGTAACGGATCGAACGTTGTTTTAAGGGAGCTAAACATAAAAAAAGAGGCGTCTGACTAAAAGTAACTTGTCTTGCCTAAGTAAGGATTGTTTATTTTGACTCAATAGGTGTCACGTGTGATATTGCTTCATTGATTGTTTTAATTTCTTTTACTGGATATACATTAATATGAATAATAATTAAAATGAAAATAGAAGGTAGAAATATTACAATTAGAGGACAGTGATGTAAACAAAGTTGTGCACTTGCCTGGTGGTTTGGCACTTTGATGCTTATGAAAAATTCTGCATACGCTAATGTGCTTGATTGAAATATTTTTTTTTATAATTTCCCATGAGAATTGAGAATTGAGTATGAATATAATCTATAGATCCAATTGAACTATCTGACAAACTCTTAAGAAAAAATTATGCCACACCAAATCTTTAACCAATCGATCGATATCTCAACAATAATATATGCAAAGGGTTTCAATCATCTAAATCATCGTACGAACATGCAACAAGACTTCAAGCTAGAAATCAAGTCTAGATTTAAATCTTATGAATTCGATATTCTAGTTTTTAAAATTATAAGGTTTTAATCAATAATTTATATATAAACACATTCAAATTAGTTTCGACCAAACCCATAATCAACACTTGTTTCACCCGCGCCTCAAACGACACATAACAAAAACTCATAAAATGGGTGTGAAAGCATCTTCGTAAACCAACTCACAAGGTTCATGAAGCTTCTAAGAGTTAATACTGAGTACGTCAAGTTATCTACTAATAATTAACAAAGCATGGTTATTTGTATTTAGCTTTTGTATATAACAAAATTAGAAAAAAAGAATCTTAATACTACTCGTGGCTAAAAGCTAAAGTGTACTCCAATTAATTTTTATTAGTTGATTGAATGTGGCATTGGCTCATTTGCACACAAAATTCGATACAAGTGGGATTAGTTGGGTATATAGGGCCACAACCATTGAAGCAAAGGTTTGGGCTCTAAAAGAAGAGATGGCAGTCAATTTCATTCCTGACACTAATCAACGTGCATGCATAGTTGATATAGTACTAATATTGTCAAGTGTATACTGTATACCCACTATCTTCCTCTCACTTTTTGAGAACCTACTTTCCACCTCAATATAATTGACAAGATGCCCCAAGAAACTTTTAACATGCAACTCACACCCTCATCGACGGAGTCTGAATTTTCATAAAACAAAAAAATACTTTAAAAATATAAAGAAGTAAATATACAAAAAAGTTAAATAGATTCAACATCTTATATAAATGATATAATTTTTCGTCAAATAGGGTTCAGATGAACCCCTTGGACTTACCCTATGAGACAACAGTAATCGAAATAATAATATCGAAAAAGAAATAACACACAATTTTATGTGAGGATCTTTTAGGAGGAAAAAAAATCATGATTAGTCATCAACTCTTATTAATTCTCGATGAGATAATATAAATGCATTAATTCAACTGAGTTTATATAGTTCGCAAAAATCCTAATCCTAGAGATTCCTAGGGCATCCTTAAAGTTATTTTCTAAGTAACTTGCGGACTATCTCTTGCTTAGTCCCACAACACTTGCCATCCCCCGCAATCAGGGCCACATACTTAACCCCCCACCCCACCACCCACAGAATATTTGATGTAAGAAGATGTTAAATCATAAACGTTGTTAGCTATTCTATTTCAATTTATGTGATATCATGTTCAAAAGTCAAATTTCTTAATTTTAATCATAATTAAAATTAAACATAGAATTCAGTAGACATTTAAAAGCGCTAGAATACTACAAGTCACAACGATTAACAATTCAAATTATTTGAGAAGACATATCAAAATGGGATAATTTCAAAAGAAGTACAAACTTATATGCCCCAAAGTTTACATTACAAAATTTTAGCCAAATTAAAACACAGTCTAATATACAATGTTATACATCCCATATACAATAATATACAAAACTCTCATATTTTGTTCTACAAAAATGTTTAACAACTTGATATACAATATAATATTATACAACGTATAAAAGGCACTATACACTCATATACAATAATATACAATATTATACACTACAAATAAAAAAATTGAACTCGTCTTCTCTGTTGAATCCAAACACCAAATTCATCCAAAAACACCTCAAAAACTACATTAAATCACCCCCAAATTTCATATTTAGGCTCATCAATGCATAATCGATCTTTTGTTACAATACTCACTCAAAACAGAGCTTATTTGTAAAAATTATATTTCTAAATTTTAAAGCTTCGAGCTACAACAATGTCCACTTATGATGTTACCGTACAAAGTGAGAACTTTTTCGAAGTTTTAATTTTATCACATAAAATTAAACAAAAGAAATATGTATATATATACAAAGAACACACTATATATTGATCAACTTCATATCTTCTTCTACATATAATATTCCAAATGCCACTTAAGTTGCATAAATACTCTGAACTTGGCATAATGGTGAATATTCTTACTTTCACCCTGAGCAGATTCAGAGGCTCTGTTACGAATTTACACAAATCCCCTGTAACTTGTTGTCCAAATTGTATATACGTACTAAGAAATTTGTTAAATATTTAATTATTTTAAATCATGTTATTATTAAAATATTTAATTGAGGTCATTGTAGAAATCGATAAACTTCAAATGTTAGATCTTTCTATTTCAATCTATCAATCAACGCCGTCTGTAGTTTCACCACTCTCAATGAGTCATGTTTTATTATTATTATTATTATTATTATTATTATATAACTAATGTTTGTGGTGTCATTCACGCTTAAGTAGTTGTCACATGTCCTAACAAATTATAAATTTCAGAAAAATACAATTATTTAATTTACATTGTAAAGATATAACTCAAAATTTACATTACAAATATTCTTTAGCCTAAAATTTAATTCTGTATATAAAGATATACAAAATTTTCATATATTTTTAAAAAAATATATATTTAAAACTTGATATACAAATAATATACAAAATTATAAGAAATATTTATACACTCATATTTAATAATATACAATTTATACTCTATCATGCGAAAAATTGACTTCATCTTCTATTTAGATGATTTTTGGGAATAGAAATTCAATTCCATTGTTAGTTGGGTAGCTGGATCTATCCTATTTTTCATGGTAGAGGGTAACAGAAATAAGGTGTATTTGATGTGGGTTTGTAAAAACAAATTTAATAAGAATCTATTGATAGCAATTAGCAATTGTGAAGTTTTATTAGGGTGGAAGGCATGAAATTGAGTCAGTTTAGGTAAGCATTGAAAATTTTACCTAAATTATGTAAATTAATTTTATGAGTTGCGCTAGAGTGTAGTTATCTCTATATTTAAGTTACAGATACACTAATATTGTTGAGATTTACATAAAAAAAAAATCATTTTAATTTATGTATGCGCAAGCTAACCCTAAACACTACGGTTATAAAAATAATAATATGATAATAATATTACTGATCGGATTTATTCAATCTTGTTGTTATAATCGAAGATAGATATTTTCTTATGCCTTTTGACTAAGAAAGATTAATATTTTATGATGAGTATTTAAGCATGTCACTCTAATATTGCAATCGCGAGGAAGGAATATGAGAAAACTATCATATATTTTCTCGAACTAAAATAGATAATGGTTGAGATTAGGGGTGTACATGATCGGGTTGATTCAGGATTTTCAAATATCAAATCAAATTATTTGTGTTTATTTTTAAATTTATGAATCAAATCAAACTAATAAAACTCGAGTTTTTCAACCTTGAATTTTTCAGGGTTTTTTTTTTGGGGGGTTTCGGTTTTTTTTGGTAAAATATTCATATAAACATATAATTAACTTTTGCTCCAAATATTTCTTTGGTTCTAACAAAATACAACTATCTAACGAGTTTCTTAAAAAAAAAAATAACACAAAATATGAGATGAGTGATGACGCTAAAATATTCAACAAAAATTAATAATGAAATTGCATAACATAAAATTACAAATTAATAAGCCATAATGAAAATGATCATAATTTAAAAGTACTAGGGTGTTTGGATTGGCTTAAAAGTTGGTCAAACCTACTTTTAAGTTAGTTTTTTTACTTCAGGAAGTGTTTGACAAAAATAAAAATAAGTCAAAAAATTCTTAAAATAAGTTAGGAAGTGTTTGACAAGGTTAAAAATAACTTAAAATATGTTTAAAATGACTTTAAATAAGTTAAAAATCAAAAGTAGGTCTCCCCCTACTTTTTATTTTTTTTACTTAAAAGTCATTTTAGTTTGACTTTTTATTTCTGACTTAAAAGCTACATTTTTTAAGTCAATCCAAATGGGCTCTAAATCATGCTAAAATAAGTCTAATAAGTATTGATTACATGATTAAACATTAAAGAAAAATTAAAATTAGGTTAGGTATTTTAAATGTCTAAACCAATGTAAAACTAAAGAACAAATATTCAACATTATTGTCATTCTTAGTGTTGAATTAAATCATTTATTTTTGTGTAACGACCCGTTCCCGTCGTTATAGAAAATCTAGCGGGGGAAACTTTGGGGCTGGAAAACCTTTTCGTAGTATTTGGATTTTTCCAACCTTGTCCAGTTTTGGACGAAATCGCAGTCTTTGAGGAGTAGAAAAATATGGTAACAATCGAGTGGATCTTTTATGGTTTTGATTACATGAGTCGTTAGATAACTCGTTAAGGAATCCGTACGACTTTACGGAATTGAATTCGGGCGAGTAGAACTCCCGGAATCAATCTTAGCGTAAAAGGTATTTTCTGATCGTCATGGTTTAGAGGTGTGTTGTGAAATGGAATTTTGGAATTCTTTTAATTAGTTCTCTGGTTCAGTTTGGACCGCTTTGGCTGGATAGTTGTCGCTCTAGCGTGGTTGCCGTAGCGGGATGATGGTCGTTGTGGCGGGTACGACGAGACTCAAACCGTAGACGAAGATGAATAGCTCACTGTTACGTGGAAGCCGTTGGGGCGGGGATTCTGGTTGCTTTGGTGGGGCCGCTAGAGTCGGGTGAGGGGCGCTGTAGCGGGACCGACGCGACTTAAAGTCGTAAATAAACCCCTAGACGACCTTATTTGGCACTTTTCGACTTTTAGAGCTAAAGAACGACCCCCAGGCGACTCTTACTCGTTTTTCACCATTCTTGAGGTTAAAGGTAAGTTTTTCACTCCCCGAATCCATTTTTTTATCGGTAGAACGTAATAGAATGGGTGATTATTGGTGGGGGAAGGTTTTGTTATAGATTTTATGGTGGAAACAACCATAATTTGGATTATTGGGATCATGGGTTTGATCTAGGGTTCATAAAATTGTTAGTAATCTGGGTAGTTAATAATTGTTTATTGATTCCCGTATTATATTAATTGTTTGTAGACCAAGAACAAGTGAAACGAATTCGGAAAGGGAAGGATCAAGTTTCTTAAGGTTTCAAGTTTGTTTCGGGGTAGGTGATGGTTGTGATTCTATGATTGTGTGATGTATGCTTGTTCTTGCTTCATTATGATACTTGTATGTATATGAACGTTGCAATGTTGATCACACTTCTTGTAACTGAGATAATGAATGATGATTGTCATGAATCACCTCTTGTTGTATGATTGTGATAATATACATTGTGATTGTGATTGTGGTGTGTGAATGTGATCGGTTGCCACGTTCCGGCATAGTTAACTTGGATCGGATTGCCACGTTCCGACAGAAATATGGGATCATTTGCCACATTTCAGCATAAATATGAGATCGATTGCCACGTTCCGGCATACTAGGGTTCCATGAGAGGACCAATGATGTGATATAAAATGTGAAACTGATCGTTGTTCGTAATTGTTGATAATGTTGTATATGCTGATATATATGCATGTGATTATATTGTTGTCTTAACTTGTGTTATGTTGCACTAGTGGGATAGTCGCGTGATCCTACCAGTACACTGTGGTTATGTAATGATTCTGCACTTGCTCTTATTTTTGGTTGAGTACAGGGCATCTTCAAGCGGCTACTGACAGACCTCGCTTAGGAGATCAGTGATCGTCACTTCGAATTCAAGGGTGAACTAATTCTTCCGGGCTGCCATGAGATTCTCTTTCGTCTATGTCCACCATTTCCGGATTGAGACCTTTGTTTTAGTTAGTTCATTAGTATGGGGTTGTATCCTTTCTTGTTTAGACTTGGATCATTTGTTAGATGATTTGGTACATTGACTTTCAGGTTTTAGGTTATTCTTCCGCATTGTTAGTTATTATTGTTAGACTTTTGTTAGAGTTTATGGGAACTCTATTTTTATTTCCTTAGTGTTTGATTTAAATGTCTTAGTTTTTAGATTATTTGCTTGGTTTGGGTTATAGTAGTGGTTCTCCCATCGGAGTGTTAGTGTGGGTGCCAATCACGACGGTCTGGGTCGTGACATTTTGTTAGCATTAATATTGATTTAATTTTAAATTGTGCATTATTAGAGTTACTAATATTTATGAACTATAACCTTTATTGGATCATTCAAAATTCTAAGTCTAAAAAAACTTGAAATAATATGTTAAAAGATAAGAATTATGTAAAAGTATAAGAAATATATAGAAATTATATCAAAGTATATATTTTTTTGTTAAAGATAGTACAATGGAAAAAAAACATAATAGGGGAATTAGGCCTTATTGGTTTTTATTAATATTAAGACGTCTGAATCTAAATATACAAATAAATATTAAGATGTGCCTTAAGATATAGATGTCTATCTCTAGATCTGAATACTGAATGATTAATTATTTGTTTCATTTGAATATGCATGTGAAATTAAACACTACATGACAAAATATTATAAAAATCTCATTTCAACAAAATAATATTATCTTTTAATAGAAAATAATATTTTGAATATTGATATTTAATTTTAAAAATTTAACTATCTAATATGTAAATAAAAACTTAATTGAAACTCCACTATTTTTTACCAGACTAAAAGTTTTATAATGAAGTTCCAACTTCAATTTTTATTTTTAATATTTCTTGAAAAGTAATGTTTATTTATCCTAAAGGCTAAATTAGTAAAAAGAAAAACTTAGCTAAAACTGTTATTTTATCTAAGAAAAAATCAAAATAAAAAACAAACCAAAACAATGAAGTTTTGTTGTATTTCTTTTGTTTCTTATTTAGACGAAACAATATTTATTTAATTGGGTATTTTCATTCTCTATCGAAATCTCTAATAAAGATTGGTTACAACTTTCATTATTTATCGCCAAATAAAAACAAATTTCCCAAAAATTTCATCTTCAAATACACGACTCTTTATTTCAAGTTTCAACTATGCATTTGAAACTTGATGTGTGTGTTTGACAATTTACTTATTGTTTGCTTTTGGTGCTTAGACAGAAAGTTTCACTACAAACAAACATTCTTTTCAAATTATGAGTCTAAAAGAACTTACATACTTTTGTTTGGAGTTTAGATAGAGAGGGTTTGCAAAGAGAGGGAGAGGCAGAAGCATGCCGCGTGATACTTTGTGGATTATGACGTATTAAATAATGTCAAGACTCTCCTACAAATCTAATTCATTCAGATATGATTTTTTCAAAAGAAACAAATAAAATGAATGGGCTGAAATGAAACTGAATGATTAGGTTTCAAACCTAAAAAAAACAAAGGCACTTAATGAATTGAAACTGAATGATTAAAATTTAAACTTCCATTAAGTGCAAACAAACAAGGTCTTAATAAAAAACTTATTAGTACTAAACTCATATTAATATTTAGGAATCATTATTCATTAGTTTGAGTCTAGTTTATTTGAAATCTATGTTATATTATTAATTAGTAAATAGTTTATGGGAAACAAATCTTCTATATTAATTAGGTTAACTCTTTTTTATGGGAAAATATTTTGAACTGAAAAGGATTTTTCTACAACAATACAATAACATTCATAATGTAGTTCTTAAAGGAAGTTTTATTTAGGAAAAATATATTCTCTCAATAGTTTTTTTTTATATATATATATATATATATATTTATACTTATGTCAATTTGATCAATTCAATTTAATATATTATGAGTTCTTATTTATTTATTATAATTTATTTTTGTTATCGTCATTCAAAGTTTCTTTGCTAACTTCTACCTGACCCAACAACATGCTCACAATGTGAGTTCAATGTCTATTAAAATTTGGACTTACTGGATGATCCAATTCGCATGAACATCGTTATGTTTCTTTTTGGGATTCATATATAAGAGATGAATATGAGGGTATTAAAAAGGGTGAGCAAAAACCATTGTGTAACTTTGACCAAATTCATTTTACATTATCAAGTTATTGCCCGATCTGTAAAAGTAGATTGCTAATTAAAAAAAAAATCCTCATATCTATGATATGTTTCTTTTTATTTTTTATTATTAGGTGTGTTATTTTACAAATTAATATTCACATGCTGTCATTAACCAAAAATACATAGAGATGGATGCAATCAATAGCTTTGGAAAAATATATTTTTTTCGGTCATCAAAGCATCCACAGCTCTGTTGCTTGTGATTTCACGCTTGGGCTTTATTATAATAATAATAATAATAATAATGATTGAAGTGTCTAAAACATATTCACATATTCAAAGTGTTTAAATTTTGTGTTTCATATATGAATTGTTAGGTCTTTTTCTACTTGAAATATCATCAAATGTTTATTTAAACACACCTAAAATATCAAGAAAAATGAACAACTGATAGTAGGGATGGCAATGGGGCGGTGTGGGGCGGTTGTGGGGTAAACCCGCTAAGATTTTGATCCGCCCCACCCCGCTCCACATAGCATGATTAGTTGTTTTCAACCCGCTCCACCTCACCCCGCATAAACCCCCCCCCCCATCCCACATAATTAGTAAAAATCATTTTAAATGACGTACAAGTTTTTAACTTTAAAGTTCAAATTTTGTTAACTGTTTACAGCTAAATTAACATGTTAGTGTTGCATTAAAATGCAATTTTATAATACTCATCTTTTAAAAATGTCAATAACATGTGTTTTTGGTAGCTTTGAATTAGGTACATTTGATGTAATAAACAAAAAATGCAAATAGTCACGTACTTTTTTCTTCTTTCTAGTTTTTTGGCTATTCAAAATAAAATTAATAAATATTCAATCAGTTCCATTTTTACTTAAAATTCATCATATTATTAGTACCCAAACATGTGCAGAACTGATTCAAATTTTATGTGAAAAGTGAATTTAGGGATTCTTCATCCCTAACCCACAACCGCCCAACCCCGTGTAAATTTTAAAAAAATATATTTAAACATAAACATCTGGTGATAGTTCAAGTAGGTAACTCACACACGTGATACACTTAAAAAACTCTAAAAATCAAATGACTTTTAGGTGTGTGTCTTCATGACTCTTAAGAAATGTTTGTTGAAACAGACTATCAATTGTTTGAAAATTCAAATAGAAAAAAGTGAACAATTGATAGTTAAAGTGTGTTTTGACAAACATTTGGTAACAATATATGTAGGTAACTTTCATATATGAAACTTCAAAAATTGAAATGATATAGGTGTATTTGTTATTCTTAACTCTAAATTGATATCACTAGTTTGTGTAAATGTGTGTATCGTGTTAACATTCTGTCTGGATGGTTATTACATATTGTTTCGTAATGTATTGTATCGTATCGTTCTAATGAATACAATGTTTGGATAAATTGTATCATCCTCCATTATAAGGTCACATATTCACAATTTGAATGATAAATCTACAAGAAAAGTAGGGTATGACGTAGAGCTACTATGAAAAACTAGGGAAAAGAATAAAATATAATCATTAAATAATAAGTAAAAACAAAATAAGAAGAAAATATTAAGGTGACAACGCAATCACATCAAATTAATCGTTACATAAAATTGATATTTTCGTCGTTACCTATTAATAGATTTCAATGATACGATACAGTGAAAATAAATCTATAAAAAAATTGTAGATAAAACCTACGAGAAAAATAGGGTACGGGATAGAATTGTTATGAAAAGATAGAGTAAAAGATAAAATAAAATAATTAAATAATAAGAAAAGAGAAAATGAGAAAAAAATTAGGATAACAATGCGATTACACTAAATTAATTGTTATATAAAATAGATATTTTCGTCGTTACCAAACAATACAATGGAAAATAAAGGTGTATTTCTTTTATGATATTATGCTACGTAATTTCCTTTTATCTCTCAAGTCATTCCAATTACAATTAGGGGGTCAATGGTTACTTAGAAAAAACCCGACTAAACCTAACCAGCCCTCCTTCTTCTTGTTCTTCTTCAATTTTCTGAAATTCTGAAAAAGAAGACCTAAAAATTTAGATAGACAGATAGGGGAGAGCGATAGAGAGATCGGAGAGAGAAGAAAAATATGGAAACTTAACAATTTTCTTTACTTTGTGGGATAGAGATAGATATAGAGAGCACGGACAGGAGAGAGACACAGAGCTCACGTGCTCGCCGGAGTTTGACGACGGCACCACTGCTGCTCTACCGCAGTTTATCCATTAACGCCGGTGAACTCTCTACCTGGAAATCGAAAGGCTAACCTCAAATCCACCATCTCTCTCAATCTCAAAATATCCCCTCCTGTGCCTCACAGACCATCGTTTGTCATTGATTAATCTGTTTCATTGACAAAAAAAAAAAAAACCAGTTGGATTATTCTAGATCCGCGAGATTTTCAGTCAGAACAAGTGTGGTTTCGTTAAAAAAATAATAATTCAGAATCTTGTCGAGTTCATTGGGAACATTAAGGCTCCATTGGAGGTCCCTGTTTTCAGTTCAAAAATTCATTTGTGAGGTTCATTTCTTTCTATTACAGCTTGTTTTGGCGTTGATTTTTATTCTTATGTGTTAAATACAGTTTTTTTTTTTTTTTTTGCGATTTATTTGTTATACTTGTTTGAGGGTTGATTAAGTTGAATGTTTCATATTAGTACTGTTTTTGATACCACTTGCTTCTATACTTATGAATGTGCAAAAGTGAGCTATCGAGACTTGATCGTGGGTTTTGGTTTTAGACTAAAAAATTAATTGGAATCCATGTTAATCAATAAAAATACTGCATAATTTTGATATTTCCTTACTGTTAGTGAGCTATCATAGAAGTTAAGTTTATCTAGAATTTAGAAATATAATTGGTTTAAGACTTAAAAGATTTTAGAAGCTTTAAAAGCTAACCTTGGAGGTCTTATTGTGCTTTTGGTATCTAGTTCATTTCATGATAATCTTTTTTGAGAAAATTCAATGAGTATGTTTAGCAATTGAGCAGATTACATGTTATTTGGAAATAAGTTTGAGTAAATAGTTGTGTTTTTACACGTTGGGTATTTAAATTATCTTTGTAATTATTCTTGTTGAATGTTTAATTATGGGAAATCGTGAAATATTGGATTGCTGCCGGGGGCTTTATTTTCCAAGTATGACATGACGAAGGCCCCATTAATTGCGAGAGAGCAAGATGAGTTGCAGATTAATCCAAGGCTCATTTTGAATAATAAGAAAGAGTGAAATAATGGATAAGTTTAGTTGTCTCGAATTACAAGAGATGAACAAATGCCTCAAACGCTAGATGAGCATTGGGCACGTTTTAAAATGTTTGTTTCGATTAAGAATGCCGTTACACATCTTTCTTGGGATACTTGAAACAACGCATCTTGGCCAAAATTGTTCTAATACCCTTCGGGGTGGCCCAGTGGTTTGAGCTTGGGACTTCCATGTTGGAGGTCTCAAGTTCGAAACCCCTTGCCAGCGAAAGCAAGGGGTTTGCCTTCTGGGTCGAGCTCGTCGCACCAGGCTTGCCTAGTGCGGGTCACCTCTCCTATGTGGTTTGCGAGCTATTGCATAGGAGCGAGAGTTTTACCCTGTGCGCACCCAAAGGGTAGCGGCTACGGGTTTCCCTTGTCATAAAAAAATAAAATTGTTCTAATAATTAACTTTCATTTACTCTTACCAAGACGTGTAGACAAAACTAATTAGGTGCAATGCACTCGGTGTATGTCAAGGCCAAGAATGCGGTTACGCATCTAGGTTAAGACCAATAAAAGTTCAACAATAAAAGTTCGAGCACATCATGGCTTGTAACACAATTTATCCAAAATTTGTGTAAGCTAAACATAAGTCGATAAAAACGACAGTGCTAAAACCACAAGACTCGGGGATGTCTCATACCTTCCTCCAGGTCAACAAAATTCCGTATTCGGTCTTTTGTGTTCACAGTACAAAAATAATGAGTCATTTTCTTTTTGATTAGGGATTCAATAAGACCTGGAACATCATAACTTAGTTTCAAGTGACGATTTTGTTGAATAAAAAATCTCTATTCAAAACCGTTACTTCGATGCCTGTGGTTTTTTAAGGGTTTCTCTTTGTTTCGTGGGTTTTCTGGTCTCTTCTCTATTGAAGGTCACTCAGCTCCCAGGAACTTCTTAACATTGTCAGCTCTTTTTTTTTTTTTTTTTAGTCGCCAAGTAGCTAGGAGATCTATCTTATTCTTAAGCAAAAAGGATTTCAACTCCTTGTGCTTATAGGGCTGGTTCAGCCCTCTTATATTCCAGGAACAAAAGGCTCTGAGGGCTGCTCAGGACCCTTTTATTCTGCATACTCATCCACAAACCCCAGTAAACTGAGGTCAGTATGTTCATCAGCTGTGAAAGTCATCTCCCCCTGGAGTCTCAGCTGCCATTTCTCCTTGCTTCTGTCTTGTATCTGTGCTCAGGAACTTATCCCGTAGTATAGCTGGTGAATCAGCAGGCTTTACCAGAGGTATGACTGTCTCTGGCTGACTAATGACTATAATTTTGCTTGCCACTGAGTAGGTGCCTGTTTCTTCCCCTTTCCTGTGTCTTGTATAACTACTTTGGGAGGTGGAGCTTTAGTGTTCAGACGGCAATACTCAGTTTCATGACCTATGATCATATACTCATTGCAATATTTAGTCCACCAGTCATAGTCCACCTTTGTTCTCTATTAGTTCCATTAGGCTCCTCAATAAACATTACTTCAGGCAGGGGTTGGGTCACATTCAAATCAATCAGTATTTGAGCATATGAGATCCTTCCTTCTTCAGCAGTCAACCTATCAGTAAACATGGTTTCCGTTTCCCCAAATAGTTTTCAATTCTACTTAGGCTTTCAGTTGACTAGTAATGAATTGGTAGGTTGGGGAAGGTAACCCACAATGACATTTGTCGAATTGACTCCTTACCCATATCCATATCCATAGGATAGTTGTGATTCCACTGTTTAAGAACTACAGGTCGAGAATCAAAAGTGTAAGGGCCATTTTGAAGGACCTTTTGTTTATCATGTTCATCCTCGAACCTGAATATGTAGTATCCTTCGTCATAGAGGACCCTAGGTGCTGTGACAAGATTCCAGATAGAATACACAAATTTGAGCATTTCTGTAAATGGGGTGTTCTTCCCTACTACATACCCTATCATTGCACTGTCCCATTTCCTCGTTTGTTGTCCAATGCTTCTGGATTTAGCTTTCCGACCTTAACCCCCTCATTTTTTTTTTGAAAATGGTAATTGTTTCTATTTCTGTAGAACAGTACATAGGCTGTACTGAAACCCGTATTTACGTAAGGAACTCTAATAATACCGACCTATCCCTATAATGAGTCTAAGACATCAATGATAGAGACGGTATCATTAGAGTAAATTTGATTACACCAAAAACATAGAGTCAAAATGCAATTCAGTTTAACTTGTTGCATACTACTCTCCCTATTCTCAAAAACTCGAAGGTTCCTCTCTTTCCATATTGTCCACCAAATAGTGGCAGGGACAATTCTCCAGTTACTTCTGTTTTTTGCTTGTGTCCCTGCTTTTAAAACTGGAGGAAAGTAGCTAAGTTATTTACCTTTGTCGGATCTCGATTGGCAGTAGCAAACACTGTAGGTATGCTCCACGTAGAAAAGGTGAGTTACCCCGCCACCTGTACACCCCTAATGCCTTCTTGAGCTGGGTCTGGTGTCGTAACCACTGGAAGCTTCATTTTCAACAGTAATCCCTTCGTCGGAGCTTGATGTGCCTTAGATCCACTACTCACACCTTCCACTCATTGTGAGAGTTGGATGGGTGGTAGTGGTTTATTAACCCCATTCTCTGGTGTAACTATCTTCTCTGTTTGTGCTGGTGTTGCTGCCGTTGGGACAGTTGCGGCGTTGCGCAGCCTTAGCTGGAATATTGCATTTTGCCAGTGGAAAAATACGTTTACGGGCCATAGGTGTACGTGCGCTATGGAGCCTCTTCGGCCTGGGAGAGCTTGCCACTGTTTCATAGAAGATTCAGATACATTCATATTGTGATAGTAAAGAGAAATTTGTTGATTCCTAATGCTTATTTGAAATAGTTGTATTGTGTATGTGTTGTTTTACTATAATCAATTTATAATATAGCTAGTCATATTATAGTAAATGAAATACAGATAGTTGATTTCCTAGGCTTACTGTAATTAGCTATCTATGTAAGCACAATTTTGGAGGTTGCCAGCATACCCTTAATGCTGAAGAATACATATTACCAGTTTCAAAAAAAATGTAGCTAGTCATCAACTGAAAAACTGAACCAAACAGATAAGAACCAAACCAATGTTTTTTTTTTAATTGGTTATAAATTTTTTAAAACCGATTAAATTAATTTGATTTTGGTCTAATCAAAAGCCGAACCATGAACATCCCCAGCTGTAGTATTCTCACGAAAAGAAAGAAAAAATACTAACAAAATGATTTAAAGATAATAAAGAAAAACCAATGGCAGCTAGACGGAAATTCTGAGTTAACTTTGTTTCAGGCAAGAAGCCAAAAGAAACAAAGAAGACAGAAAAGGGGGAAAGACAGATAAATCCCACATGCCTCCACACCCTCACTAGACTAACCCTCACCCACCAAAGCTCCAATTTCAAGTCATCTTCTTCTTTCCTGTATCTATTTACGTGTTCTGCTTTTTAATCAGCCTTATTTTCCCCTACTTCTCATGTCTATATTGATGTATTCAATAGGGAACTGAGGTAATTTTCCTTATTCTAAAGGTTCTTTTTATTATGTTATTTATTTATATGGCTATTGGAGTTTTGTTTCATTTCTGTCGTTTTCTTTGATTTTGGTTTTGTTTTATTTAAATTATGGGGAAATACACGAGTCAAAATTGTATCTATCATGGTTTATTATACCATTTTCTGATAGAAATTGGGTTTTTAATGCCTCTTTTGAATTTTCTTGTAGTAAAGAAGACAATTGTTGGAAGGTTGAAGGCAGAGGGCTGAAGGAGTAGAGAGAGAGGCAGATGGAAAATGGAGGGGATAGTTTGGTGCCTAAACTTGCGGGATGGAATTTGAATGATTCAAATAATCCTAAGAACAATGATGGGTTGTATCAGGTTCTGAAAGCAGTTGAAGCCGCTGAAGCCACCATTAAGCAACAGGTTTGCTAATCCTCCCCCTACGTGAATGTCTGCATGTGTTCATAGACTGGTTGTAGTGACTGTTGATCAGTCTATTGGGAACAATTTCTATTTTTGTTTCATGTGTTCACAGAATGGTTTCACTAACTGTGATGATGAGTCTACTTTCTTTTTTGTTGTTTCAAATAGAAGCTATGTAAACTGCAAATGGACTTCAATCATTCCAATAGGATCAGTGTTGAATGTCTCTTGCTCATATTTTAGATAAAACTTTTGCTCTGGACCTATATCTTTGTCCTGTCCAAGATGGATTACTCTAGGCCTTCCTTTTAACAAGCTATGCCATGTTTGCGCAAACTGAGTTGCAAAAGGTAGTCTAGAGATAGATAAATGATACATCAGTCACTGTCTGGCCAACAGTCAAAGGTTGCATATAGGTCTTTTCTGCAAAGATAGTTAAATAGAAGCTATGTAAACTGCAACTGGACTTCAATCATTCCAATAGGATCAATGTTGAATGTCTCTTGGCTATATGTTAGATAAAACTGTTGCCCTGGACCTATATCTTTGTCCCATCCAAGATGGATAAACTCTAGGCCTTCCTTTTAACAAGTTATGCCATGTTGTGCTAACTGAATTGCAAAAAGTAGTCTAGAGATAGATAAATGATACATCAGTCGCTGTCCGGTCCAACAGTCAAAGATAATTGCATATAGGCCTTTTCTTTCAACCAGCAATGCCAGCTCAAATTGCATCAAAGTAGAACCATTGGGTTTCAAGTAGCAGTCTTTTTATTGACTGAAATAGGAAAAAGTTGAAAGAAAGAAGGTATGAGAACTAATATCTTCTTTGCCTGTTTGAGTTGCTCTTGCTCTTTTGAATTATCTTCTTAAGGCTCCTTCTCTTGTTGGCAACATGAATACATTTTTAATGACTGGAATAGCAAAAGGTTCTCTCGGGAACCGGAAGTGTAGAATCAGTCTTCCTTACTTGCATTTATTTACAACAATCTTTCTTAAGTGTGAAAAATGCCATGGTTGTGTCGAGCAGTGCATCATTATAGTTGTAATGATAGTTTTTTGGTTTCTGGTCTTGCTCAAGGTAGGCCTCTTAGTAGGTGTTTGGCCATAGGATTTGAGACCCCAATTTCAAATTTTGATTTGAAATCAGCGTTTATTTATGAAATCTGCACCAAATTTTAAATTTAAATTCAAATTTCAAATTCTCCAAAAAAAAAGGTAGAACTTCAAATTTCAAATATTGATTTTAAATGTAAAACTTGACCCATAAGTTTATATTTTGTAAAAAAAATAATTCATGCTCGACGTGGATAGATTGTCCATACCATGTGGAATAGTTATATTAAAGAATAGCTAGTTACTATTATTTCTGATTTTTTGGACTAGTGAATCTTGTAATTATATTTGTATTTGGAAGCTTGTAATAGTATAGAATCATAAACATTTATTTATTAAGGGAACATGGACTATGGTTTGATCATTTGGTAAGATTGTATAAGAGTTGAGGAAGTTTTGATAATTTTCACAAAGGGGTTTCAATTAGGGTGGGCATAAATATCGGAAAACCGAAAAACCGAACCGAACCAAATTAATTCGGTGTTCGGTTTTGGTGTTTTTTTTTCGGAATTTCGGTTCAAATTTGGAGTAAGGGTCAAAAAAGGTGCACCGAAAAACCGAAATTTTATTAACTAAATTTAAAATTATATTTTAATTTTATTAATTATATATTTTAAATTTTAACCCCAAAAACATATTAATTTTTTGATCCACCCATGACCCATTTCAAAACAAAAGAAAACTTTGAAGCAAGCAGCAGCCATCACTCATCAGGTGGCTTTGCAATGCTGCACAGCTGATTATTTTCCTTTTATTTTTTATTTGCACTGAAAAACCTTTTTAAAAACAACGAACCAAACTGAACTGAAATATTATGGTTTGTTATTTGGTGCACACTTTTTCAAAACCAAACACCGAACCAAAATTTGATAAAACCGAACTGAAGAACCAAATGCCACCCCTAGTTTCAATGGTTATGGAAACATACAACTTTTTATTTGAAATTGGTAACTATTGTATATATTTATATAAGTGGACAAAACAGTACATGAGTTTTACTGAAACCATATGTACAGATTTAATCCTATAGCTATACTGCTGTACGTTTACATCGAGTCTATAACATCAATGATAGTAGCACTAGAGTATCATATGAATTTATTTGCTTACAACAAAAACATAATAGCAACAGATAATTCAATTGGGATATGGAAAAAATTCAAAGTTTGGTTGATCTATTATATAGGCAAAATGCACCATATTACATTTCTGATTTGTCGAGATGGCGTGAAAGTAGGAATGACATATTTACCGTCTGTTGAGAATGCAATTAAGTAATAAAAGTATGCTCTCTCTAACAATTTAAGCTTTTAGATGAGATGATCACACTCTTCAACATGGTATTAGATCAGGTAGAGGTCTTGAGTTCGAATCTCACCGCCACCCGTATCAAAAAGAATTTTCACGTGTTTGGCCCATGAAAAAAATTAGGCCCCCACGTGTGGGGGCGTGTTGACAATACAATTAATAATAAAAGTGTGCTCTCTTTAACAACTTAAACTTTTCGATGAGATGGTCACACATTTCAACACAGTCAAATCATATTATCTGTGCCTGCTAGTGAGAGGAGAATCAGATTTTGCTTACCAGTCTATTTGATACCTAAGGCGCCTAGGAAGGTTTGTTTCTTCACGTGGTTGGCTTCAAGGGGAATGATCTTGACAACAGTGAGCTTAAGGAAGGGGAGGATTACCTATGTTAGATGGTGCTACATGGGTATTGTGTAGATGTTTGGGAGAAGATCATCTCTTGTTGCATTGCCACCTCGCTACATTGTTATGGTCGCTGGTCCTAAATTGGTTTGGGATAATATGGGTGGTGCTGGTGCCGTGTAATATTGAAGGAGGTGTTGTATGGTTAGGCCTTCGGGAGGAGGAAGAGAAGACGGCGGTTTGGATGTCGCTCCATCAACCATTATGTGGGTTCTTTGGAGAGAGAAACATGAGAGCATCTGAAGAAGTTGCTAGATTCTTTTTAGTTGCAAAATACTCTCTTATTTCTAAATTCTTTTTGGTGCACCTATCTACGTGAATAGAGGATTGGTGCTCTTGTGTAGAGAACCTTATTTTGTTGTAGGTTCTCTGTTTTTTAGTATACCACTTGGCTTGTATGTGATTTTCCCATCATTTATAGAATAATTTACCTTATAAAATATGAAAAAAGAAGAAGAAGAGATTGTCTGCTGATCCTATATGTGTTTTTTCTTTAACAGGTTGATGAGAATAATCGATTAAGAACAGAACTTCAAAAGAAGATTCTAGAAGTTGAAAAATATGTAAGTAAAATTCATATCGGTTGTTACCTCATAGTCCAAAGTTGTCTTCTACTTTACATCTTATGGTTCCGGATCATTGTACATTCTGAATATCATTGTTTTGACCATCTATTATCTTCTTTTGCCCTTTTGCTTGTAGCCTTCACCAGAATCCATTTTTTTTTTTGTTACTGCTAATGCAAATCATTTCTTTTGTATCACTTCTACATTATTATATATGTAGGTGTGATGGCTGGCAAATATATGCCCTTTTCTAGACTTGCACATGTTTGATGACATTATCTATGTTCCACACCTATATTTGATCGTAGGGGGATAACGGGTGATATAAAGTTGCCAGCTATTGCTAGCAACTCTGTACTTTTACTTTAAGGTAGCAGTTCATTAGGTGGACCATCTAGCTTCACTCTAGGTTGAATAATTCTTCAACTGTGAAAATGCAGAAGGTAGTATGATTATACAGTCAGGCATACATGGTTGTACCAACAATTCGGAGACTATAAATTTAAGCTTGTGACCAGATTTTTTTTTTGAAACAGGTACCTTTGTATATTTCTACAACAGTACATAGGCAGTGCTGAACCATATTTACAATAAGATCATCAAATCCAGCTATCTGATCCTAAATCGAGTCTAGTACATCAATTAGTGAGATAGTTTCATTGGAGTAACATTGATTACACCAAAAACATTGTAGCAACAAGCAATTAAGCTTGACTTTTTGCAAGACTGTTTTCTATACTATCAAAAAATCTGGAATTCCTCTCCTTCCATATTGCCCACCAAATGCTAGCAGGGACAATTCTCCATCTCTCTCTGCTCTTAGACTGCATTCCAGCTTCTTCCCAACTCTGAATGGCTTCAGCGCTCAACTTGCTTGAGATTGAGGCATAGTGGTCGTGATATTGCAAAATTGACGTTAATAGCACATTTTATGTGTCGATTAGTTCACATAACTAATCAGTACTTGCAAGTACATCTTGAGGAAACCACTCTTCTTTGAACTATTGGAATGTCAATTGTCAATTTTTTTCTCATAAGTTTTCCAGAATTACTTAGGCCACTGCCAATTGCTCCAAGGCCAGTTCCAATTATCCCTATATCGGCACCTAACCTGGTTGCAACAAGCGTTGCTCCTGTCCCAAACAAAGTTCCAGACGTAACCTTAACCAACCATTCTGAAATCTTCTTATTTGGTTCCATGTGGCATTTTACTAAAATATAAACATTCCTCCCCATTGATTATGGGTGGCCACATCAGCATGGAAAGTTTCTTCATTGGATTAAAATCACACATGGAAGTTTGTTAGGCTTTGGGGCATAACTGAGCCAATAAACTAAATGGATAGGGTATTTATGTTACCAAAACCAAACGTAGGGTATAGTACTATTTTCAATAATTGAGGGTAAGTTTGACCCTTTTCCCTTGTTAAAATGTAACTACCATGCATTGAAGTACATGCTGCTAGTCCATTATTAATTTGTTTAAGGTTGTGTAAGTAGCATTCATTAGACTAATTTTGTTGACTTGGATAATTACCACATAAAAAGTATGGTGACAGAAAGGATCCAGTGAAGTGAAAAGAGAAGTTATCATATATTTCCTCAGAACTGAAGCAGATAATGGTTAAGACTAAATGGATGTAGTGTTTCAGTGTCTTTTTTCAGTTGGTAAAAGATGCTTTTATAAATTCAGTACCCAGCATAAAGGCAATGCTAGCTGGGGAAATTACAAAGACCAAGAGAGCACATTACAAGCTAGGTGATTACTAAATGAAGTGAATCATGGCACTATGTTTAGTCAATTTTACAACAGCAATGTTACACCAAAAGTTAAGCAAAAAATACAACATAACAGAGTGCTTCTTGTCCTTGAACAGCCATCAATTTCTTTCTTTCAGATGCACTACCACACTGTGGCTGTAATATTCTTCCATATTTTGTTCGACGACCTATGTATGCATGTTCTTCACCATCCTTGCAAAAACTGTAGGGTTATTCTGGGTATATACCAATAAATGCCCAAAAGTTTAGAAATTCTTTCCCCAAATCTTTGCTGTAAATTTACAATATAGGAACAGATGGTTGTTATCCTCAATCTGCTCTTTACGGGGCAGCAGGTTTTCAGTATTTTGGTGGATGGATCATCAAAGTTCTTTGATTAGAAATGAGGAGATTGGTTGAGGAAGGCAAAACAGACTGCAAATATAGTTACAAATTTACCATTCTTTAAAAAAGGATGCTGATATAGATACAATACATTTTTTTTTTTTTGAGAATTAGTACTGTTGTATTCTTCAGCATTAGGACTGCTGGCCACCACCAAAAACATGTTACAGGGGAGTGAGATTCAAATCTAAACTTTACAAAGTACCTAGAAAATCAACCAACTCCTCTACTTCCTCTATACAGTTTTGGTTACACCAAAAAAATAAGGTTTCCAGGCACTTCCATTTCACATCATGAATGGATCTGATCTTGTCTTCAAAGCACCTTCCATTTCTCTCTTTCCAAATTGTCCACCATATGCATGAGGGTATTATTCTCCACCATTTTTTCTGACTCTTGCTTCCACCTCTTCTAATCCAACAGCTCATCAGATCAGCTGTATGCTCTGGCATTTTCCATGTTGTCTTTGTGAGACTGAAAAACATATTCCACACTTGATTAGTGAACTTACAGTGTAGGAACAGGTGATTATTTGTCTCTCTTGTTTTGTTGCACAAAAAACACCTAGTCACCACTACTCTCCCCTTCTTTTGTAGTACTTCATGAGTAAGGCATGCCTTTTTAACTACTAGCCAAGTGAAACCTCTCACCTTGGTTGGAGCTATATTCTTCCATACATTCTTCCATATCCTTAGCTCTTCCTCCTGCATAACACTATTCTCTCTCTTGTACAAATTTTTAACAGAGAAACTTCCTTCTGTAGTGTGTCTCCACCTTAGCTTGTCAGGTTCCATTGTGGTTCCAGCAAAAATTTCCACTTCGTTTAGCAAACTAGCCACCCTTTCCACTTCCCAATCATTTAGATGTCTTCTGAAATTGAAATTCCAGCCATGGTTAGACCAACATTCGGCAACATTTATCTCTGGATTCCTACATAACATCATAAGATCTGGGAATCTGTCCTGCAATGGAGCTTCACCTAGCCAATTGTCCTTCCAAAACCTGGGTTTGAGGCCATTGCCCACCCTAATCCTAGAGTTCTTCTGCAACTTTGACCATAGTGCTCTGATTGCCCTCCAGACACCCACCCCATATGTAGTATTTACCTCATTTGAGCACCAAGGGTTGGTTTGCCCATACTTATGGATAATTGCTTGCTTCCAAAGAGAGGACTCTTCTTCACAAAATCTCCAGAGCCACTTCATCAAAAGGCTATTGTTTTGGGTCTTCAGATTTCTAACTCCTAGTCCCCCTTGGCTCTTGCTAGATTGCATCACTTCCCATTTTACCAGATTGTAACCCTTTCCATCTTTACTCCTTTTCCACAAAAAATCCCTTCTTAATCTGTTAAGTTTTTCCACCACACTGTCTGGGATGAGAAACAAAGACATCACATAGGTGGGCAAGGAATCCAAGATTGAATTAATCAGTGTGATCCTTCCCCCTAAAGATAAGTATTGTGACTTCCATTTGGCTAGTCTCCTTTCAGACTTCTCTATAATTCTATCCCATATCTCGACCTCTTTGAACTTCCTGCCTAAAGGCATGCCTAAGTACTCACAAGGCAGAATATCCACACCACATCCGAGCACACTTGCAAGAGACTGAATGTTTGTGACCTCTTTGATAGGGAAAATACTGCTTTTTCTCCAATTCACCTTTAGACCAGAAATGGCTTCAAAAACCACCAGCATGACTCTAATATAGCTAACCTGCTCCACTACAGCTTCACAAAAAATGATAATGTCATCTGCATATAGCAGATGACATATCTCTAGGTCACCCTCTCCAATTTTGAAGCCCCTTAACCAGTTGTTATGAATTGCTACTCTCATCATGTTGCTAAGTCCTTCCATTGCAAGTATGAACAAGAAAGGAGATAAAGGATTCCCTTCTCTGAGTCCTCTTTCTGAGGGGAAAAAACCAACAGGTTCTCCATTCACTAAAATAGAGAACCTGATAGTTTTAATACAAAAATTGTTCCACTTCAGCCATCTTTCCCCAAATCCCATCTGTTTCAAGACACTTAGTAGATAGCCCCAATTCACATGGTCATAGGCCTTTTCAATATCTAATTTGCACATCAAGCCAGCTACCTCACCCTTGATCCTTGTATCTATACATTCATTAGCTATTAAAGCAGCATCCATAGTCTGTCTTCCTTTCACAAAAGCCATTTGATGTTTGTTGACCAGTCTATCCACTACATTCTTTAGTCTTTCAGTTAGTACTTTTGCAATTATTTTGTACACTCCTGAAATCAGACTAATGGGCCTAAAGTCCCTTAGTTCCACTGTTCCTGCTCTTTTAGGTATAAGGGCTATGTAAGTAGCATTCAAACTTCTTTCGAAAGCTTGGTGCTCATGGAAATAATGCATTGTACCCATGAAGTCACCCTTAACTACCTCCCAGAACGTCTGAAAGAAATTCATATTGAAACCATCTGCCTGGATTAAGTTAGAAAGGATAAGTATGAACAAAGAGAAATCTCAGTTACAACTCTTGACAAGTTTTTGCTGCAGACTGCTTCTATAGATAGATGATATCTCATGTGATAACAGATTTATAATTAGGAGACCAGATTAAATTTTAGTTGTGAAGGAAGACTGCAGCAGTCTCAAGCTACCAGTTTGGAAAAGTTAATGTCCCAACAATGCGTTGCTGTTATTGTGAACAAATATGCAATTGATGCTCTTAGAGAAGTGCACCGCTAATTTTCAGTGAACTAACTACAAGTAGTACAAGCACCAATATCTATTTTTCTTTATAATAAGGGATTAAGTTTTGATTCTTTTATACAATCGCTATAATCTTTTTAAACAAATGAGCACAAAAGTCATTCTGTATTGCTGACATTACTGGTAATAAGTTTCCATCTCATTCTCACTGAATAAGTTTGCACATAGGCTTGAGAGTTGAGATAGCGGCTATTACTGAAATTTATTTCTTCTACTGATAGATTTTTCATTCCACGCACAAAAAGAATTGAAATAATTGACAGAATATTAATCAAAATATTTAGGATTGCCCACTATTCAACCAATTAGTAACTGAGATTCTAGACATTTATTGAACAGGAAAGAGTATTTAACTCTAAAATAAAAGGAGTATGACAGAATAGCTTTTAGCTTCATTTAGGATCAATAAAATATGTAATTACTGTTTGTCGTACTACAGTGCTTAAGTTGTTATGTTTTCACTTCACAAGAATTACGTAGGTTTTTTTTTGAGAAGGTAACATTTGTGTACATTGACGACTCAGTACATGGGTTACACTGAAACCATATTTACAACAAAATCTGAAAACTGAAAAACTGACTCACAATCCTAACAAGATCCTAGGATGTCTATAATTGTCTTTTTTGCTTCTGGTGCAAGTATGTATTTAGAGGACACTGAATCCATTATAGATATCCTAGGTTCCTGTTAGGATTCAGATTCAGTTTTCTTACTTTTTTGACAATGCACTGGTTCAATGTATATACACAAATATTACCTTCTCAAAAAAAATAATAATATTTGCTTGCACCAAAAACAAAAAAGTCTAATGCAATTTAGTTTGACCATCTGTAGACCACAGTTTTTGCTCTCAAAACATCTTGAATTCCTTTCCTTCCATATTGTCCACCAGATGCAAGCTAGGGACAATTCTACATCTGTCCCTGTTTGCAGCTCCTACTCCTGCTTCCTCCCAACAATATAACAAGTGAGTTATTTTGTTAGTCATGACCCAACTAATGCCCCTAAGGCTAAGAAAAATCCTCCATAGTTGTGTAGTTATCCTGCATTGTAGAAATAGATGACTAACTGTCTCAACCTCTTCACCACAGAGGTAACATCTGGAACATAAAGAGAATTTCCTCTTCTTGAAGTTCTCTTGTGTCAAAACAGCCTCTCTTGCCAATAACCAAGTAAAACAGACAACTTTGAAGGGGATTTTGGTCTTCCATAAATGCTTCCATGGCCAATGTTGTGCCTGTTGGTTTCTTTGGTAGTTCTCCTTGAATATGCCCTTGCTATCTAATTTCCACCAAAGTCTATCTGCTTCTTCACCAGTACATTTAAACTTCTCCAACATTCTGAAGAACTCAACGACAAAATCAATTTCTCAGTCATTGAAGTTCCTCCTGAATTGAATGTCCCATCCTTGTTGTGTCCAGATGTCAGCCAGTCTCACTTCCTGTTGTACTGCCATACCATCTAATTCAGGGAACAAACTCTTTAAACTATTTGATCTCAGCCACTTATCCTTCCAAAAGGATGTTTTGTAACCATTTCCTACTTTAATATTGGTGCGGTTCTTCATAAAAGGCCAGAGTACTCTAATTGATCTCCACACACTAACCCCATATGGAGTAATTACTTCCTTTGTCATCCACCTGTCCTCCTCACCATATTTGGTTTTGATAACCTTACTCCAGTACGTCTGAGGTTCTTGTGAACATCTCCAGAGCCATTTTAATCTGAGAGCCTTACTCTATAACTCAAGGTTTTTAATGCCAAGCCCCCCCTTGTTTTTCCTCCCCAAAGCACTTTGTTCATTTAACTAGGTGACGTACTGTTGAATCAGTTTCGTTATTTTTCTTTCCAAAGAAAATCCCTTCTAGCCTTGTCCAACCTCTGAATGATACCATCTGGAATGGGGAAGATGGACATCATGTAGGTAGGTAGAGCATCCAATACTGAATTTATGAGAGTAACTCTTCCTCCTAATGATAAATACTGTGACTTCCATCTAGACAACTTCTTTTCACACTTTTCAATCACAGAGCTCCAAATGTTCATGGAGTTTGATTTGGCTCCCAAAGGCCTTCCAAGATATGTGGTAGGTAAAGCTCCTACTTCCCCACCCAGAATCCTAGACAGCTCCTCCACGTTTGTAACCTCATTGATAGGGAACAACAAACTCTTCCTCCAATTTATGTAGGTTTAGGTGTATACTGATCCTAGAAAAAAGAACTATAGTGAAATATCATGTTGCTTTCATTTAACTAGCTTTGAAACTCTCTGTCATTACTATTTAGAGCAATTATTAACTCGCTACATATTATGTACTGCCCAACATTTTGGTAATTATTTGTACTATTATTATCCCTTGGACTGACATGATCATCAAGGAGTCAATGAGTTAGTTTTATGTGCCAGTTCTAGTTTGTCATTGAAGTTTTCTACTGTCTGTCATGGTTCTTTTTGAGTTAACCAAGCCATTGCCACGATGTTCTACTTTTATGACTATTGAAGACATTATTAAATAAACAAAAGTGTACTCTGACAACATAAGCTTTTAAATGAGATGGTCACACACAGACAATGATCCTGAGTTCGAGTTTCACCACCACCCATTATCCAAAAGAATTTCTTCCATGTACTTGACTCATCATAAAGAATCAAGCCTCGCACTTGAGGGGACTGTTGAAGACTTTATTAAATAATTAAAAATGTGCTCTCTTTAAAAGCTTTACTTTTTTATTCTATTTGATGAGATGGTCACACAATTCAACAAAGACTTTGCTTTGGAGACTCCTCATCCTTTCTAGCAGAATTATACCATTTGTGCTGCCCGCACCTCTTCGAAATACTGTATTGTGAATTTTGTGATAAGAAATTCAATTCCACTCACATATCCAAGGTTCTTACAATATTTAGGATTACTACGTTTTGCAGAGATCAGGAGAGCTGAAAGGTCAAACTCCTCATTCAGTTGGTCAATTGGATCATCTAAATGAGGCTGATGGAGCACATCCATCAACTTTGGGTTTTGAAAGTCAACTTCCTGAACTTAGAAACATGGATAGTATAGGACGCAATTTGTCTAGTAATCTGTTTCTTGCAAAAGATCCCAGGCAAAATGATTTAGACTTGACTCTGCCAAATCAGGGAGAGAGCCAAACCGAATATAGCAAAGTGAATGGTTCATTGAGAGCAATTCCTGGTGGTCTGACAACAACTGATAATACTGGTGTTTCTCATTTCTCATCACCTTCGGCATCATTTTCACCCAACAGGTATTCACATAAATACAATTCATCATCTAAACATCAGTTTACCAGGTGGAGACATTACAACTTAGGTGTTACAAGTGTAGTATTAATAATGTTTGTGAAAGAGTTTTTAGCCAGCAGTTTCTTTGTTTTTTTTTTTGATGAAATAAAGTTTTTAGCCAGCAGTTTTCTTCATAGATACAAACAGAAACAGTGACATTAGATTGGCTTAGGTAGGTATCAAATAGAAGGAGAATATGACAGACAGCTCAATTTATCTGGACAAGGTTTGATGCCAGTGGCCGAAGTTAACAGCAGTATGAAGAAGGTCTCTCTTTGTTTCTATTAGTAAATGTCATGATATAACACATCATACTGATCATTCCCCTAATTTTAGTAATGTATCATTTTAGGATCTTGTTTTGAAGATCCAGGAGCATGAACAGGAGGTTGTACAAATGAGGAAATATCTCTCTGAATATTCCATCAAGGTAATGAAAGAGTCTGTGCTTTTAATACGTCAGTTTTGTTTGTTAATTTATTGTCGAAGTGAATGGTTTTTGTTTTTGGTAGGAAGCACAAATTCGCAACGAGAAATATGTTCTGGAAAAGCGAATTGCTTATATGCGCATGGTAGGCCAGAGTGACTGTCATGTCAATTTCACTCATTTCTTCTCGGCCTTGAACTTATTGGTGCCTTTGTTCTTAACATCTGTGTAGGCATTTGATCAGCAGCAACAAGATCTTGTTGATGCTGCCTCTAAAGCGATATCATACAGACAAGACATAATTGAGGAAAATATACGCCTTACATATGCACTGCAGGTATGCCTGCACCTTCACGTGGCTCATATTTTCCTCCCTCCATCTGTTAGTGTGTTAATGTTAATGATTAGATCCATATGGAGAAGAACATGCTTTGTTCTCCAATTTTTGGATTATTGTGTTTTGGTGAATATTCCTTCCTTGTTCATTCTATTTGGATTTCCCAGATTCTCACCATGCGGCTATTTATCTCTCTCCACCTGGTTTTTGTTTTAGTTATACGATGTGTCTATTTGCAATCAACTTATGTTGTGTGGCTTTGATTCTTTGTTCTGAAAGGATTTAATTTTTAAGGATTAGTCCGATGTTTTCTTGGGATGGCGCATATCTGCAATGTACTTATGTTGTGTGGCTTCAATTCTTCATACTGAAAAGATTTAATGTTTAAGGATTAGCCCAATGTTTTCTTGGGATGGTGCATGCACAGTTTTTTAAGTATTCAGCAGCTTTGTTGAATCATGATGAGAAGTTCTGTAACTTCATCTTTGGTAATTAGAGTTAGCCTGCTGTACTGAGTTACTTGTCACTGGTTAGTTACATAAAAAATGTTGAGCTGCTATCTGATTATTTTTATTTCAAAATTCCCCCCTTCTGCGATAGTGTTTTTGAGGTTAATGTATTCTTTCAGGCTGCACAGCAAGAAAGATCAACATTTGTATCATCTTTGCTGCCACTTCTTGCAGAGTACTCACTTCAGCCATCTGTAGCTGATGCACAGTCAATAGTCAGCAATGTCAAGGTTAGCATGGTTCTATCTATCTACCTACCTACCTACTTACTAAAGGCTCAAATGCTATGCCACTTCCTGTACAGATGCTACAGAAAAAATAGGGAAAATAATTTGTGCAAGGCACAAAGGGTTGCATCGTACAGATGCTATATGTAAAAGCAAATGCTACCTTACCACTGTAAAAACTGATTAATTCTTCTAGAGATCAGCAGAAATTATATGATTAGCTGGAATTGCTGTTGTGCCACGTTACAGCAACAAATATGCCTCAATATCAAGTTAGTGGGAATGGGGTATATGAATCTTCTATATTCATTCCGCTCTTGTTGGGTTTGTTCATTGTTATACCCAACAATTTGTCTGTTTGGACAAATTTTAAGGGTTCTCTAAAACTAGAGATAGTGTCACATTATAGTTTTAATCCTGTAGGACTCATCCTTCCAGTGAAGCATACCCGGTATAAGCTGTTAGCTGTCTTTCTCCTTACATAAGGACGGGGAACCCCTAAAGTAGTCTCATTTGATGGGTCAAACATATCATCATTTTTGCGGTATTGTGTTTTGTATTTGTTTGTCTTTTTTCTCAGTAAGTCTTCCATATTGTTTTGTCATCATATTATCTCCATTTCCATTAATTGGGCTGAAGTAAAGAAAAGTGAAAGAAGTTCAAGATGTATCATATGAACAACTTAAGAGAGAATAAGTGGAGGATAATGTTAGAAATTGATTTTGAGGATTGTTTTTGTAAATAAATAAAAACTTGATTCCCGAACTTGTAAAGTGTAGATGGAATGTAAGTTTATTTTAACTCAAACATTCTGAAATGCCAATATGATATTTCTAGCTCAATAAGCTATGTATTGCAGGTTTTGTTTAGACATTTACAAGAGAAGCTTTTTGTTACTGAGGTATGTTTGCTTGAAGTACCAATTCTGTTAACTCTTACCCACTAGTCATGTGGAGATGAACTTCCCTTCTTTAATTGAACATCTTAAAGATATATAGGTACTCGTTTTGTAGGCCAAGTTGAAGGAGTCTCAGTACCAAATGGCACCTTGGCGATCAGATATGAACCTGTCAAATTTTGCTCATTCACCTCCTCAGTCTGCTGGGGCAAGTCTAATGTTAAATGACATTATATGTTGGAAGGAATTTCCTTTCAAATTCATGATGGATTTCTTATTTCTCATGTTCTCTTGCAGATTAAAGAAGGTCTTGAACTAGTACCTCAACAAGCCTATTCTAGTGAAAAGGCTCCTCTTTCGTCAGATCCTCGGACTACAACAGACTGGGATCCCTTGAGCAATCCTCAGAGTGGTCTAAACCGTGATGCAGAAAGAAATCCGGAGACTGATGACTTGGGGAGGTATTCACCTCTTACAAGCAGGTGAGCCTGATCAAATGGAGACTGCTACTGTGAACTGAATGTACAATTCCAACCATCTGCTTTCGGTGGTGGGTTCTGTTATCATTGACTTTCCCAAATGTTTGGTCATTTTTGGATGAAATTGATGGCCAAATCATGTTTCAATCTATCCACAAAATTGTATTTTCCAACTACCATTTCTGTCTCTTCAGAAAATGATGAAAAAGAATGATTCATAGCATGTGGCACATTGAGTAGATTACATGAAAATTTATATCTCCTTTCAATTTCAAATAAAAATAGATTATGTGAAAAAAATTTGATCCCCTAGAAAAGATTAAGAAGCTCAAATGCTCAGAATTTTGTTAAGGATGAACAACTGTTGTATGTTCCCTTATCAAGGACAATAATAATTATATTTGTGAAGTTGTGATGCTAGTATAAGGTTGATTCCGCCTGTGTGTGTTTTTGTTGGTTAATTGTGTTTACTGGTTTTAGTTGATTCCCTTTATCCCAATTTAGACGAAATTGTTTGACCTTCTTGAGCATTATAAAAAGAATGTTTTGATTGCATTGTTGTATTGGAGTTGGGAGATATGGATTTTGAAAAGTAATTATTTAATATTACCATATAATGTGCTGTTTAGAATAGCCCAGAAAACCCTACGACCCCTCCAACAATGGTCAATATCTAACCATTTCTGTTATGTCATGTGATGGAAATGATTATCTTAATTTACATCAGTGGTAATAAAAACATTTAGGCAAATGCGTTCTGGAGATTTTTATGCTCCTCTCTCACTTTAGCAAATAGCTTGACCTTCATCATAAAGAGGGTGTTTGGATTGGCATAGAAGTTGGTCAAACCTACTTTTAAGTCAGTTTTTAACTTCTGGAAGTGTTTGACACATAAAAATTACTTAAAATAAGTTGGGAAGTGTTTGACAAAGTTAAAAATAACTTAAAATAAGTTAAAAATGACTTAAAAAAAGTTTTAAAAATCAAAAGTAGGTCTCTCCCTGCTTTTTATTTTTTGACTTAAAAGTCATTTACGTTTGACTTTTTATTTTTTGACTTAAAAGTCATTTAAGTTTGACTTTTTATTTTTTGACTTAAAAGCTAATTTTGTAAGTCAATCCAAACGGGCTCTAAATAGGTTGTCATCTAAACAACTAGTTTACCACTTGAGCTTCAACTTATTGCAGATCATTTCGTTATAATTCTTTTTATTTTATTTTTTTTACTTTGAAACAATTGATGCTTCGCAATAATAAAGTAGGTCCTGGTGTGGACTACCTATGAATAGTTGGTCAGATAACTTGCATGCTTAACCCGTCAGACTTTCAAGGCTTTATTGTGATGACTTGTTAAATTTTCCTTGTCTGCTGTCCTCATTGTGTTTGCGGTCTCTTTGTACATTATATTTTATATCCTTTTTATTCTTATTTGTAGATTTAATCAAAGTTGCCCATTTGAACTTATGGAATTATAATGTGTGAATGTGCCTTGTCGTCTTGATTATACTCTTGCAAGCAATGGTTCTTGGACTCAGTTATATCTTATAGCTTTTATGGTCGAATTGTTGAATGTCAATATGGATATTTGATTTAGCTGTTGATTTTCAAGGCATTTCCTTGTAAAGTTATATTTAAGTACCATTGTTTCTCTTCTCTCCTGGGGTACGGCGTTAACTTTTTTAACTCTTTCATTTGCAATAATGTGTGACTGTGTCTGGAATAATTTGCTGACATCATTAACTGTACGAGTGTCTTTGCCAGTCAAGCTATACGGGATGGTCCTCATCCCTTTTACTGCAGTTGCAAGACCACTATAAAGATTTTCAACATAGTTATGAACTAGAAATTTGCAGTCAAATCACAACTGTTAAGAGCATCATAGCACACTTGATCACCTATGCATAGACTAGTTTGTGGACAGAAGCGGTTGTAAACATGAATTCATAGTCAAGATTAGGACCCCATCTTGCTTCTTTCTCCCTCATACATGGTAGTCTGGTTTGTGTTAATCTGCTGATCTCTCAGGATACACGTTTGTTTTCATCAGTACAAACTTGGTTCTTTTTGCAAGAGGATTTATGTCACACCTTCTATAGTTTGTGCTCTTATATCATGGTTCATTTTGGTTGCTTTTCTAACTTTTATTTATTTTCATGGTTTGTAAGATTTGCTTGTTTTCACTTTGCTTATTGATTAAATTCCAATTTTGAGTAACTTTGTGTTTTGGGTCTTTACGTCACGTGATTCTACAGGAACACTACAGTGCAAGTTATACCAGCACAACTTGCAGTAAGCCAGGGTTATACGCATTCCAAGCCTGAAAGTGAAGAAACATCTAGTAAGCAAGTTACTTTTAGTGATCTCATCAGCAGCAATGAGATGGATGATTCTGACATGGAAAGACATCAAAATGATAGAGAGCCTTCAGTTAATTGGGCTAATAAAAGCTCAGCATACACATCACAGCTAGATGATCCAGGCTCATCATACTCTCCATACCTTCCACCAGTTCTCGAGGAACCTTCATCGTCCTATTCAGAAGGTGAATTTAGTGTCTTTGCTTGATTACTGTTGTGGTGTAATTTAAACTGAAGCCCATTGAACTGAACTTGAAATCGAAGAAGTTTCACTGCGGGGTAGTGTCCACATCTTACCAAGGATTAGGCAAATAGTTGGATAACTGTGTTGTTCCTCAATAGTTTTTTTGTTTTAAATAAGTCAAACCTTATGCTGGTTAGTGGTTCCTTAAACTTGAGCATTGTTCAGCCGCAGATGAAGAGGCACTACCTGCAATAGCGGGTCTTCAAATTTCTGGTGATGCTTATCCTGGACAGGGACTCCAAGCTTGTGGCTACTCTATTAATGGAACAACCAGTTGCAATTTTGAGGTGTTCCTTGCTTCGACCTTTCTAGCTTTCTTCCTTAGTCGTTTCCTTTACTGCTGCTTCTGATTCTCTGGTTCCATTTGTATCATGATCACTTGATCTTTCAATGCTTTGTGTAGTCGGTCTTCGGTTGGAACTTACATTTTTTTTCTTTTTGGTTCTTCTTGAACTTGCAGTGGGTTCGCCATTTGGAAGATGGATCTTTTAACTATATAGAGGGTATCCTGCTAAACAAGTCACATATCTTTTCTGCTTTATTTCTCCTTTGAGGTCACATGACACTGTTGTGACAGGGGCAAAGCAACCAACTTACCTTGTGACTGCTGACGATGTTGATACTTACCTTGCTATTGAAGTTCAGCCATTAGACAACCGAAAACGGAAGGTAGTGCTTCTATCCTCTTCTGCCTCTTTATATTAGCCTCCATGCTTCCCCCCAAAAATTAAAGCACTCCACTCCATCCTTCTTAATCAGACAAGAGAGAAACCTTTAAGTATCTTGGGTCTTTGATCCAATGACATGAGGAGATCGACAATGATGTCACACATCGTATTGGTGTGGCGTGGTTAAAAGGAAGGTTTGCATTTGGACTCTTGTGTAATAAAAAGGTACCACCAAAACTTAAAGGTAAGTACCATAGAGTGGATATGGGGCGGAGTGTTGGCTAGTCCATATCCCGAAGATGCAAGTGTTGGAAAGGGATGATGTTAAGGTTGGATTAAAGCACCCCCATTCCCTGGGACAAAGTGGGAATGGCCTCCGTGGTGGACAAGATGGGAGAAAGGAGGTTGAGATGGTTTGGGCATGTGAAGAGGAGATGTGCAGCTGCCCCAGTGAGGAGGGGTGAGAGATTGGATATAGTGGGTACGAGGAGAGGTAGAGGTAGGCCGAAGAAGTATTGGGAGAGGTGGTTAGACAAGGATATGGCACATCTTAAGCTTCCCGAGGACATGGCCTTATTCAGGGGTGTTTTAATGCATTTCCCTTAAAATTTCAAGGCTTTTGTCAACAGAAATAGTTCATATATGACTGTTTTGTATTTCTTTTTGGGGAGGGGAGGTCCCGTGAATAGGGAGATGAAGAAGGCCATAGAACTAAGTGGTGTAAGGTGAAATTTCAACCATACAACTCCAATCTGACTGTTTATAACACCCTTTAGTGTTTATTCTAGTATAAAAAGGGAAGACTACAAAAGAATGTGGTTTATTTTATTTATAATATAAAGGCCGTTCTTTTTATTAGGTTTATCTCGATGAGAAACACTGCAATGACTTTTCTGTTTTTGATTTTCAGGGTGAACTCGTGAAGGTCTTTGCAAATGAGCATAGGAAGATAACTTGTGGTACTTTAAGTCTATTCTCATATAAATTTTGAGACTTTTGACTGTTATGATTCCAATTTATAGAAGTCAATATTCTCTCGATCAGTATTAGGAGAGTATGAGAAATCTCACTTAGTAAATAAATGTTTATGAATGGCAACCTTAAATTAGTGCTTAATCCGTTTTTTTTTTTTTTTACTTTGGTAATATTTTTGAGAACAAATAAGCTGATCTAGAAAGACTGGCTTTTCTGTTTTGACAAGATGGTGGGAGGATTGTGAAAATTTGAAATTTGTTACTCCCTCCTAATCCCCAAATTTATGTGATGCAATTTCCTTTTTAGTTTGTCCCGAATGATATCTTTCTATCTTTAGAATCAATTTAACTGTAAACTTCTTATTTAGTTACACAAATATTTGTGACTTCTTTTAGACCACAAGTTTCAAAAGTCAGTTTTTTTTTTTTTTTTATCAATAAAAGTATGTTCATTCACAAACATGGCCACAATGGCCATATACAAGACATGTACCAAAAAGTAGAGAAGTTACAAAATGATATGATTCTCTACAAGCAAACTCCACCCAATCATCTATACAAGAAGGAACTTTCTGAGTGCACCAAAAGAAAACAAGGGAATGGAGACTACTCAACTGAAAGAAATTCGACTCTATACTTACAAAAGCTCTTCACTTTTCTCACTCCAAACAATCCACATTAGCACTAGTAGAACCATATTCCATGCCCTTCGTCTTCTCCTTGTTCTCACGCTCTTCCAACTGAACATCAACTCTCTCACAGTGTTTGACATTGCCCAAGAAGTGCCAAACCACCCAAGTATATCCCACCATAACCTCATAGTCAACCTGCAGTCTTTCTTAAACTTTATGCGCATCAGATAAATTGGGACGGCGAAAGTATATGGTTAGCGTAGGTTCAGTCGGTTTTTAGCTACTTTATCAGGTTCTGAATTGGTCAATGTTCTATTTGCTTGATCTGGTTTTATGTACTGATTGGAGAGGTGAAAAGAAGCCTATTTAGGGTTTGCTTGATCATGTTCTTCTTCTTCCCATGTGATGCTACAACCCAGAGGGTTGGACTGGGAGAATTTTCTAGTTCTGTTATTATCTGATCTGCATTTTTTTTCTCCCTTTATATTTTCATCTGGGATTTTCCGTTCAGTGGGAAAATCCACTAACCTTCTGTCACTACTCGCTTATCTCTATTCTAATAGTCAGATAGCAATATATTACACACTTCTTCGGGGAGTTTTCTGTATTTTTTCTTTCATCGATGCCCGTGGATTGTCATGAGATCTGAAGCCAAACATGTTTCCTGTCTTGTATTTGCATGAAGATCTCTTTGCAAGCTAAAATCTCAGAGATCCTTGTTCTTGCTTTTGTTTTGTTGCTCCATGTACTTCCAACTCATCTTATGTGAACTCTCTTTCTATGTTTGCAGATCCTGTAATGCATAGTTGCATTGAGAAAATCCTTTATAGTGGTCATGCTTCATATAAAGTTTCATTGTCGGTAAGGACATTTATGAGCTTCTAGGTGTGGAGAATATCATAATGACCTTATTCAATTTCTTATGATCATGTAATAAAATATTCTGGTTTGTCTATGCTTTATTTTGCTCTTATTTTTTTGGTTGTACAGACACGATATCTTGATATATGGGAGTCTGCTACCTTGGCTATCAAGAGGGATGGTTATAGCATCAAGGCTAATGGGCCTGGTGGTGTTCTCGTCAGTGAGAAGTTTTCTCAATCTACAATTGTACGTCTTCTTTCTTTTGCTTTTTTGTATTCATGATTACGAAACAAAAATGCAGCATCCCCAGGCAACGCGATGTCAGTACGAATAAAAATGTACTGGTATGTAAGGCAGAAAGTAGAATCATAAATAGTTGTAAAAAGGGTAATAAAGATACCACTTGGAACAGAAACTCTGATAGCCTCCATGGCTGACATCCAACCTTATATAAATTAAATATGCATGGTATGCTCACATAATCGTATGTCGTGAATACATATATATAGATGCAAATGCATGTCATACCCAACTGTAATGTATTTATATACCTTAAATTATGTAGACAAGACTAAAAAATGATCAGTGTTTTAGCATATGCTATTGTACACCCCTTTAACCCCGTGTGTATGAGCCCTCTGGTGAGAGGCACTGAAGATGCAAATGAGTTCTTTGAATAGCCTTAATGTACCTTTTGCCGATGAACCTTGTGGCTTACGCGCTTCTGCCTGTACCTCCACACCACTAAAATTAAGGTGAAAACTCAGTAAATAACAAGGATGAGAAGTGCTACGACAATCCAACAAAAGATATTGATTTTTACTGTAAAATACTTTCCGCAGCTTACCAAAGCTAGAACCAACGAAAGGAGTCTTACCTTGCTTTCAAGCTCGGAATACTGCCTAAAATCCCACCACACAGTCAAAACCCCTGTTGCTACAACACTCACGAAGTTGATCATGAAATCAACGGGAAAAATTATACCATAGCTCGCGACGTAGAGCAATTCCGTCAAGAACTTATGCCAAGAACACCAACATGTAAGGACGATTTTGAGGTCTCTGTCTTTCAACGAAAAAATGAGATAAAAAACGAAGGCGGCGATATTTTATAAGCCTCCACCAATCTAGGGCCCACCTCATGTGCCTACTTGCACAATCTCGCGAAAACGCGAATATCCCTCTATTTGAAGTTGTTTTGGCGAACGATTTAATGTGTTGGAAAATAGACGCATAGATCTTCAATTTGATAGGTAGTGGGCCCTCCAACTCTATAGATTGGGAGAAAAGCTCTGTGATATTTTATTCAAAATTTTGAGATTTTTTTGAAGTAATTTGCGATTACTTTTGTTTCACAACTTATTCGACTTCAAAACTTATTATTCAACTTTAAATACCTCATAACACATCATCCTCCTTAGAATGTTAAGCTCTCTTAGTCTTACTCCAAGTTAATTAAACATTACGAATGGGCAGGGTGTTATATTTGCCTTTTCATTTAGTTTCTTGAAGGCGTGCCATATAAACTCTCCTCCTTTTAGAGTATCCACTAATTCCATTGACTTCCTAGTCGAAGTGCCTATGTTCTTGCCAAATATAAATATAAGAGAGCAAATTTATCCATGTACTTTGAGAAAATGGCCAAAGTTTACCCTATATTTTGTTCGTACCCTTGGCTTTGTTAGAGAAAGGTATATATTTGAACCACAAGCTAATGGTTAGGGCAAAATTTTTCGAATAGTCTAACGAAGGTTAAATGTGAACTACTTCTTAAATTAGAGGGGCAAATTTCAGTTTTGTCAAAGGCTCGCTTAAGCCTTGAAGCGAGGCTCAAAACGTGTTGAGTGCTTTGCCTCGCTTAATGTGCGCTTTAGTGTCATCATCAAGGTTCTAAGATATACTTTCTCTTGCCAATGGGCACAATAAACAATTGATATTTCACCTCATCATAATGTTTTTTTCAATTTCTTTGCTCATATATTTATCATTCATGCTTATAATTATTAGTCTTGGACTAAACATATATATTTGTATTTGTTCCCTTTTTGTGCCTTTTTTCATTAATGCCCACATTTTATTTGCGCTTAAAGCCCCAACAAACTTTAGAACTTTTTTACGCTTTTTGCTTTTGATAACACCGGTAAAAAAAAATAACACCGGTTAGTTACCAATTCCAAAAAAAATATAACACCGGTAAATTTGACCCTTTTCCTTTTTTTATTTTGACTAGTCTTAGTGATGATATTTGTAGAGGACAAAAAGCTAAAGTTTTTTTTTTGGGTCTTCATAAAGTAGAGGATGATAAACTGCTTGGCAATTCCAACTCTATAAAAAACTTTAGAAGCATTGGTAAAGGATGATAGCTCTTGTTTCCAATGTAAAGATAGTTTTTTTTAAAAAAATGTAAAGACACTAGAAATAGAGACTGAAACTTTTTTTTTAATTAAGGGGTTACTTTGTTGTGTACTGTTTCTCCTATGACTTCTAGTTTAAAAACAATAATTTTAAGCTCATGCTGCTATAACTTATATTGTTTCCTTGATCTCCACTCATTTCTCACCACTTTATGCTTCTTCTAGGTTACTATTCCATATGGAAGTCCTACAGAATTTTCGATCTTTGATAGTCGGGGAGTTGAGCATCTTTTGAAGGCTGAGAATGATGAAGGAGACATTAACTGGTAAAGAAAACCCACCCCCACCCCAAAGAGAGAATGGAATAAATTAAGTAAAAAACATATTTTTTTGTTTTTCATAGTTATGAGCAAACTTAAGCATTTTACCTTTCCATATCACGTCATATTTTATCTTTGACATTTTACCTTTTCTATGTTGCACTCTCTTCTTCTGCATGTGACCATCGGACAATGTGGTTCAAGTGATCATACAATTCAGTTTCTCTATTTAAGTGACATGTGACTCTATTTTGCAGTTCAAGGGATACAATTGTCCTCACCATGAGACTATTTATTATAAGGGTATGACTTCTACAATCTGAAAGTTATTGTTGTGATTATGAATAATACATAGAATTTTCTATTTTATGAGGTTCAAATGAAGTTTACAGGCTCCGTAAATGTTACAACATAGTGCATTTGTGGTTGAGATCTGTACTTTGTCATGGTTCAGATCATGTCATTTTTATTTCATTGCAAGAAACTCGGCTAGCGTCTGAAGCATGCAATCCCACATGTAAATTTGTATGTCTTGTCTGGATTTTTCTGCACTAAGAGCTCATTCAGCTAGATCTGTGCTGTACTCTTCTTCTTTTATTTCCATTTTCGTGATGGTTCAGATCATGTAATTTTATCTATTTGCCTTGGCATGAAAATTGGCTAACATCTGATATATGCATTTCTACACATGAATTAGTATGTTTTGTTGGTTAACTGTGCATTTTTCTATTGGTACCACCTTAGTGCTGAATTTATATTAGTAATAATACCTTTATTTGTCAAAATGAAACTCTGTATTTTTCTGCACAAAAGGCCATCTCTCGAATACAGAAGCTTTCTTGATCAATTTATCCAGTATGTGATGTTATATCATTCCTGTGTTAGATTCTTTTTATGATCTAGTGTTATTTTTTGTGGAGCGACACATCTATTTTCCCCGACATTGGAACCTGTTGCTGCTTCTTCATTGCCTTGCAGCTATCCATTTGGTGTTAAGATTTTGATGTAAATGAGGTCTGATAGCTGTTTTGACACTCCAATTCCTCTTTGTTGCAGGCTGGTGAGAAGAAAAAGGGAAGGAGGAGGGGTTTGTTTTTCAACAAGTGAAAAGACTAGTCAACCTTCCAAAACATATTTATTAGTACCCTTGTATTCTTTTGTGAGTAGTTGAGCTTTTAGATCTATATTTCTTTTGTTTTTTGGTTACCAGTTCTGTTATATATTGTTAGTTCGTTCAGGTTATCATTGGCCTCAATTTCTCTTTATTTTCGTAAATTTTCTTTGATTTCAAAATGCAGTATAGCCTTTGTCTATTCAATTACTAAAATGGTTCATCAACAGAGAAATTTCATTAATCCTCCCGTAAAATATGAAAATGGAGGGAAGGATAATGAAAACATTAAAATATGTTTACAACAAGTAGGTATTGTATAAATTGTTGATTGCCCTAGTTATGTATGCAACTAGAAACTAACTAAGTTCAATATTATCTCCATTCTCATAAGTTAATAGTGACTTTGGCAAACAGTTTGCCGAGTATGCATTTAACAACAAGAATATCGCTTCCACTTGTCCAAGTATTTCAACACTATTAAAACAGAAAAAAGTGACCATATTAGAGGTCTCGAGTTTGAGTTCTAGGTATGGAAAAATTCATAGTAGGGGAAGCTTTCGCCTGGGCCCTACGTGGTGTGAGTAAAGATGAAGGAAAACAAGAAATAATAGAGACCAAGAAGGGAAGTTGTATTTTTACCTAGTTACTTTGAATTCAGTGTCTTAAAATAAATTAGTTTCGTAATGGTTTTTTTGTTTACCCCTCATTAGGAGTACTTATTAATTTTGCTTTCTTAGTGACTTGAACTAAACCTTAGAGTTAGAGATGAAAAATGGAATTCAATAATAGATAGTGTGACCAATGGAATTCCCATGATTGCAAGCAAAGAATTGAATAATACCATACCTAATACATAAATTAATTCTCTGATACGTCTTGTCAAACAACCTTGTAATGATTAAAAAAAAAAAGTTTTTTCTTCCACAGGTCTTGCCAAACTCTCATGAGATTATGATCACGTAATACATATACAGTGCAAATAAGAGGCTAGTATCAAAACTGCTAAATTGAAATATTTCAAATATCATGCTCTGTTGAGTAGTCATGCTTAATATCATCAACCTCTAAAATAACATGCTAATACAATATTATTTATTGTAGTTTCACAAAATAGGATTTGAGAAGGGCAGAACGTACGGAGATCCATTGTTTCTTATAGACCATCATCCAAAGCAGTTCAAAATCAGAAGTAACGGAAGTACAAGAAACAATAAAAATAATAACATAATAGAACCTACAAGTTACAACATATAGAAAACATGCTATATGACAAGATTTAACAACAATTTCCTAAGAAAAGTTCCTCCATCATCTAGTATTGAAGGGTTTAACTACATTGTATAAGAGAAAATAGTGAGAAGTGAATATCAATGCCTCAACAAGCCTAAACCATTGGCTCTTCAGCTGTCCAACATGCCCGCCGATTTGGTCCGTGATAAATAAACATGTTTTCTTTCTATTAAAATGACTAAAATGTTCTTTAAAGTATTTTTAAAAAATTTATATATGTATTTTCACATAAAATGGATAAATGATAGAAGTTGAACGGACATAATTAAGAAGAGTAATTTGGAGATTACAAAAAAATTAGGGGAAAAATCGTAAAAGGATTGATCAGATTAAAAATGCAATTGATCCTACCGTGCCTATATTTAACTAGAACTCAATTTTTTTTTTCTTTTCAAAATTGGTCTGCGCATATTTAACTAGAATTCAAAATCCTACTTTCTTAGGGGAAAGGGAAAAAAGAGTGTGTTTCTTGTTTGAGAAAACATGCTGTGTTTTTTTTCTCCTTTTTGATCGGTAAGAAATCTCTATAAGTAGGGTTCTTTTAATCTAGAAAAAGAATAAGTTTTTTATACAATACTTGCTCACCCAAGTATTGAGAGAACTGTGATCTAAGTTTTTGTTTAAAGGTATTTACTCACACTTCAAGAAGTAATTTATTGAATTAAACTTTTCAAAAAAATTATATGTTTTAGATGATTGTATGTGTTTTAACATAAACGTATAATATTATCTATTATTCATATAAACAATACGATTATTCTAGTATGCTTACCAGCACTATGAACATGTATTTCCTTGTTTGAGATAAAAAAAGAAAGTACCTTATGTGGCTTAAAAGTTGCATATGCACTATGGAATACTTTTGACGTATGAGTTAACTTTCTTATTGTACGAAAAGTAATATAATGTCAAATTCTAAAGGGAGGAGAAAATTTAGTAAGCATTTTATGATTTTATCTAAAATATAACATTTACTTATCCACCTTACAAGCATATCTTTTTAATATTAATGGTGTTGAAAATACGAAGATATTATAACAGTGCTAAACATTTGCCAAAACAATAGAAAGAAACATTTGCCTAAAAAGAATAAGAGACATGCATGAACAAAAAAAATATAATTAATTTGTAAGACATTTTTTAACAAGGTAAACAATAAGTTGTTAAAACTATTAGATAATTTGGAAAATTCAATATAGGCGTCTCTCTAACCCTATAGAAGATACTTTTGTTTTTTCTTTTGATAATATCAAGGGAGGGATCGGTAGCGGCTATCAGATTAGACACAATCATCTTGAGGGAGGATGGTAGATCGGAAGATCTTAATTCGTTTTGTTGTTCGTTATGGCTTCAAAAGGTACATTATTCAATTTTATAATTTTTATTATTATTTTGTGTCCTGGTATTATGTTAGATCTGTGAATTTTTATATTAAGGATCTATCATTTTAATCATAGATCGATTTTGGCTTTGATATCTGAATTTTGTAAATTATTTTACATGAGTATTTGTTTATTAAGATGATTTTTTTTGTAAGAATCTATCTATTTGACCATAGATTAATTTTGGCTATGATATCTACATGTTTGCAGATTATTTTACATGAATGTTTGTTTATCAAGATGAATATTTATGTAATGAATTTATTTGTTTGATCATAGATTAGTTATGGCTATGATATCTGAATGTTTGTAGATTATTTTAGGAGTCTATTTTTTAAAAACATAGATCGATTTTGACAGATTTTTGCAAGACTAGTCTATGTGGGACGAGATGGAGCGGGTTAAATTTAATGATTTTTTTTTGTGTGGGGTGGAGCAAAGCTAGTTAAAAATTTTATGGATTAAGCTCAACCGGTGCCACCCCGTCCCATTGTCATCCCTAGTGCCCCGCCCTATCCCATTGTCATCCCTAGTTATATGAGGGACATACACTTGCTCATTAGATTATTAACAAAAGAGGATTACAGTCACGTAAAGTCAAAATCAGTGTATTATCTTAGGGCTTTCATTAAAGGGTTTCAAGATATAAAGAAGTAAACACATTAAGAAGTCTAAGAGAGTTCAATACCTATTATATATACATAAAAACAATTTTAATCATATATGCAAAAAAAAATAAAAAATTATACATGAACAGTGTAATTTTTCCGTAATCGAGCCCTTACTAGCTCCGCCATGGATTAATATCAAATAGGATTACATGCCCAAATACTGTAAATCTTGCAAATTACAAATGACAACGAGATGAAATGCTTTGTTTTACTTTCTGAATTAAAACCTTGTAAATAGGACACTACTAATAAAAGAGGGAACAAGGGAAGGAGGATACGTGAATACAGGTACCAAAGGGTGATAAACAATTGTAACAACCAAAAATACATGCAGGAAAACAACCTAGAATAGAAAAACATGAAGCACACATAGGGAGTTCATGAGGACAAATGAGATATAACAACTAAAGGAGGTGGACAAATATGCCAGACAAGGTTTCAGTAATAATATATACAATGTAATTCTCTAAGTAGATCTGGGGAAGTGAATTTGGGGAGGATAGTGTATACGTAGACATTTTACTTATTTTAGGAGGCAGAGATGTTTCTGCTACATCCTTGACTCGAGAACAAAGTAGTCTAGGAAAAGAAAAAGCATAAGTGTAGAAGTCATGACAAAATACTACATATAGCATGACAAAGCATTTTAGAAAGAGAAAAAAGAACATTATCTACAACAAAATAATAATATAATCAAAGTAGAAGAAATAACATATAGTAGTAGAATAGAAGAACAAGAAACTACAAGAGTAATGCTACAACTACTAGCATGTAAAGATAAGTGAGACAACACTCAACTACTTACTAATCTTCTACCATAATTTGTGTCCTCTATAGCCTCTTAACTAAGGTCTTGTCCTAGATAAGCTAAAGTTGTCACTATTTTCTAATCTCCTCTCCAACAATATTTTGTCGGCTTACCTAGCATCCCTATATAGTCAACCTCTCATATTTCCGCACTAAAATTATCTGTGCATCTCCCCTTCACATATCCAAACCATCTCAATCTTGTTTTTGCATCTTGTCCTCCATTAAGGCAACTCCACTTTAACACAAATATATTCAATTCTAATCTTATCTCTCCTATTAAACTCACATTCATCTCAACATCCTCATTTCTATAACTTTATCTTGAGAGTTCTTGACTAACCAACACTCAACCTCATGCAATATAATTAGTCTAACAACCACTGTGAAAATAGACGGATGAAGTTCAATACCTGCATCACACAACATTGCAAGACACCTGCTTCTACTTACCCAAGAACATACGTATTCTTGCCAATAAGTGGCTGATAAAATAGCCAAATGCGACTAGCTTATTTGCAACAATTTATGTTGGCCTACGAAGCTAGAAACTTCATCTTGTCTTTTTTCTTTTCCTTTTCATTCAATTTTTTACTCAATATAGACATATCAGATCACCACAATGCACATCCAGTAGCAACAAGTTTGTTACTATTAAATTATCATGTTACTATTAAAAGAAGTTTAATAGGAACAGCAAGTATATGGATAAGGCACAGTACATACAAAGCTAAGATACAACTGCAATTCAATGGTCTAGAAAGTTGCAACCAAAAGCTAGCATATTGAAATGTAAATGTAATATTTTTTTCCATCCCCCACCCTCATTGGAAGATCAGGTAAAAAGACCATTCATCAGACAAGCTGCTCTTCATTACATTCCTCCATGGAAGTGCCAGTAATATCAGTAAGATCTTGAGGGGTAGCTTCATTCTCCTGAGATAGAAGTTTCTGCTGCACCTTGGGAGTTCTAACCCTCCTCTTTACCCTGCGCCTGAAGAAATATGATTTATTGTGAAGATTAGTAAAATCTACATATCATGAACTTGATCACCTTAGAAAGTGATTTTATAACTAGGTCCACATCTTAGTTTGCTAATTCCAAGTGACAATTAAACATCACGATAGATACCAAGGTCATTTCTGATTATCTGAAGGATAGAACAGTGGAAAAGTGTCCACCCCCAATGAGAGGAGGTTTAAGCAGTAATCAGAAAGGGAGTACTACAGTTTGCATATTCCAGAACAATGAAGAAGAATATATGAGGTGCTCTTACGTTGACCAAACGCTAGAACTAGGAGAAACTTTTTGTTTTCTATGATAAGTCAAAATAGAACCAGGAAAATCTGTTGTGTGGATTCTTCAAAGACATAACTTTCTGCAAAGGAATGAGGGAAGATTTAAAGTGGATGGTATGAAGTATGAACTGATTAAGAGATCTATTCTCAGGGGATATTTCTCATATTGTATGTCCTGCGCTCTACCAATTAAAGCAAATATTCTCTTATAAGTCTATAAAGGTATCGATTCCAGTCAATGCATTTGTTTTCTTATTCTAGGCAACAAAGCAGGGCAATCCTGAAATTCAGCATCGTTAAATAGCCAGCTAAAATAAATGGGAACTCAGTGTTGGAAATCTCTATCAGTTTAATGAAGCATAGTATTTGAATTACCAACCTTAAAGAATTAATGTGCTTCTCAATGATTTCTTTCTGTTCAGCGTCAAAAGCAGACCATTTTTCATCTGATGCAGCAGTATCACCGGTTCCTACATCTGCATATGGAATAGGCATAAAGGTCATTCAAATGCCAATTACCAAAAATAGAGTAAACTGTCATATGCTTGAACCAACCTTGACATAAAAGAATGGATTTGTCACCATAGCATTTTAGTGTCCAATACACTTTACCATCAGTGCCTGAAAAGAAAGGCTCCGTCCTAACAGCTTCGGATCTTTGATTACCTATAGACAAAAACATAGTCAAAACCCAAATATATGAAAAGGATCAATATGATCAATGAAGTTACAATAGTCCAGCCATCATGAACAAACACGTATATCTCATAGAGAAAGCTGATTTAAGAATGAAGTGAAAGCCTGGGTGGGGAAATAACAATCTATGTTACTGTAATTTTGCTATGTTTCTCTTTACATGACAGAGCTTGGTGTACTCATCTTCTCTTTATCATCTCTGATTGCATGGAGCAGGTGTTTTTATGATTGTGAGAAAAGTAGGATTTTCCATCTTTTCACTAGTCATTATATTACGGAAAGAGGGTTAATGGCTGACGACCTACTCACTGTATCATCAAGGTAATGGCATAACGCCCACATGAACAACTAAAAATCTAGTAAATCTCATTCCATGTTGGGCTTACTTTAGCATGACTGATTAGATATGCGCATTTATGCAAACCATATGGAAAAATAAATTAACTTAAAACATGCATGTAGACTAAGCACGTACACTTGGAGTAAGTGTTCATTGACTCCACCACAGAAGCATGAGCTTCTGCTAATTCACGTTTAATTTCAGAAAAAATTGCTTCATGTTCTGATAATGAGAGTAGAGCACCACTCTTTGCAATAATGACTTGAGCTACCTCATTCTGCATTTTCTGCTTCAGGCGCTTCTCCTGTACAAGTAATAACATTTCATATATTAGCTTTCATATCTTGAAGCATAATGAGGTTTAAGTTTTTTTTTATTATTATTATCTTCGACACCTCATTTTTTGCAGCAACAACTTTTTCTTTTGCTTCCTTTGCCTTTACAGCAAAGTTTGAGTTTTGATCATCAATCCAGTCCCTTATCTTTCTGGAAAAGAAAAATATATAAATTCACTTCGACAAAAAGACAAAAAAAAAAAACAGAAAAATGTAATGAGGAAAGGGAAAAGGCTAGGACAATTCTTACCCAGTTCCAAGAACTTCATCGCAGATAAAAGTTAACATCTTCAGCTTTTCTGAGGGATTCAAGTTCTCAAATTCTTCAACATCATTACCTAAAGAAACTAATCCCATGGTTCTTGCAACACTGGGGGATTTCGAGATCAACATTTTGATATCAGCATGCCATGAGTTTTTCCCTTCTGTCAAGGTTTCTGCTGAAGATCTGGAATTTTTTTTATATACAAATGTTAATAGATGCAAGAGATGGTGCTCCTCAAGCAAATCTGAAGAAAAAGATATACATTTCCTCTTCCTCCTCTTTCAGGAAAGATAGTAAGCTACTAAGAAACTGTATCGTCACAGAACATTTTCCACGTCGCGTACTTCTCCCCTGCAATATATCTCTGAGAACAGCTTCTGGTTGCCCCTTCTTGATGCCTAGTATCTATATAAGTGAAAAGTAGAAGAATAATGGAGAAATGCAAAATTTGATCAGCTAATTGAGTAGACCTCCTAAATGCCACGGATCTAGAAACAGAAAAGAGCCACAGGCAACAAATCAAGGCAATCACACTTGATAAGAAAGAACTGAATACTTAAAAAACAGATTTTCAAAAACAAATATGGGGAAAAACTAATGTTCAGCTTAGCAGCTGGCCATCAGGCATAACCCATGTACCAGTTTCCAAGATTTTGACAGACAAATAAAATAATGAACTATGGACAAATAAGGTCACCAATGTGTAAGAAAGCATGAAACTCAGTAATGATGCGTTGACTAGTGTTCGTCCACATTACAGCATCAATGCATGTAAAATATTTTTAACAAGATGCCATAATAGAATTTTATATGGGTATTAAGTTACTTGCCTTTCCGAAAACCATACAAAACTCTAAAAATTGTAAAGCATTCCCAACATCTCCTGGCTGTAAATCAATGTCACCAACAGCTGTCACAGCAGTTCCCTGGGGCAATGGAGTCAAGGCAAAAGGATCATTAGTTTCAATAATGTTATCTTTCACAGAACCTTCCTTGAGAGATCTTTCCTCCTTGTTCTTTCTGAAATCTTGAGACTCTTCTGATAGAGTTTCTTTCACTGATGCAGAATCGCCTCTCTTGCTGTCAAATTCTGATTTTGGCTGTCCTTGCATCAATTTTTTTGGTTTCTTTTCACCATCATTTGGACCATCAAGGTCATTCACTACATTATCCTTTGACAATGTGCCATCAGGCTTTACACTAGCCTTTTTCCTTTTACATCCCGCAGATTGCTTATCACTGGGATTTTTCGACAAGGCAAAAGAATTCACATTTATGTCACTCACCTCTTCAATACAATTTTCCTTCTCGCTATTTTCTGAAGAAACTATGATTTCCTCCTGTCAATATTGAGTAACAAGGTATTAGAGCTAACAAACAGACAAATACTTCCTGTTACCAGTGCCATAATTATATAAAAGCAACATTACATTGTTTGAAATATTGATCTTTTTCCGTGAGCCACTCTTGTCTTTCAGAACTTTGACTTGATCAATATTGTCAATCCCAGTAAACTGCAGCATATCTGAAACAGAAGAATATCCAGTTGCCTTCGCTGAGTGCACAAGTTGACCAGTGGGTGGGCAACCCCGTTTCTTCCTGAGAATTGAGTCAGTAAATAATCAAGATTAAGTGCCAGAGACCATCTCCAATTCTTGTTTAAAAGAAAAAAAATAGCAAGAACAAACTAAAGAAGGCGACGCACATGCAAAGACTGCAGTTACAAATGCCTCTGCATTTTGGGCATTTCCAATCCTCCAAAAGCGATACTTCCATTGCCTTCTCACCATACCTAATTTAAAAGCTCACAAAATATAAGTGCACATTTAAGATAAGAAGAATACAGGTTCTAAGAACAAATGAAAACGGAAAGTTCCAAACCTGTTTGATAGGCATTTATGACATACATTAATTGCACAGAGCTTATCTTTTTGCTTGTTCTTACACCCAACCACAAAGGCAGTAGTCTTTTGGCGGCACTGCATGAAGTTTGGTAGAAGTTAGTACAATAGATGCTGAAAGAACAAAAGGTAAATGGTGGTAGGTTCATTAATCTGCAATGATATGCAGCAAGTAACACAGAACAAGTGATGCAGGAGCAGCATGTCAATACAAATGACAGCTCAAATTAGCCAAAGTAATGAAGCATAAAGCTCCACTAAGTTTGTCTTACTTCAAACACACTTTCCAAATTAAAGTGTTCAAACAATAACTTTTACTTGAAAATAAAAGGAAATTTCCCCATATCATTGTTCAGTTTTAGACTCTTCCATAAGAAAGAACTTTACCTCTCCAGTGAAACCAACACAAGAAAAAGAGCATAGTTTTTCAATTATGCTTGGTTGCTAATACAAAAACATGATTCACTACACCCAAAATCTTAACAAATGACATGTCCGATGCTACACTACACTCGATATTGAATCGAAACCCTAGAAACCCTTTATAATCTATAAATAAACCTAATCAAGGACAGTACATTCACTAGTCGAACTAATTAATAGTCTAAAATCACTTATTCTACATTTGGAATCAAACAATCCAACTCATAGTATAACAGCATTAACAGCAATCCATGCATCTCTTTCCTAATTTTACAACACATTACCAAAACCCCATATCTTCTTTATTATGTTTCCTTGTAATTACTACAACATAAGGCAAGCACAAAATGAAAAGGGTATACAAAAGCACAAGCACAAAATCAGTGGAGTTACCTGGTGACATGACTTGCCATCAGCAGCATCCGGGTCAGATTTTTGCTTTCTTTTCTTCATAGGGGAGCTCTTCATTTTACTACTCTTTTGCTCAGAACCTGAAATCACGGCCATTGTATCCCGCAGATTAACGAATTCAAAGGTTTTTTAGCTACTTCTAATTTTTCAGAGATTCAAAGAAATGCGAGTAGGTAACAGCACAGAGTTTATTGGTAATAGATTTTGTTTACGGATTTTCTCTATCTTGTAATAATAGATTTTCTATCGTTCATTTAGATGGCGGGAAAATCGAATGTGAACATTGAAATTCTTGGATCGAAACGAAATTGGTTTACCAAATTCACCCGCCATTGTCGACGCTACTATAAATTTTGTGTCTTTAATCATTTGACTTTCTAATACTATTCTTAAAAAAAATTGTTCTAATTTATTTATTTTTTCCACTGCAAGCAGGGGCAGACCCACCCTTGACCAAGGGGTGTCAAGCCACAAACTTCAATGAAAAATTACATTACAGTATACATAGAGATTAAAGTTTAATTTAATAAATATACGTAAAAATATTAACATCTTTTGATATAAGTGAAAGGTTTAGCCTAGTGGTTAAATGTTGCAAATATTCCTTAGAGTTGTGTGTTACTCTGTTGACCACAAATATCATTTTATGAAAATAAATGTTTTAAAAGGGTTCTATCAACTTAGCAAATAATTTAATCTTATTTGATGAATTTGGAAAAAAAATGAATTAAATTTATTTTACTAATTATTAAATTCAAGATTTAATTATTTGTTCTAATATTTTAGAAAAAAAATTGAATTAAATTTATTTTACTAATTATTAAATTCAAGATATAATTATTTGTTCTAATATTTAAAGAAAATAATTTAATTTTGAACAGTAAATTTCAAATCATGTTTTTAGGAGAATATTAGATTTGAAATCATGAGTCCAAATGCATACGAAAAAAAAGCTTTACAAAAAAATAAAAAGATAGAGTAAGAAGTTGGACCCGAGTTAGTTGAAATCCGAAAAAGTAGTATTTGGAATTGAACAAAAAAATATGTATTGAATTAATTATGTTTTTACTAATTAGTTAATTTAATTTTTAATTATTTGTTCTAATATTTGAAGAAAATAACTTAATTTTGAACAATAAATTTCAAATCATGCTTTTTGAATAATTTGAGATTTGAAATCACGATCTCAAATCACATGTCCAAACGTTGATTTGAAATCATGATTTCAAATTTCATATCGCTTGTCCAAACGTGTAAGAAAAAAGATTTTATAAAAAATAGAAAGATATACTAAGAGTTTGGGCATGGATTAGTTGAGATTTCAAAAAAATAATCAAAGTTGTAATTATATTTGAACAAAAATACATAGTTGTAATTTTATGAGTAAAAAATTACTTTTTAAAAAAAATCATAAATTTATTTCTCAATCTTTAAACTTTATATCATCAAGTTTGAAATTGAAATAACCGATCATCTTGATAAACAGACACTCATGCAAAATAATCTACAAACATTCAAGTATCAGAGTCAAATCAATCTATGATCAACCAAATAGATTTGTAAGATAAAAATCCATAGAGCAAATATGTTTTTAGTATCAAAATAAAAAAAATAGAATGATATTATATTTTGGAGTCATAACGAACAGCAAAACGGAGTGGATCTTTGAATTTACTATCCTCTCTCAAGGATCTTCCGATCTACTATCCTTCCTCGTGATGGATGTCTCTAATCGAATAGCCGTTACCAGTCTCTCTTGATATTATCAAACAAAAAAATCTTATATATGGTGAAACAATTACCCACATAAGGCTCTTCATTTATGGATTTTACATGAATGTTTGTTTATCAATATGTAATACTTGTTGATTTTACTTGATAAGCAAACACTCATGTAAAAAATAATCTACAAACATTCACATATCATTGCCAAAATTGATTTATGATCATAAATCCTAACATAAAAACATATCTTGATAAATAAACATTCGTGTAAAATAATTTACAAATAATCATATATCTAAGCCAAAATTGATCTATGATCAAACTTATAGATCCCTAACATAAAATTCATCTTGATTAATAAGTACTCATGTAAAAATAATCTACAAACACTCGATATCAGAATCAAAATATGTCTATGATTCTCTAACATAAGAAATTATCTTGATAAACAAACACTCATGTAAAATAATCTACAAATATTTAGATATCAGAGCCAAAATTGATCTATGATCAAATATATAGAGATCCATACACAAAGATTCATCTTTATAAACAAACACAAAAATTCATAGATTCAACATAAAAATTCACAATATAACATGATATTAGGACACAAAATAAATAAAAATTGATAAAATTGAATGATGTACCTTTTGGAGACCTTGGAGCCATAATGAACAACAAACTGAACTGGATCTCCCGATCAACTATCCTCTCTCAAAATGATTGTGTCTAATCTAATGGCCGCTTATATAAGGTTAGACAAGCACCTACTTATAAATGGGAAAAAACCTAATGGGCCTTTTCGTTATGGGCTTTATTAGGTTAGGTGTGACCCGCCACATCATATATGTGTCATTTTACGCATTTGTATCATATTGGATGTTACGTAAGAAAAAGGTTGACACTTGTAGAAAGATCCTAGAGAAATATAGACTTTATATATAATTTATTGGTAAAGTCATTGGAACCCTCTAGCCGTGTAGAGAATTTTAGAGATGGGACTTACTTGTAAATATTGAAGAACTTCAGTAATAATTAATATTTATACCTTAAACCCTAGGTGAATAGTATAAATGCGAAATGACCTGAAAGACCCTTGTACTTGGCTCCGTTTGTCAGTTGAACCCTCATACTCATCACTTTTCCAACTAGACCCTTAAACCCATTAGAATACAACATTTCAAGCCCTTTTCTCCTCCGGTCAGAGTGCGTGTAATGGACGCGATTACACGTGAAATTCCATATCATTTTTTAGTGCCACATGCGAAATTAAGTGCTAAAAAAAAATCAAATAGATCAATTTTTTAATTTCTTAAACTTTTCAAATAGTCATCTTCTTCATATATGGTCACAAATTGAGCACTAGATTCATATCCATTAGATCAAATTTTTCTTGATTTAACTTGTAAATTCAACTACAAGTTCACCAACACAAACTCAATGAACCCCAATCAAAAAATTTAAGTAATTTTACAAATTCACAAGACCCGTTTATTATTTTTTAAGCTTTTTCAAACTTATCAATGGAGTTTTAAAATTTTCAATAGTCACAATCATCCTTCACATTATCCGCATCTCCTCGTTGAAACCATCTAATAAAAGAATGATACTAATATTTTTCAAACCTAAAAAACGAAAATTTTAGAAGAAGTTGAGGCTACTGATTTGTATAAAAAAAGAAGAAGAAGAGGCGGAGAAGAGTGAATGTGGGGCTTGAGAAAGAAGAAAGTTGAGGGTTGTGGTGAGGGGTAGAAGAGAGAGGGCTGGAGGAGAAGAAGAAAGGGTGGGTGTGGGTGAAGGAGGGTTGAAGAAGATGAATTTTATTTTTTAATTTTGCTAAATTGAATTTTTTAAAAGTAAAATATTGTTTTAACTCGCTTTCAAGCGCATGTAATCACGCATATTTCCAACTCACCAATATTAATGTCACATAAGCTCGGTCAATGATTAGAGGGGTTTAAAATATTGTGTTTTGATGAGTTTAAGGGTTTGATTGGCAAAGTGATGAGTAGGAGGATCCAACTAACAAACGGAGCCAAGTACAGGGGTCTCCCAGGTCATTCCGCCTAGTATAACTAAGAGTAAGTTCTCTATGATACAAAAAAAAAATTAGCAGATTTTTCATTGTCTTCCTTATATAACATTCCTTTAGCGATAAGACCTATTAGGATTTTGTCCTGATTTTCTTACTATGTTTGAATTTTATTTTTCTCTTGAAGCAAAGTCAAAGTAGTACCATAATTACTTTTACTTATTCTAAAGAGATTTTTTTTAAAAAATATTTGACTATTATTTTATTGGAAATATATTTGAACCTCTGTAAATTGAAGGACCCTAATTAAGTTTAGGTGTGTCTATGAGATTTCGATCATAGTTTAGAGAGATACTTGTGCCTTACCTTACATTATTGAAGAAAAATATTGAACCGCTATAAATTAAATATCCTTATTCTTATATCATAACCAAATTGCATTCACAGTATATCTATTAGAATTGGCTAATGATTCCAATGATCGAGTTAGTTAGTCGAAAGTGCCAACTTAGTTAGTTAGTTAATTAACTTGCATGTTAGCAAATTAGTTACAAATGTCAGAGTTAGTTAGTGAGTCACATCATTAATTAGTTACTCATTCTTTACTTCAATGTATATATATATATATATATATATATATATATATATATATATATATATATTGGCTTGTATCATTCATTCAGTTGAGATTAATAAAAAATGTTTCTTTTTTCCAATCATTTCAACCCCTAAATTTAATATGGTATCAAAGCCTGGAGTTGAGATTCGGTTCAACTGCGTAGATATGTATTCCGCCATTGTAGATCCTTTGTGGAACAGAGAGAAACACAATGCCTTCTGAGATTCGAGTTAATTCAATTGAGAATTGAGTTGATACTCTTGAAGATATTAAGAAGAAACGAAATCATTCTTTCTATCTTCATCCATAAAATACTCTTGGATGTATTCTAACCACAATACAACTTACTGCATGGAGAACTACTCATTGTGGAGTATATCTATGTTGATCAATCTTCGAGCAAAAAGTAATGTGGGATTTGTGCTTGAAACTTGCAAAATGAGTAATTATATGATGTAATTGATGAACAGTGGGAGAAATGTAATTTTTTTGTACTCACTTGGATTATGAATATCGTCTCTAAGAAGCTGATTAGTGGTATTGTATATATCAGTGATGCAGCTGCAATAGGGAGAAATCTGAAGGAGAGATTTTACAAAATCGATGGATCCAGGATCTATCAGCTTCATAGAGATATTTGCACAATATACTAAGGTAACTCGACTAATTCTAGCTATTTTACAAAGCTTCGATTGTTATAGGATGAATTTGATGCCTTTGTACCTCAATTATCATGTGATTGTGACAGATCGAGATCTTATGTGGATCATTTAGCCTATTTGAGACTATTTTGCAATCCTAATGGGATTGAATGAGACCTATAGTCATGCTTCTATCCAAATTCTGAGTATGAGTCTTTTACCAAATGTGAGTAAGGCATATGCTATGATAATGGATGATGAAGGCCAAAGATCAACAACAGGTACTCACCTTGGGAAGGAGTTTTTGGAGTCAACTGCTCTCTATGCAGGGAAAGGACAACATCAAAGTAGGAATGTGAGATATCCTTAAATGAAGAAGTAAAATTAGGATCAGGTTTGTGAATACTGTAAGTTTCAAGGTCATGTTAAGCTTGATTGTTTCAGGTAGAATGGTTATCCTTCTGACTGGAAATTTAAGAAGAAGTTGTGGAATGCCAGCACAAATGTAGGGCATGCATATTACTGATAAATATCAAGGCATAGAAAATCAAGTGAGAGCTGATCAAGGAGTAGTGATGCCAGATGCATTTGGACATAACAGGAAGGAAGGATCCCAAGGGCAAAAGACACAAGAGACATCAGTTGTAGTAACTCAACCTACTTTTACTCCAGGACAATACCAACAAATCCTCAACATGCTAAATAAAAAAGAAGCAGGAATACCAGGATTCAGTGTGGCAAATATGACAGGTATAACTGGCTCTATCACTACAATATTATATATAAATAATGATGTGCATGAGGGTTGGATAGTAGATTCAGGGGCCACCTGTCACATGACATCTAAGATATATGTATATTAAGTTCTAATTCCAATAGGAAAGTTCATTTGCCAAATGGAGAGACTGCATCAGTTTGAAAGCTGTAGAAACACCTGGTGGTGATTTGTTAGAAAATGTTTTGGTAGTTCCCGCATTCAAGTTTGACCTACTATCAATATCACAACTAACAAGACAACTAAAATGCTCCGTTAATTTTTTTCCTGAGTTTGTTGTTTTTCAGGACCTCTCCAGTGAGAAGCTGAGGGGGATTGGTAGTGAACTAAATGGGCAATACTACCTTCCTAGTCAGACATTACATGGTAAAGGCAAGGGAGGTGAGATGATAACGACACACAATAGAGACTTGAACAACATACTATGGCACTACAGATTAGGGCATCCTTCAACAAAGGTGTTGAGTCAGTTATTAATGTCATCAGGTGATATAGATGATATATGTAAACAACGTCCAATTTGTCCTCTTGCAAAGCATATCAAATTACCTTTTTCTTTGAGTTTGTCTAGAACAAATAAACCTTTTGACTTGTTGCATTCAGGTGTTTGGGGGCCATATAGAATGACAACTCATAATGGATATAGGTTTTTTCCTCACTATTGTTAATGACAATACTAGAATGACATGGGTATATTTGATGAAAATGAAAAGTAAAGTGTTTCCAATTTTACAATCATTTTACGCACTTGTCAAAAACCAGTTTAATAAGCATATAAAGAAGGTAAGGTACAATGGAACTGAATTCTTTAACAAAGAATGTGACGAATTTTTTATCTCTCTTGGTATTATCCATGAAAGCAGTTGTCAATACACTCCACAACAAAATGGAGTAGCGGAAAGGAAACATAGACATATACTTGAGGTATCAAGGGAACTCAAGTTTCATGGTCACATTCCTATACGGTTTTGGGAGAGTGTGTTCTTGTAGCTACATACTTGATCAATAGATTGCCCACACCAGTGTTAGGAGGACATACACCATATGAAATGTTTCATAAGGTCAAGGTTAAGCTTGATCACTTGAGAACTCTAGGATGCTTAGGTTATGTTACAAAGGTGCCTAGAGGTGACAAATTTGAACCTAGAGTTGAAGCTTGTGTGTTTATGGGTTATTCACTCACTCAGAAAGGGTATCTCATGTATAACTAATGTTCCAAGAAACTGATCGTGAGCTGAGATATTGTTTTCAAGGAGAACATCTTTCCTTTTTAGAAGATGACTACTCAGCAGTTGCCTTTGTTTCCAGTTTCTCCTCATCAGGATGATGAGCTACATGATATGACTGAAATATTTCCTCAAGACCAGACATTTCCTGAAATTGAAATGCATATTGCCATGATGCACATAATTCCATTGCTTAGAATAGTGAAACTATTGATCAGAATGGTATAACAGTACCTGCAACTTCTCCCACAGAAAGGCCAAGGCAATCACATAGACCTTCAAGTCCATCTATTTGGATGAAGGACTATGTCACACAAGTATTAGATATTGGGAAGCCTCATTCACTAGGAAAGTATATTTCCTATCAACATCTTTCTCCTAGTTATGCAATATACCTGTCAAAATTTTCAACTAAAGTGGAGTATAAGAGTTATGAAAAAGTTGTTAAAGATAAGAGATATGGTGATGCAATGAAGTTGGAGATTCAGGATTTAGAAGATAATAGTATTGACAGATTGTCAATCTTTCAGTCTGTTATAAGGTGCAAAGATGCAAGTGGGTTTTTAAAAGTCAAGTATAAAGGTGATGGGGAGATTGATAAATTCAAGGCAAGACTAGTAGCAACGGGGTACAACCAAACTGAGGGAATAAATTATCAATAGACCTTTTCACCAGTGGTGAAAATAGTCACTGATAGATCTATAATATCATTAACTGTTGCTGAAAATTGGCTTATTCACCAAATGGATGACTTTAATGCTTTTCAATAAGGTGATTTAGAAGTATACATGGAACTGACCAAGGGATTCAAGCTTTAAGGAGAGAATATGGTGGCTTGTTGAATCCTTTTATGGACTAAAGTAGGCTTCCAGACAATGAAATGCCAAACTTACCACAACACTATGCTCATCAGGTTATAATCAAAGCCACTTGGACTATTCTTTATTCACTAAGAGAAGAGGGAATATGATAGTCATTATATTGTTCTATGTGGATGATTTATTGATTACTCGAAATGACGTTGAACCGATAGAAGACACCAAACATGTACTGCATACACATTTCAACTTAGGAGAACTGAAATATTTCTTGGGAATTGAGTTCCTCAAGTCCAGTCAAGGGATAGTGATGAATCAAAGGAAGTATGCTCTAGAGTTGATCTCAGAAGTGGGACTAGCTACTGGAAAGACAACACTCACACCACTAGAAAGCAATATGAAATTGACTAGTGTGGAATATGATGAAGGGGTTGCCACCTATGATGAATTATTTGAAGATGTTGGCAAGTATCAAAGGCTGATAGGTAAGTTGTTATACCTTACAAATTCCAGGCAAAACATAGTCTTTGTAGTGCGGTCCTTGAGTCGGCTTATGCAGAAACCAAAGGTGTTACATTGGGAGGCAGTGTTGAGGGTGATAAGGTATAGAACCACGTAAAAGGTGGTTGATGAGTTCAAATAGGAAGTTTCAGCTTACAGGTTTTTGTTACGCTAACTGAGCAGCTTGCCCAACTACAAGAAGATTTGTGACTGATTTTCTTTTGAAGTTTGGTTATTCATTAATCTCATGGAAGTCTAAGAAGCAAAGTATAGTGTCCAGAAGTTATGTTGAAGCAGAATACAAGAGTTTGGCTACTTTGACTGCTGAAATTGTGTGGATAAATAATTTGTTTCAAGAATTGAGAGTGAAAATAATAGGACCAGCCAACATTTATTGTGATAGCAAGGCTGCTATACAAATTGCAATCAATCATATGTTCCATGAGCGTACTAAACACATCGAGATAGATTGTCACTTTATTCGAGAAATGATACAACAAGGGCTGATTAAGACCATATATATTTACACAACTGATCAACAAGCAAATTTGTTGACAAAGGCATTGGGTCGAGTTCAACATGATATTTTGACTGACAAGTTTGGATTCTTGAACTTGTTCAATACATCTAGCTTGAGAGGGGGGGAGTATTTGAATTGACTAATGATTAGCAATGATCGAATTAGTTAGTCGAAAGTGCCAACTTAGTTAGTTAGTTAATTAACTTGCATGTTAGCTGATTAGTTACAATTGTCCGAGTTAGTTAATGAGTCACATCATTAATTAGTTACTCATTATATGCTTCAATGTATATATATAGATGTAGTGTCCTGTATCATTCATTCAATTGAGATGAATAAGAATTGTTTCTTCTTCTCCAATCATTTCAATCCTAAATTCAATAATATCCATTAAAGCAGTCTTATTTCCTCATAATATTTATATATTTTTTATTAATTTTTTAATATGTAGGTAAATTGGTCAAATCATACAATAATATTATATTTCTTTTAGTATAGTTCTCTTTGTCCTCTGATTTATCGTCGACATGATTTGTAATTATAGATCAAGCATGACTTTCTAATTATTTTGATCTTAACAAGACCGACTAATAATAGTAAGAAACATGAGCAGGGACTGATCTATGTGTAACGGTGGGGGTGCCACGACACCCAGTGATTTCGGTTAAAACTTTGTGTATATATGTATATACGTATAAGATATCAATATATATTAACTTTGCCACCCAATAGACAAAGTTGTGAAATGTGTTGCTGGCAGAAGATGTGGTCTGCCACACTCGCAATGTGGGTTTGAACCTTGCTTTGGACATTAATTTTTTTGCCTTTCTCGAAGAGCTTCTGTAACTACCTGATTTTCGTCTTTATGGAAAAGCCAATGGAGAAAGAACTGGGGCCAGAAACTTTTTTGTAGTAACTTGAATTTTCCCAACCTAGTCCAGATTTGGATGAAATCGGAGTCATTAAGGTGTAGGGAAATCTGGTAACAATCGGGTGAATTATTTATGATTTTTGATTACATGAGTAGTTACATAACTCGTTAAAAAATCCGTACGACTTTACGGAATTGAATTCGGGCGAGTAGAGCTCCCGAAATTGATCTTAGCGTAAAGGGTATTTACTGAGCGTTGTGGGTTAGAGGTGAGATATGAAATGAGAATTTTGGAATTCTTGAAATAACTCTCTCTCTCGAGAAATGCCACTTTGGAGTTGGGTTTTGCCGCTTTGGCGGGCCCCTGTGGCGGGGTGGTGGCCGATGTGGCGAGCCCAACGCGAATTAAAGTCGTTAGTAAGCCCCTAAACGACCTCATTATGCACTTTTGGATTTTCAGAGCTAAGGAACGACCCCCCAGGTGACTCCTACTCATTTTTCACCATTCTTGAGGTTAAATGTAAACTTTTCACTCCCCAAATCCATTTTTCGATCCGTAAAACGTAATGGAATGGGTGAATATTGATGGGGGAGGGTTTTGTTATGGATTATATGGTGGAAACAACCCTAATTTGGATAATTGGGATTATGGGTTTGATCTAGGTTCATAGAATATTGTTAGTAATTCAGGTAATTAATGAATGTTTATTGATTCTCATGTTATCATGATTGATCTTAGACCACGAATAAGCGGGAAGAATTCAGAAAGGGAAGATTCAAGTGCCTTAAGTGATTCAAGCTTGGATTCGAGGAAGGTGATGATTGTGATTCTATGATTGTGTGATGTATGTTTGTTCTTGCTTCATTATGATACGTGCATATATGCGAATGTTGCATTATTGATCACACTTATTGTAATTGAGGATAATTAAATAATTGTATGTCATGAATCACCTTTTGTTGTATGATTGTGAGAATATACATTGTGATTGTGATTATGGTTTGTTGAATGGGCGGGTGTCATGATCTGACACACTAAGGGATCGATTGCCACGTTTCGGCATAACTAACTTGGATCAGATGGCCACGTTTTGGCATAATTATGGGATCGATTGTCACGTTCCGGCATACATATGTGATCGGTTGCCATGTTCAGGCATAATTAACTTGGATCGAATTGTCACGTTCTGGTATAATTATGGGATCGGTTGCCACGTTTCGGCATAAATATAAGATCAGATTGCCATGTTTCGGTATGCTAACTGTTTGGGTTTGGTTTCCATGAGGGGACCATTGAATTGGGTTCCGTGAAAAGACCATTGAACTATGTTGTGTATCTACTTGTGATGAGTTCGTTCATAGCTAATGATGATTGATATTGGAAGACGGTATGTTGCTCTAAATTGATATAACTGTGATATGTGAGAATCATGAAATTTTTTTATTGTTCATATAGGTTGATGATATTGTACATGTTCGATATGTGCATGTGATTATATTGTTGGATTGACTAATGTATGTTACACTTATTGGGATAGCTGTGTGATCCTACCAGTACACGGTGGTTGTGCACTGATACTGCACTTGCTCTTATTTTTGTTGAGTACATGACATCTTCCAGCGGCTATTGACAGACCATGTCTAGAAGATTAGTGATCACCGATTTGAATTCAAGGGTGAGCCAGTTCTTTCGAGTTGCCTTGAGTTCTCTTTTTGTCTAGTCTATCATATTCGGACTTAGACTAGTTCTTTAGATGATTTTCTCGTTTAGACTTATGGATCTTGTTAGAGTTTGGTTCATTGACTTTCAGTTTCTAGGGGTTGAATTTCCGCATTAGTTTGGTTAGTTATTTGTTTAAACCTTAGAGTTTATGGAAACTCTTATAATTTATGCATTTAAACCTACTTCTGTATCTTTAAATGCCTTAGTTTTCATAAAATTTGTTAGTTTGGGTTGCAGTAATGGTTCTCCCACCGGAGGGTTTGTGTGGGTGACAATCACGACGGTCTGAATCGTGACAAAGTTGTTATTAAAGCCCTAGGTTCGTTGATCTTATTGTACCCAAACAAGTCTAGTAGAGTCTTGCGAAACGGTACGAAGACGTCCATACTTTTCTTCGAAAGGCTATAGGACTTTAGGAGAAACTCACTTATTTCTACTCCTTCGTGCTATGACTTGAATCCAATTGGTATCTTTCCTCCTTCACTCTATGGTCTAAATTGGAGCAACAAAAGTGGTAACACCATCGCTGGTAAGAGAAGATATGTATAAACTACCGACAGTTGAATAGGGTCACCTTTCAGAACAAGTATCCATTGCGTCGAATAAATAACCTTTTTGATCAATTGCAAGGAGCATCATTTTTTTCCTCTAAGATTGATTTAAGGTCTGGTTACCATCAGTTAAAGATTGAGGTGGTTAAGAATTGAATTCGACCAAGTTCTATGATTAAAATTAGCAGTTTTGTAGGGCTTGCTAGCTACTATTATCACTTGTGGTATGAGTTGAGTCCAATTGGTATCTCCTGATTCCAATTGGTATCTCAACAAAGTGAACTAGACGTTGTGGTCACGACTGAGGGGCCACAAGCAAAGAAAATTGGAAACTGAGCAAGTTCTAATTGGTATCTAGCCCTAGGGGTGGTGTGAATGCATGGATGATCAGGAATGGTCATAGATGAGTCCAATTTATGGACTCATGTAGGGATTTATTTTAATAGAAATAGTGTCCTCAAATGCTTATGTATTCTAAATATCTGATGAAAACACTTAAGTTTCAAGTATTTGAAGTTTTAGTGGAAGCATGGACACTTAGGCGCAAAAAGGAATAAAAAGGCTGAAAAGAATGAAGAAGTTGAAGCTTGAGCATCACCAAGCACATTTGGCAATTCGCCGAAGGGACACATTCCGCCTTTTGTTCCAGTACGCAAAGCCTTGAAGGAGCATGATCAAAAAGGCGATGAAATGAGTAGTCGACGTTTCACCGAATAGTTCCGCAAAGCAGTACTATGTTGCCCAAAGACACAGAGCACGATGATGTTGAAGGCTAGTGCAAGACGGCGACGAACTACACCAAAGGGCGAATCGTCGAGTTAATCGGCGATTCCAACTAACTTCGTCGAACGATCCGCAAACACTAATTTCTGAAGTCTATAAAGACTAAACTTTTTGTTAATTTTTGGGGATTTAGACCATTATTATAATTTTCACAATAGAATAATATTTTTTTGATATTTTTGTTCTGAGCTTGAGAGGGTTTTGGAGACTTGAGGGAGAAGAGGGTTTTCATCTTCAAGATTTAGAGTTGGGTCTCTTGGATTCTTCATTCTTGGCCTGTAACAAGACTTAAATCTTCATACCCATTTGAATGCAAACTCATTTAGGTATAAATTTATATCGCTTGTTCATGTCTAGCTAAAACCCCATTCTTGGGGTGTGATTTAGCAAATATGTATTGATATTATTGTTGGGTCTTGTTTGCTGATAGGTTAGATGTATTTTAATGGTGATTTCACCTAGCGATTGTGGTTTAATTTAATGGGTTTGTAGCTGCAAATACAAAATCACCCATGTGTTTTCGGCTTGCTCGAGAGAGAGGTCGCGAAACCAAGATTGTTAGACTGATGACTTAAGGAGGGGTTCGACATGAGGTTCAACCCGAGAGGGTGAGCCCTAGTCCCATATCCTAACACTCAGCTCGAGATAGTGGGTGGGGTAAGGCGTAGGCTGGTATTCATGCATCAAATGGGCGTCCGAGAGGAACCCATTTGAAACGGGGTAAGTTGCCCGAGAGCGAACTTATTTCCATCTAAAGCTTAGCCTAGTCACTATTATCTTGCAAATTTTCTATCGAAAGCATGTACCCAATGATTTAAATCAATACTTATTGCGGTCACACCCTAAGACTCCCCTCTCACTTATATATTTCTTTGTTGTTTTTACTATTTTTGCTATATTTGTGACAAAACCCCCATTTGATATTTGACACCTTTGTGTCACTCCTTTTAATTTACAATATTTTTAATCATTAATGTCTTTAGCTACGACTAGTTAGAACTTAATTTTAATTTTCTATTAATTCTCAAAACCACTCCCTTGGGACACGACCCCAACCCTTGGTTGGGTTACTATATTATTGATGATCGTAGACACTCATACCGTAGGTTAGTGTCGTTCGTCACGATAAGCATCAGTCATCCATGTAGTAAAATAATTAATTAAGAATTTGGACTTATCTGTAAATTGTATCTTGCAAACTTTGAATTGTATCTTGCAAACTTTGAATGTGTGCTTTTGGTTGTCTAAATTAACTACGAATGTGAAGTTGTAATTTCTTGAATATGATGAGGTGATTATGTGCACAATAAATGTGTGTCTGAACTTTGATATGTACAATATGTTGTCCTGGTCGTTGAAGTTATGCAAGTTGTAAATACTTGAGTATCGTGAAATTCGTTGTGAAAGAAAGATCTTGACTTAGGATCGTGTGAGTGTCTGGGTGTATCCTTAGGATGTGTGGGATGTGGTGCTGAATTGACAAGAATGAATTAGTTCGTGTATTGTGGGATTGACTGGGGGTAGACAATGATTATCCTAGTTATGAGGATTATTCTACAATTGCTAAGTAAAACTGGGAACCTCTGTGGAATTTAGAAAAGAAAAGAACCCTAGAAAAATTATTGGCAGGGATTCTGTTTCCGTTATGGCTGCTGGGGAGACATTCTTCCCGCTAAGATGAGGCCACGCGCGGGATGAGGCGAGGCAGAACCTCAACTTGTCTCCCCTATTTTCCCCTAGTCACAATTATGGACCTCGAATAGTACCCGAACTAACCCACACGATCTAATTCATTGTTCAACAATCGAATATAAGTTGTAAAGTGTGTTAAATTGTGTAGAACCTGAGCATATGAAGAGGAAATCAGTGAGGCCGTGGAGGCCGGGGAAATGGTAACGCAGGTAGAGGAGTTGTGCAGCCAGGCGAGGAAGTTGCCCGTCAAGACAACAAGGCTCAGTTATTTGCTTTTTCGGGTAAAATCGAGTTTGAGGTGTGTGATGCAATGGTCACTGGTGATGCTCTTGTCTGTGCCCGGATGGCTATTGTTTTGCGTAACCTGGGTTCTACTTATTCGTACGTGTTAGTTCAATTGCCTTGGGATTTGATGTGGTTTGTTGATATACTTGATGCCCCCATCCATGTTTTTACCCTAGAAGAGTCAGTCATAGTCACCCATGTGTATCATGTTGTCCTATTGTGGTTATGGATTTTCAGATTTAGGTTGATTTGGGTTGATTTAGTTATGCTAGATATGACTAACTTGATATAATCTTAGGCATGACTTGGTTGTCCCCTTATTATACCGGGATTAATTGTAATACTAAGTCAGTAACTCTAGAGATCCCCGGTAGAGAAAAATTAGAGTGAGAAAGGGTGTACAAGCCTAAGCTAGCTAAGATGATATCCTCCATTCGGGTTAGGAAATTGGTGGGGCATGATTGTTGGCTTATTGGCTCATGTTCGGGATGTTGAGGTTGAATCCCCCTCTATTGAGTCTATTATGATGGTTTCAGAATTGAGAGAGCTTAAAGCTCAAATCCAAGGGCTTCTTGATAAAGGTTCCATCCGTCTTAGTGCTTCCCCGTGGGGTGCTCATGTCTTGTTTGTTAAGAAGAAGAAGAAGGGTAGTATGATGATTAATGGTTTTATCTTAACCCATAAGGGAGTAGATTAATACCAGAATGACAAGCTTACTTATAAAGAAAGTTCCATTGAGTATACTTGGGTGAAGGAAATTGAAGATTTTAGTAAGAAAGTGCGTACCAATATTGGGTTAGTCCTTTAAATTTGATGAGTATACCTGAGGTTTAGGTGTCATGTTGATGACAAGGTTGACTTCATAGTGATAGTCAGGGCTAACTGAGCGTAATGGTAATAAGAGTTCGCGATGGATTGTGATAGGATGCAACTATATAATGAGATTGTTGATTAAGCGAATTTTGTATAGTAATTACGACTTGCGAGTACCTAAGGTTGTGGTTTCCTAATATTTGGTGAGTAACGTGGTTGTATGGAAAGTTTTAAGAGATGGCGGGACACCACTCGAATAGAATTTAAAAGAGCTAGGGTCATGATGAAGAAAGATAGTGGGATGTAGTACAATCTTTAGAGAGAGGTAAGAGGAAGAATATTTTTATTTGATTGCAAAGGTTAAAGAAATATCTTCAGAGGGGTAGATAATTGGGTTCAAAGATGCGTGATTTCATTTATTTTGTTGTGGCTATGGTAATAGTGTCACAAGTGTGTCGGATTGGTTAAAAACTATCGAAAAAGACTAGAGAAAGGAATTGTGTTATATGGTGGAAATTACAATTCAGATTTTTCATTGGGAGCCTACATTTGTGGTGATGTATTTTGTCAAGGTATGAATTAGTAAGGTGAAAAATGATCAATTGTATCAGGTATTGAACCTTTGAAAGGACTTACACCTAGGTTGAGTCGTAAAGTTTATTACTATTAATTGTTAAGTACCTAAGAAATGTTTTCATGTAAAAGTGTTGGTTTAGAGTGAGATTAATGGTCGGAGTATTTATGATGGTTGTTAGTGTTGTGAGTATGATTCACTAGCTATGCTCTAGTATGTTTTCACTTTTGTGGGTGGATCCCTAGTGGTGGATCAGGGGTACCAAATCCTGCGATGTTCTCTTGGTTGAGTGGGAAGATTGGGAAGTTTTGGTTATTTCGAATGACATAATTGATGTTGTCTTGGAGTTGTTAAAGTATTTTAATGGTTCTACATGTACCACCTTGCTTATGAGAATTTATAGAAGAGCTACCATGCGTATTTGTGGTTGTCCGGCATTCTTAATATTTCTCTAGTAGTCAAGGTCATGTACCGTTTATGTGTGGTTGAATGTGGGGATCATTGGGTCCAATTCTACTGTTCTTAAGAGGTAATCTACAATTACTAAATCTAACATTTCGATAGTGTTGTTGGAGGGGTTGTATGCTTGGACATATTCCTCGATGAGTATATCATTTCTAAAGATCAAATTTGTTATAACTTAAGCTCATGGGAATTTATGTTGTGGGATGGAGATATTGTTAAGAACTATGATTGTTTGGGTATTATGAGTATGTGTTAGTTGGTTCAGGTCCACCTCTAATTGTAGTGAGTATTGATTTAGAATTTTATCATGGTTATGTGATAAAGGATTCGTCCTGATGTTTGTGTCAAAATCCTTGATAACATGTGGCAGAGGTGTGTACAATCAACTTTGGTGGTTGTTGGGAATCGTTTTGTTGATTAGTGAAGTTTACATACAAAAATATTTACCACTCGAGTGTTGAGATGACTTCATTGAGGCATTGTAAGGGAGGATGTGTAGGTATTCGATTGGTTGGTTTGAGGTTGGAGATGTGAAACCCTTAGGGGGTAATGAGATTCGGTAAGAAGGGCATGCGATACAAGTATCCCCAGTAATTCGACGATTCAAATACTACTCTACCCTTACTTTAGCCAATCTTTCCTAGTTGATCACTCGGGACGAGTGATGGGTAAATTGGTATTTATTGTAATGACCTGATTTCTGTCGTTATGGAAAAGTCAATGGAGAAAGAATTGGGGACATAAACTTTTTCGTACTAATTTGGATTTTCCCAACCTAGTCCAGATTTGGACGAAATTGGAGTCATTAAGATGTAGGGAAATCTAGTAAAAAACGGGTGAATTATTTATGATTTTTAATTACATGAGTAGTTAGATAACTCGTTAAGAAATCTGTACGACTTTACGGAATTGAATTCGGGCGAGTAGAGCTCCCAAAATTGAGCTTAGTGTAAAGGGTATTTACTGAGCGTCGTGGGTTAGAGGTGTGTTGTGAAATGATAATTTTGGAATTCTTGAAATAACTATGTCTCGAGAATGCCGCTTTGGCACTAGGTTTTGTCGCTTTGGCGGGGCCGCTGTGGCGAGGTAGTGGGCGTTGTGGCGGGTTCGACGTGAATTAAAGTCATTAATAAACCCCTAAACGACCTCATTATGCACTTTTCGACTTTTAGAGCTAAGGAACGACCCTCACGCGACTCCTACTCATTTTTCACCATTCTTGAGGCTAAATGTAAGTTTTTCACTCCCCAAATCCGTTTTTCGATCCGTAGAACGTAATAGAATGGGTGAATATTGATGGGGGAGGGTTTTGTTATAGATTTTATGGTGGAAACAATCCTAATTTGGATAATTTGGATCATGAGTTTGATTTAGGGTTCATAGAATTGTTAGTAATTTGGGTAATTAGTGATTATTTATTGATTCTCGTGTTATCATGATTATTTTTAGACACGAACAAGCAGGAAGAATTCAGAAAGGGAAGATTCAAGTGCCTTAGTGGGTTCAAGCTTGGATTCGAGGTAGGTGATGGTTGTGATTCTATGATTGTGTGATGTATGTTTGTTGTTGTTTCATTATGATACATGTATGCATGCAAATGTTGTATTATTGATCACACTTGTTGTAATTGAGGATAATTGAATAATTGTATGCCATGAATCACCTCTTACTGTATGATTGTGAGAATATATATTGTGATTGTGATTGTGGTTTGTTGAATGGGCGGGTGTCACGATCCGACACATTAACTGGGATCGATTGCCATGTTCCGGCATAACTAACTTGGATCGAATTGCCACGTTCCGGCATAATTATGGGATCGGTTGCCATGTTTAGGCATAACTAACTTGGATCGGATTGCCACGTTCCTATATAATTATGGGATCGGTTGCCACGTTCTGGCATAAATATGGGATCAGATTGATTGCCATGTTTCGGCATGCTAACTATTTGGGTTTGGGTTCCATGAGAGGACCATTGAATTGTGTTGTGTATCTACTTGTGATGAGTTCGTTCATATCTAATAATGATTGATATTGGAAGACGGTATGTTGCTCTAAATTGATATAACTGTGATATGTGAGAATCGTGAAGTTGTTCATTGTTCGTATATGTTGATGATATTGCATATGTTCGATATGTGCATGTGATTATATTGTTATATTGACTAATGTATGTTACACTTATTGGGATAGCCGCGTGATCCTACCAGTACACAGTGGTTGTGTACTGATACTGCATTTGCTCTTATTTTTGTTGAGTACAGGACATCTTCCGGCAGCTATTGACACACCTCGTTAGAAGATCAATGATTGTTGATTCGAATTCAAGGGTGAGCCAGTTCTTCCGAGCTGCCTTGAGTTCTCTTTTTGTCTAGTCCATCATATTTGGACTTAGACTAGTTCTTTAGATGATTTTCTCGTTTAGACTTATGGATCTTGTTAGAGTTTTGGTACATTGACTTTCAGGTTCTAGGGGTTGAATTTCTGCATTAGTTTGGTTAGTTATTTGTTTAAACCTTGGAGTTTATGGAAACTCTATATAATTTATGCATTTAAACCTGCTTCCGTATCTTTAAATGCATTGGTTTTCATAAAATTTGTTAGTTTGAGTTGTAGCAATGGTTCTCCCATCGGAGGGTTTATGTGGGTGCCAATTACGACGATCTGGGTCGTGATAGCTTCTCAGATCTTGTTTTTCCTATTAATGTGGGAAGGGTTTTAGTATTTTGTTTTCTTCCATTGGTTCTTATTTATATGCTATTCTTTAATAATAAATCGACTCCTTTTTGCTTTAACTAATTCTTAATTTTTTGTACTTTCTCTTTCACTAATTATTAATCTCTTGATGTGATTATTACGTGTGTATATCAGTTAATGACAACTGAATTATGAATGTCACATAAATATTACTAAGAATATATTTAAATAGTATCTTTTTTTAAGTTTTGAAAATGATGAATATTATCATGTTAGAGTTCTTTTAATTTGAAAGTTCTTCCGATCTTCATCGACTTTCTTGCTAAGTAAGATGATGGGGTTGAAATTATAATTTTTATTGTTTCTCTACTATATTTCAACAACTTATAAAAGTTTGAATTTTTAATGTGGGAAATCCTTTTTACCGCAAAGTTTTAGAGAATAAGGTCTCTAATTTCTTAAAATAAAAAAATTGAATTGTTTAGTTATCTCTAACCTCAGAAATATCTAAAAGAAAATATTACTAACATGCATGTTTGATCAATTTGTTTATAAAAATCGAAAAAGATAAATAACCCGAATTATAATCTAAAAATGGAGGAATCGACCCGTTTATCTTACTTGGACGCTGTGACACCCACAACCTCCAAATCCTAAATCTGCCTCTGAGCGTGAGCATGTTGTAGAGAACGCGAGTGAGCTATGAAGTGTTGCAGGTGTGTTTGTTTAAGATTAATGGTGTGACATATACCTATACATTTCACTTCACTAGACCCACCAAACACACAAAATACACAGTCAAACACCAATCTTTCTCTAAATAATATTGAACAACAATGCTATTTATTGTTTCTCCTCCTTTTTGAATTTTTTTTCCAATGCTTATTGTTTTCACTTATCATTATAGTATATTATAAGTAGGACACTCCAACTTTCAAAATTGGATTATCATGTTGCCCCTTCACTATAATAAAATTTAATTAAATATTCAATCAAACACTAATATATTTATTACATAGTGTTAGAATTTGAAGTCCATTTTATTCTTTAGTTATGACATTATTATATATTCCTTTAGCTATTATTATATGTTATAAGTAAATTCAATTACAAAGAAAATAAAACAACTAAATATTTGTTTATCGTATTGAATTACTATACTAAAAATAAGAACATCCTACCTCAAAAGTTATTTTATCAAAATATTCTTATAATGTTGTTATACGTTTAAACCACAAAATTAATTAACCAATAAAAACCAACATGAAAAATATAGATGGTTTAAAACTGCAGCATTCATAAATCACAACATTGATTAGCCAATAATTTACTATGTTTAGAATGGGAAAAAACTAAAGAAGTGAAAAGGGTATTTCAATATAAACCAAGAGATTGAATATGAATGGTTATTCTTCATTCATACATTTAATTATGCAATAATTATTTTTTTAAAGATTGTAAATAGTTAAATAATAGGGCGTGAAGTTGAGTCTCCTTCACAAATTCTCTTTAGTTGAATACATACTAGTTCTACTGATAGAGAGAAAAAAATAGATTTTATATATCATTTTGAACAAATTTTGAATCCGAGTACATGAGACAAGAAAGAAAGAATCAAACATATTTAAGTTTACGACTTCCACGAAATCGATAAAGGAATCACGACTATATCTTAGTTATATATATATATATATATTTATTTATTATTTTTTTCAATCTTCTAAATTTTAATTTGTAAAGAATTTGATACGTATTGTCTCTCTTTTTAATTTGGATATGTTATTAACGCGTCTTTCTTTATGATCTTTTTCATATCTGAATGTCTTTGTCGAGTTGGTTGGCATCATTCGCTCCTTTATAGATGGTGAGGCAGAGATAGTGACGATCAAAGTAAAGAGGATGAACTCATGAAAATGAAAAAAATGATAACATGATCAAAGAACATGTTGCAAATGAACAAATTAACAACATAGATAAACAAAATGATGTTGATAACCAATAATCAACATACATTAATGTGGTGAATGAAAAAAGAAACGGTAAAGTTAACTCGGTCCGAATATTTGTAGATGACTCACAAGTCACAAGCATATGTTGAAGGAAAAAAGAAGCCACCAGGTCCTCATATTAGTTCACCAAGTGAGTGCAAAAAAATAATAATTAACAATCCATTACATATACATTATATATTTTTGAATAAAAATTTATGTATTTTTTTTTTAATTCACCTTTTTAACCTTTTTATATAAAAAAAAATTAATATAAAATATTGACTTTAAAATAATATATAAAATTGTCATAAACAGAAAAATAAGTTATATGAAAATAAGGAAAAACATAATCAACGATGTAGTATATGTACTAATTAATGAGAGGTAACCCAAACTAAAATCTAAAAAAAATCCTTTTATTATGATGATATGATGATTAGAAAAATTATATATTGTATAGAGTTAAATGTCATTTTCAAATTTTTTTAATATAACTTTTTTCAAATTTTCTTGTATAGTGACATGTGAATGGACTCTTAGTTCCACGTTATTAAATTTTTATTTCAATATCTCAAGTTATAATTAATTTTAATTCTTTTGTAATAGTCTTCTTATAATTATTACTAGGAAAATACTACATAATGTATTACAAAGTTACAATTAATATTTATAAATTTTTCATTATTTAAGATGTTGGAATACTGATGACCCCCAGATTTTACTAAGGAACATGTATATTCTATCTGTTCTTTTACAGATTACAGCAGTTACGTTATGTAAAACAAATAATGTAATGACACAATATTTTATCGCGGAAAACTCCGGCTCTTAAAGGATAAAAACCACGACCTACACTTATGTAGAATTTAACTCCACTTCATTAAACTCTGAGTCTCAACAAAAGATTACAAACCTATGTAACTTAAGGAATTATAAACTCTAATTCCTAGACGCCAACAACCAACTAGATCGTCGACCCACTTCAAGTTATGAATTCGGATTACAACTCTTGCAATCTTAGGAACTAACTCTAATTCCTAAACTTCAACACAAACCCCCCAAGGTTTATGTTCCCAAGTTTTTAAGTCCCCCCAACTTGAAGACTCTATTCCTACTCCAATTTATACTTCACTGGATCTATAAAGAATTAAATATACAACTTGATAAAAACTATACAAGCAAACTTGACTTAAGAACTAGGGAAAAAGGGTCTGATATACCCTTCAACTTTGTCATTTAGAGTTGATATACCCTCGTTATAAAAGTGGCTCATATATACCCCTATTATTACACAAATGGCTCACATATACCCTTTTCCTCTAACGGAAGTGAAAAAAATTAATTTTAGTTTAATTATTTAAAAAAATATATAATCCCATATGAGTATATTTAATTCTCCTCAAACATATATTATTATTTTTTAACTCTTTTTTTTTCAATGACTAATTTAGATTTATTATTTTGATGGTCAAATTTATTTAAGTTTTGCTAATATTCTTGTTGAATTTATTATAGATGACCCAATTTTTTTCTTCAAATACAAAAATTAAATTACAATATATCTGAAAAAATAGTTTTAAATTATAATATAGCCACAAAAAAATAGTTTTAAATTTTTTTCTTTACACTAAGGAATGAAAAAGAAAAATCAAAAAATAATTTATGTCCGAAAAAAATTAAAATATACCTTCAAATTTTCTAGAAAAATCATATATACCCCTAAATAATTTTTTTAAGAAATCAAAAGTCAAAAATATAAATTTAAAACTTATTTTTTCACTTCCGTTAAATGAAGGGTATATGTGAGCTCATTTTGTAACGGTAGGGATATATGTGAGCCGTTTGAATAACGGTAAGGGTATATATGAGCCACTTTCATAACGAGGGGCATATCAGCTCCAAATGGCAAAGTTGAGGGGTATATCAGACCCTTTTCCCTAAGAACTATAAAACATAAGCCTATGAATCAGTTCTTCAATTCTTGTTTCCTAGCGTTTGCTACACTTCGTAATTAGAAATCACTCAAATATGAACTCCCTCTATATGATTGTACTCTGCTTGTAACTCTCTATTTTGGTGCGCAAGTTTCGTTGGAAGATCCTTGCTCTATTTATAGACTAAGTAGACCAAGAATCATTTTCCTACTTCAACTCTGCTTCCTTATCTGTATGGAATTTGAAAATTATTGTAAACTGATTTTATGCACGCTTTCTCTTCCTTGAAGGAATTCTTTTATGAAAGGAAACCTTTTTGCACTGGTTTCTTGTCGAAAAAGCAACCCTTCCACCGCTTTATAACTTCTAATTCGCGTGGATGACGTTCTCCTTATTACAGTCGGATTCGGTCTGAAAGGAACATGTCGACACAACCGGTTCCTTTCATTTGTTCCTCTATTTGTCAATTATCACAATCTTTCTCGATCTAACAAATTCCCCCTTGTTGATGATGACAAACCATTGCTTCTTGTGTGAATAGATTAATCAGTGTTATGTCAATTTCTTAAAACTCAATACACAAAGTAAACACATTAGAGGATCAAGTTAGACCAATTGGGTTATAAATTGAAGGAAAAATCACCCCACATATATATTTAAGGGGTAATATTACGAGTTTTAAATCTAACTTTAAAATATTATTGCTTATAACATTTTAGTTGCGGGTTATAACATATCAATTTTTATTTTAATTCCACTTTATTAAATAATTAATATTTTATAATTATTTTAATTATTAGGTGATATAATTAAAGAATCAATCATAATTATTTGTTACCCATTTTTAGGGATTTACTTGATTCTTGTATTTGTTTTACTGTCACACTTCAAACCCGACCTCCCAACCACCACGTTTCTTCTTTTCTTCTAACACACTATAACAACACCCCACCACCCCACGTTCAAAAATTAAACATTTCTCTCTCACCTCTTCATTCATCTTCCTTAGAAATCGTAAATTATCTCTGTATCACCATAATTTGACATCTTCATTCTACAATCAAAAGAAAGGCCAAATCTGTGAAAATAATGTAGAAGAAATTTGAGCATACTCCTAGAAAGAGCCCTAGATCAGTTGAAATGAGTTCTACTATTGAAAACGAGGCTCCAACTTTTAACATATTGACTCAATCGCCGTCGATCAACAAGAATGCAAGTTCGGCGAGAAAGGTTGTTACCCCACAAAAGAAGAAACAAATTCCAGAAAATAAGAAGAAAAGAGAAGCAAAGAAAATTGCAAGTCCTCCAAATCAAAAGGAACAAAAGAGAAAAGGGAAAATGGTGGAACCCCCTTCGAATTCAAACTCACATTTTGTAAGCGAGATTTAAAAAAGATAAGATAAAAAAAATCAACAAATGTCGAATGGTGTTTGTCATCAAAACCCTCTAAAAGAAGAGCAACAATGAAAGATGACTCAAAAATTTCAATTTCAAAAAAGGCAAAAAAATTGTTAGAGAATATTTTATTTAAATTATTTTAGCAATTATTCAATTTAGTAGGATTTTAAAAAAAACTGTTTCTTTATGCATATGATTCTGGTATGAAATTTGTTTAATGTTGGCATTAAAATTGGCATGATCTATGCATCTATATGTATATTCATTGTCATGTTTTTTTACATGTTTTTTAAATTTTTGAATGATATATATTTGCTTTTTGCTACAGCTTTTTGCAACATACAATATGCACTGTTTTACATTTCAAATTTATTTCTTTTAGTAATTTGTTCCAGTTGGATACCAACTTTATACAATTTTATTTTTAATTTGTCAAAAGTTTTCAAGTTGAATATCAAGTTTATACAATTTGGATATCAACATTAGCCAAATTTTTATTAGACTTTAGTTTTGAAAAACACCTCATAAACATAGTACACCACAATTGTATGTTACACTTAAGCTTTCCAAATAGATATCAAATGAATAACATATTACCTAGTTTTACGTTTTGTTTCTTATAATTTTTCAGTGGGATACCGGTGATATACAAAATGCATACCAATTGGATACATCATTAACTAGTTTTAGTTTGGATAACTTGGTTTGAAATCTTAAATACATCTTAAGGTTTCTATTTTTGCAATGCAATATCAATTCGAAATCAAATGGGCACTAATTAAAATTACATGAAATATTTTATGTTGGCTTACATTGTATCTAATTGATCTCCAAATTGAAAAATAAGAATGACATTAAATTGGTATCTAATTTGTATAAATCTGGGAAGAATGAAGCTGACAATGTAAAACAGTGACCATTTTATATTGTATCCACCTCAATTACATCTTGTTTTATATTTTTTTCAAGTCGGACATCAGGTGGATACCAAAAGAATACCAATTGAAAATTACACTAACTAGTATCTATGTGACTTCAATTGCATACCAAATGGAAATCAATTGCATACCATCATTACTTAATCAATTGTTCACTATATATTTGAAAAACAATGAACAATTGATTAAGTAATGTTGGTATATTGGCTTACATTCTATCAACTTGATCTCCAAATTGAAAAATAAGACTGACATTAAATTGGTATCGTATACATTTGGTATTTTAACTTGAGAATTTAAGACAAACATTATAAAATAAAAAATGTATGAAGTTGGTATCCACCTTGTATAAATCTGGGAAGAATGAAGCTGACAATGTAAAACTGTGACCATTTTATATTGTATCCACCTCAATTACATCTTGTTTTATATTTTTTTCAAGTCGGACACCAAGTGGATATCAAAAGAATACTAATTGGAAATTACAATAAACTAGTATTTGTGTGACTTCAACTGCATACCAAATGGATACCAATTGCATACCAGCATTACTTAATAAATTATTCACTATATATTTGAAATACAATGAATACATAAAAACAGATTTTACAGTACTCATAATAAATGTTTTGAAATTATAATTCGTTAGTAAAAGATAGTATAAATCAAAACATGAGTTTGTCACAATTATAAATTATGACTTTTTTTGTGCAGGGTAATTTGAATATGTCTTCCTGTTGTGGCCCTCTCGACGGCATTACATTTAATTTAGACCTCTTGAATTTCACATCAACAAATTCCTTTCAACGTTCAAGTTTATTCACACATTTCATACCTATTTCATGCCAAAATTCATCAATTATTCATACTAGGATCATGCCACTATAATACCAAAATAATTTCATTTCTACCTATTAATTGCCATTTATTAAAGGGAAAAAGGACGAATTTACCCCCGAACTTTGATAAATGGTACGTCTATGCCCTCCGTTATACTTTGGGTCCATCTCATCCCCTGCCGTCCAATTATCGGTACACACATGCCCCTCTCACTAACGGCCCCCTCATCCTTTACACGTGTCGTAATCCTAATTAACTACCCGTTTGACCATTATTTTTAACCCATAAACTAACCACCCGCCCTATAAACCCATACCCACTCGATTCACTCTAAAATTGAGATGGCCCTTGAAGCTTTGAATTCTCCAACTGGTACTTCAAATCCGCAGACATTTTAATTTGAGAGCAAAGGTCATCAGCAGCTTCGGTACCTTGAGAATTGGACTAAAGGGGAGAGATCTAAGAGGTCACGGAGTAGGGATCGCCAGCCGACTGGAGAGGAATATTTGGCGCTTTGTTTGATTATGCTTGCGCGGAGCGATGACTCTGTTAGTCAAGTACGATCTCTACCACCGCCGGTGCCAGTGATGAAAATCCACACACCGTCGGAGAAGATTGAGGAGAATATGTTGTATAAGTGTTTGATTTGTGGTAAGGGATTTGGATCTTATCAAGCTTTAGGAGGACATAAAGCTAGTCATCAGAAACTCATCACCGGTGGTGGCGGTGGAGGAGATGATCAGTCGACTACCTCAACTACTACTAACGCTACCGGAACTACTAGCTCTAGTAGCGGTAACGGCAGTGGAAGGACTCACGAGTGTTTGATTTGCCACAAGTGTTTTCTTATTGGACAAGCTTTGGGAGGACATAAACGATGTCACTACGACGGCGATAACGCTAACAGTAGTGTTAGCACTAGTGTCGAAGTTACGGAGGAGGAGGACGTAGGGTAGGGTCTATAATCAGCCACCCTGATTTTGACTTGAACATTTCGGTGTTGCCGGAATTTTGTCCTGGATTTGGTTCCGGCGAGGATGAGGTAGAGAGTCCACATCCGGCGAAGAAATCTCGGCTATCTCTACCTCCAAAATTTGAATTATTCCACTCAATTCTCATTTTTCAACTCTCAAATTTTTTGTGTTTTTGATTTTGTAGTGATTGAATTGAAAATTGACATAGAGAAATGAGTAGAGTTGGTGTAGAATTAATAGAGATTGAAAGAAATGAGAGATGATGATGATGAAGTGAAGAGAATTCTTCCACAGACTAAACAGATTACAGTACGAGGAATTGTGAGATAGGAACAAGACTCGGAAGATTTGGGTCTTTTAATTGACTTAGGATATTTTAGAGGGAATCGGGTGGGTATGGGTTTATAGGGCGGGTTGTTAGTTTATGGGTTAAAAATAATGGTCAAATGGGTAGTTGATTAGGATTACGACACATGTACAAGATGAGGGGGCCGTTAGTGAGAGGGGCATGTGTGTACCGATAATTGGACGGCAGGGGCTGAGATGGACCGAAAGTATAACAGAGGGCATAGACGTACCATTTATCAAAGTTCGGGGGTAAATTCGTATTTTTCCCTTTATTATATACACAATATACCAAATTCATTACATTATTATTCCCAAATTCATTCCAATATAATGCCAAAAAAAAATAATCAATCATACCAGAATCGCACCAAAAAACATTATAAATTGCCATACATGTTTGTTATAAGTAGTATACAAATTCCAAAAAAAAATATTATGTAATTTTTTTAACCAGAAACATATCAAAAAAATGATATCTGATTTAGACAAATAATGAACAAATTAAATGTTCAAAATGCAACATTATACTTGTAAAAAATGTCATAATTAAAATTATTAAACACAACAAAAAATCAGAAATCAGTATACAAATTTCATACAATTTTTATGCACACTTTTCATATCTATTGGATGCCAAAATCATACCTATTTCATGCCATAAGTCATTACTTATTCATATCATAATCACGCCACCAGAATAAATAATACCAGAATCGTACCAACATGGTATAACCAGTATATCAATTCCAAACAAATTTTATGTAATTTTAAATTAGAAACACACAAAAAAAAATGAATGTTCATATCAAAATCTAACAGTATATAAAACAAAAAAAAACACCTTAATTGAAACTATTGTACACAAACGAAATCTTAAAAAAAATTACAGTTTGAATGTTCATAATTTTTGTTACATTTTGTTACCAATACAAATAAAATATCTGAAAGAACACTAACCTGAAGGATTCTATCTACCACCATGATTTATTAATGCTGATAAGAAACCGTCCATTACAAGAAAATGAAGATTATTGAATAAAGACAAATAGAAATTAGATGAGAGTGACGACTAACCAGCGAAAATATTGAGAAGAGAGAGAAACGTTTGAAGAAAAGAAAAGAAATTTGTTCCAAAATGCCAATAACTACTTTGAGCTAAAGGAAAATAAATATTTCTTTGTTATGACTCTTCTATTTTTATGTCTCTTATTAATTATCATTAATATTTTCAAATTATTTACTACTAAAATATTTATTTTTACCTTATTTATTTTTCATACTAATTGATTTTTACTGTTATTTTAAATCATTTTTTTATTTTAGTAAAATGTTAAAACTAAAATTTTGGAAAAAAAACGAAGAGAGAGAAACTTTGAACAAAATGAATAAATCTGACTTTTTAATTAATGTTAACAGATTAGAGTGAAATAAGGAAAATAAATATTCCTAATTAGTTTGAATCTCCTAAATTTATGCTAATTAACAATTATCATCAATGAATTCAAAAATAATTAATACACCTTTATCCTTTTTTATCTTCTTCTTTTTTCAAAATTGATTTGTTTTCCTTTTTTATTTTATTTTTTTTCAAAACTGATTTTCTACAATTAATTAAAAAACTTTTTTTTTATAAACTGTTACTACCTGAAATTTTTTATTGTTACAACTTGAAAGTTTTATTCTACAACTATAACTTGAAAATATTAGTCTTATAAATGTCATTTATAAAATTTTCACTTATAAATATTACACAAGCATGCACTTCCCCCTTTTGACATCATAAAACACTGTGAAGGCAAAAACCACACTAAGAGAAGCAAATTTGATACTCAAGGCTACTGGGGGTATCATCTGCACAAACACTTCAAAATCAAGAACTCAGTTAGCTATAGCAAAGTATTTGCACAAACATAGGAGATAGACATGAACCTGAAACTCAAACCCAACATTAGCATTAATCAAAAAGCATATACACCACAAATGTAATCAAAATTAAAGATAGAATCAAGCACTTGTGATGGGGAAAAAAATTGGAAAGTCAAAGGCTAGAGTAGCTAGGCAATAACAAAAGATCGGGCATGAGAGGGTAAACAAAAGTCCTCTTTCAGCAGCACAAAGAAACATCTTTTGAATTAACAAAATTAGTAGTCTTCTCAATTTCAAAGGTAGCCTTGGTCTATGCAAGCCCAACCTTGAGCTTTGTGTTTTATTTTTCTTTAGCAGGCCTACATGTTCAAGATCATAGTTCATATGCAACTGGTCCATGACATTCTGGTGAGTGACACATATGACTTCAATTTCAGCTTATTTTTTCCCGTTTTGTATCACCTTTAAAGATTTGGTTCAATCAATCTTGTGCCCTTCGAAAAAAATAGTTCACTCATCTCTAACCCCCAAAATCGGTAATCACCTTGCCTAAGAGCATTGTCCACTTCCCAAAGTTCACAACTCTAATTTCAATAAAGTCATCTTTAATTTCAATAGAGTCAGTAAGAGGAACAAATTTCTTCAGCATCATTTGTAGAGGAACATGTCTCCCAATTTGTTCCCTAGACATGGTACTATCAGGTGCAACACCAACTATAATATTTTTTGACATCAACCCTAAAACCCAGTTTATATGGATCCCAATAGAAGAACTAGGTTCGACAGAGGAGTCCCCCATTGACTCCCCCTTACTAGATGTACCCAAGTTAAGCCTAACAACTGAACTTTGTTCAACTATAGGGTCCCCAAAATATTTCCCCTCACAAGGTACGTCCTCCAAAACTTCCTCAGTAATATTAGACACACTCAATACAGATTCCCCCTAAGAACCAGCACTACCCACTTTCTACACCAGAACCTCTATTTTATAAGGCACCAAAGTAGAGGTGTCATCCACCGAAGTTATCTCAACCATAACAACAGATAGATCATCACACTTAGAATATCCAAGAATGTCATTAAGAATCATAAATTATAATTAATCAAGCACAAACATGTTTCTTAAAGAACACTTTATTCCACAATTTTAGGAAAAAAAGATTTCTTGGTTAAGAAGTTTATGAAAGAGAAGGGTGTGAGTTGTAGAGACACACTAGGATAAGGCTTTAAATAGTCTTTTAATAAGATATTTGTTTAGTAGTATTGAGAGTCCTTTGAGATGAATAGTTTTATCTTGGGTAGAGATCTGGTTATATTTTATCACAAGAAAACGTGATTAGATTCATTTTAGAGAACACTGAAAATTGAGCATAGGACATAAATATATATTTTGGGACAAGTGGAAGGAACATGTACATGTGCATTGATTTATATTTAATTATGAATAATTGTAGTGCACATACCTTAGATCTCTGGATAATGCTGAATTTTGCTTCAATTTTACTGAGCCTCTCTCCTGTGACAAATGTAAATATAATGTTATAGTGCATGAGTAGCTTGACTTTAAAAGTGGTATAGAGACATACAACTTAATGTATAAGACTGAGCATAAAATTCAAGATTAGAGGGCAGTATGCACAATGTTCATTAGCCATTGAGGGATACTCATGTGATCTTAATCATCTCCAAGTTCCAAATTGTTCCTTTTAAAAGTGTTTTCTTAGGTTGATCATCCTTCTTGATTAAGTAGACCAAGAATCTTTTTCCTACTTCAACTTTGCTTCTTTATTCGTATGAAATTTGGAAATTCTTGTAAATTGATTTTATGCACGCTTTTTCTTCCTTAAAGGAATTCTTTTATGAAAGAAAACCTCTTTACACTGGTTTCTTGTCAAAAAAGCAACCCTTCCACCGCTTTATAACTTCTAATTCGCGTGGACGACGTTCTCCTTATTCCAGTTGGATTCGATCTGAAAGGAACATATCAACGCAACCGGTTCCTTTCATATGTTCCTCTATTTGTCAATTATCAAAATCTTTATCAATCTAACATAAGAGAAGGCTAAAGAAAATAAATTTTGACGGATACAACCCCTCATGACTAACACATGGACATCGAAAAGCTTGTCCCAAGGTTCTTCATTTGGTACTATCTTTTTCCTTTCCAAAGTGAAATTCCTCCTTGCTTTCTCCTTTGATCTGTGTCAAATTCCACTTTTGTTGTTGTCAAGTAGAATAATTCATTCAACCTCGATATCGACAATCAAGATACCCTTCTCTTCAAATGAATCTTCAAATCATGACTTCGATCACGATTTTCAATTGACTTTATCTTGGGTGCATGACCGTCTACCAACAAGTCCTTCCTCTATAGGCTCGACATGGTTAACAATTTTTGTACAATCTGCAGCAACAGTGTAGGGACCGGTAGACACATCTTCTAAGAATGTGACTGTTAAAATGATCAGATGATACAGAATATGGATACAAAATGTGGTGTCACAAAGTTAGTTAACATAAACAGATAGTTAACAGAGAAGTTTGTTACAAATTGTTAAGCTGACATGTGCATTAGGTGTGTTAGTTAAGAACCTTCTAGATGCTTTTACAATTTTGTAATATGTGTGTATAAAAGCATTGAGAATGCTTCACATTGTAGTAAGACGATTATACAGATCAATAGAAAATTCTCTCTTCTTCTCTCTTTCTAATTCTTTGTTCATCTCTGTCTAGAAGAGCTTCAAGCTCAGAATTCTAACATGGTATCAAAGCTGCAATGTATTTGATGAATAGATTACCTTCTTCTGCCTTGGATAATGTGAGTCCTTATGAGATATTTTATTCAAAATCCCCATCTCTATCTCACATAAGGGTAATAGGATACCTTGGTTATGTCACAGTATTGCCTAAAAGTGACAAGTTTGGAGAAAGAGTTGTTCCTGCTATTCTCATAGGTTATTCTGAACTGCAGAAAGGGTATATAATGTTGGATATAAGATCAAACAAGTTATCTGTGAGTAGAGATGTTCATTTTGAAGAGGATGTGTTTCCTTTTACTACAACATTACCATAGACTGAGTTGTTTACTAGCTCTGTTGGTTCCCCTTTATTTCAAAATGTTACTTACCCTGACCATAATGGTGATGTTGCTGACAATGTTGAGGCTACTGAGATTATATGTAATGATGATTCCCAGTTTTCAACTAATAGTTCTGCAGACATCAGACCTGATATATATTCTTCCCCTCATGTCATGCATACACCTATGGAGCCTTCTATCAGAAATACCTCCAGGCCCACTAAAGCACCAACCTGGTTGCAAGACTACATCACTACTGGCAGGAAGCAAAGCAGTATTAGACATCCCTTGGCCAACCTTCTTAGCTATGAGAAGTTAACCTCATGTTATAGAAGTTATTTGTGTAAAGTGTCTATATGGAGCCTAAGAACTTCAAACAGGCAACCAAGGATGACAGGTGGATTCTTGCCATGCAACAGCAGATTCAGGCCCTTGAAGACAATAAGTCTTGGCAGGTAGTTGACTTACCTGAAAGCATGCATACTGTTGGTTCTAAATGGGTGTACAAGGTTAAAGACAAGGCAACTGGTGAAGTGGAGAGATTTAAGGCCAGATTAATTGCTAAAGGGTACAGCCAACAAGAAGGATTAGACTATCATGATACATTCTCACCTGTGGCCAAGATGGTGACAGTCAAATGTGTGATTGTTTTAGCTGTCTCTAGAGGCTGGAGTTTATACCAAATGGATGTTTATAATGCATTTCTTCAAGGTGACTTAGATGAAGAAGTCTACATGGACATGCCAGAAGGTTTTAAGAAGCCAGGGGAGAACAAAGTATGCAGGTTACTCAAGTCTTTGTATGGCCTTAAACAAGCATCTAGACAGTGGAATTTGAAACTTACTACTGCTTTGTTGGACACTGATTTCACTCAAAGTGTTCATGACTACTCTTTATTCACTTTGACCAGAGGAGCAGACATAGTGGTTATTCTTGTCTATGTTTTTGATTTACTCATCACAGGCACTAGTGAGAAAATGATCATTAAAGCTAAAGACAGTCTACATCATAAGTTCACACTCAAGGATTTAGGTGAGCTCGGGTTTTTCTTGGGCATTGAAGTCCTCAGATCTCCTAAAGGTGTTATTCTCAATCAGAAAAAGTATGTTTTGGAACTCATTGCTGATGTAGGACTCACTAGTGCCAAGCCTACTTCCACTCCTCTTGAGAATTTGAAACTTACCTCAGTTGATCATGATGTTGTAAATGGTCTTACTGGGGATGCTCCTCTACTAGATATTACTTCTTACCAAAGACTGGTTGGTAAGCTTCTCTATGCAACCATTACTAGACCAGACATTTGCTATGTTGTTCAAACCCTCAGTCAGTTTATGCAGTCCCCAAAGAAGTCATATTGGGAGTCAGCACTTAGGGTGGTTAGATACTTAAAAGGCACAATAGGTCAATGTGTATGGTTGCAAGCCAAACCTACCACTACTCTTACCTATTGGTGTGATTCTGATTGGGCTGCATGCCCTAACACTAAAAGGTCCATTACAGGCTATGTGGTCAAGTTTGGTGAGTCATTAGTGTCTTGGAAGTCTAAGAAACAACAAACTGTTTCCAGAAGCTCAGCTGAGGCTGAATACAGAAGCATGGCTTCAGCTGTATCTGAAGTCACTTGGTTGCTTGGATTGTTCACTGAATTGGGAGTTCCAGTTCAAAGTCCTATCAACATTCTCAGTGACAGCAAATCAGCCATACAATTAGCAACAAATCTGGTCTTCCATGAGAGGACCAGACACATCGAGATAGACTGTCACTTCATCAGGGATAAAATCAAAGCAGGGGTGGTTGATACTATACATGTTCCTACTCGACAACAACTTGCAGACTTATTGACAAAGGGGCTCAGTCAGCTCAACATTCTTATCTCTTGGGCAAGCTTGGTGTGCTTAATGTTTTGCACCCTTCAGCTTGAGGGGGTGTGTTAAAATGATCAGATGATACATAATGTGGATACAGAATATGGTGTCACAAAGTTAGTTAACAGAAACAGATAGTTAACAGAGAAGTTTGTTACAAGTTGTAGGCTGACATGTACATTAGGTGTGTTAGTTAAGAACCTTCTAGATGCTTCTACAATTTTGTAATCTGTGTGTATAAAAGCATTGAGAATGCTTCACATTGTAGTAAGACGATTATACAGATCAATAGAAAATTATCTCTTCTTCTCTCTTTCTAATTCTTTGTTCATCTCTATCTAGAAGAGCTTCAAGCTCAGAATTCTAACACAACTACTTTGATGCAAGATGCCTAAATCATGAAATAAAGTTGTACATTGAGAGTTAAAAAAACTCAGTACCATTGTCTGACTTGACCACCTTCACATGAGAATCAAATTGAGTGCTAACCATTTTGCAGAAAATTTTGATAGCAACAACAGTCTCAGATTTCAATTGTAACATATAAACCCACACAAATCTGCTATAGTCATCTACAATGGTTAAGAAGTAATGTTTCTTATCTATAGTAGGAGTCTTATAAGGACCCCAGAGGTCCATGTGTACAACATCAAATCTCATACAGGCTCTAGAAGTATTGATAGGAAAAGTAAGTCTAGTTTGCTTAGCTAATGGACAAACTGAACACCGAGTGTCACTATGATTTTTTGGAACTAAATTCAAAAAACTTAAAACTTGAGATGAAGGATGTCCAAGCCTTTTATGCCATAGGTGAACATCCTGTATTATTGCTCCTGCAGTCACTAGTGGAGGACCAGAGATGGATTTCTGTCTGTGTACTATTGTAGTGTCTCCCTTGAAAACATACAACCCTCCTTCTTCTTTACCAATCCCCTTGACCCTGCCACTGTAGAGGTCCTGAAAGACACAAAAGTCAGGGTAAAAAAATACAAAACAAGATAGCTCCCTTGTGATCTGTGAAACTGACAGGAGGTTGAACTTGAAGTTTGGTACACAGAGGACATTTTTAACACTGTTGTTGTCAAAAAACAATGCCTCACCAACATGACTAATATCTACTTTGTCCCCTATTGGTAGATGAACCTGATTTTGTTGTGTCTTATCTATGCTATGACTCTTAGTTAATAAGTGTCTGTTTGCTGTAATATGATGAGATGCACCTGAATCCACTATCCAATTTTGTGTAAAGCCAGTTGACATTAGACAAGTAGTAGCAATACCTGCCATGTTGACTTGCTTAGGTTCCTTCACATATTTGTTTAGCATCTCCATGATTTGTTTATACTCCTGGTTGGTGAATGCATGTCCCTTGTGTAAAGTCTTATCCTCATCAAAGCTGGTTGAAGCCTCCTGTGAATGGAAAATACCAGTAGCATGGTTTGCTGAATGTTGTCCTGCATAGTGTGAGGCAGAATTTTTTACATTGTTAGCTGGAAACTGCTTACCACCATCACCACTGTAAGAGGCCCCTGATGCATTCCTCAGATTAGTAGACTTCCTTCTATTCTTCTAGTCATCAGGATAACCTATCAGCTTGTAACAATTCTCCTTGGTATGACCAGTAAAGTGACAAAACTCACACTTTCTTCCTTTGTAATATTCCTTTCCTTGATTCTTATGTACATTCACAGCCATTGGATCAGGTTTTTGAATGACATTTGCTACATAGTTTGTCTTTGCTAAAATATTCAAAAAATCATCAGATCACTAGTTACTCCAATTCAACAATATGTTTGCTACCCTCCCAAATCCCCTCCTAAAATGGAAAATTGTATTTTTCCTTCGTATTGTGGCACATTTGGCTCAATAGAAATCACAGCAAATTCAATAACTCGTTTAAACAACACACATATGAGACTTTGAGTCTTCTATGAAGTAATTATAATTGCTCACCTCTACCACATTCCTATTATCAAAATCGAAATAGACTCACTAGAGGTAATAAGCCTTCTGAAAAGCAATTAATTTTTTGTACATTAACATATTTCGGAATGCATGTACGTTTTGAATAAATTGAGGAATTCTCCAATACATCATAACTTTAGAGAAGGCAATAAGATGGTATATGTTTTCGCAATTGAAGATTTTTACTAGATCATCTCCCGATCGATTAATATTTTTGTATAAATTCTTCTTTTGGGTCATGCCAAGTTATATAGACGATATATGAGGGCATAGTAGTAGTAGAAAGATTAGCCTTTTGTTTGTAATAACTTGGTCAAATTTGGCAATTTTAATATTTGCATGTCTGTTGTAATAGCTACTTAACTAAATAAATAGAGTCTAGTTTCAACAAGAGAAAATACATAAAATACCCTTAAGATTTGACAGTTAAATTAAATTACTTAGACATTTAAATTAACCCTTTTTAATTCTTATCGGAGTTGATACAAATCCAATTTTCTTTTTCTTCACCGTCTAACAAATTTTCTTTAACAAGAGAATGAAGACTCTTTCTTCACCATTCGACAAGTTTCTTAAAAAAGAGAATGAATCGCACACTACAATACCCAAATCATCTTATTATGAAAATATGTTGTAGATCCGATTTTGTTAAAAAAGTGTTCCATGAAGATACCTTCGTACCATCAAAGTATATATTCTTCCTCTTTGATAATAGTTAAAAACAGGGATCTAAAAGTGAGGCCAATCGCTTGTAATTACTTTTCCTTTTTGCAGTAGAAGTGTTCTTTTACCTTACCATAATGTAACGAAAAGTTCATAAACGAAAGTGAAAGAAAATAATTGTCCCATCCCTCTTTTGTTGTATAGTTTATCCTTTTCCTCTCTTCTCCTGTAATTTATTCTTGTACTAGTTTTTATTTTATATAACATCATCAATATTAAAGTTCTTGCATCTTTTATCTACTCGAATCTAGTCTCCACCCAAAGCATTAAAAAGAACATATGCTAAGAGGTTACGATAAAATTGTTTACTGACGCTGTCACAGCTATAAAGAAGTGTTAGTACCTTCTATCAATGCAACAATCGTGTTCGATCACACAGAACCAGAAAGCTTTTGGTCCACATGCCAATACTATTTCTCTTCCATGTGATTCCCAGGGGGTAGAGATAACAAAATATTTCCAGGATTATCAAATGCAAATTCAATCACACAAACATGCAAATGAGACCAAAAATACGAGCAAAGTTATCAACACAAGCAATTAATGCTACCAATTCAACTCTAATGATCATAGCACTACATGATCGACTTAACCACATATTCTTACCACACTAAGACATGTTTTATATTGAACCGTTTCAACAGTGACACAACCATCGGAGATCTAAATTCACTATCTTGCTATATCCTCTACCAACATCCCTATAAGATAAAAACTACAGGACTGTGCTACTATCTCATCACTGCTGCCCCTCGCCTGACTCAGGTTTTGAAGCTTCCTTGATATCATCCCCAGCATCATCCTGGAATTAGAATAGTTTACAACAAAAACACATTCAACATCAGCATGTCAAGAGTTAAAACAAGTGTAATATTCCAGAATTTAGTAATCAGGAACTAGCTAGTCCATTTTTCTGGATATACACAGGATAATCGGAAAAAATTGTTAGTGCATGGGACTAAATGTGTGTGTGTGTGTGTGTGTGTGTGTGTGAGAGAGAGAGAGAGAGAGACCGCATTGTCTGAAGTCCAAAGAGTGAGATTGTCTCGGAGAAGTTGCATGATCAATGTACTGTCCTTGTAAGATTCCTCACCCAGTGTATCCAACTCTGAGATGGCTTCATCAAATGCCTGCAATTTAACATCATTGCTTATAAATATCTCCTCCAATAAGAGTATATTTTTGTCTCAACATTTTTTTTTGAGATTGTTACATATGTATTTGTACATATAAGTAGAAGACGTACTGAAACCACATTTACAATGAGCAAAATAGAAGAGGACTATTCTGTACTCCTAGCAAGTTTCTACAAATTCTAGGATTATTTTAGAGATAGGTAGAAACTCTGGGATTATTCGTCTTTACTTTTCTATTCTTACAGCTTTGGTAGGGCCGCAAAAGTGTGTACTACTTCAATCAAAAAGGGAAAGACGGAAGGAAAGAAAAAAACTAACTAAAAAAAAATTAAAAAAATAGCACTTGAAACTAGGGGTGTTTGCGGCTCGGATTGGTCAGCTTTTCTCTAAAAGAGCATCAAACCAATTAAGTTGGTTTTCCATTGCTTCGGTTATTGTCAGGTTTTTCAGCTTATTGGGGTTTATTTTGTACAAAATATATATATATATTAATTTGCTTCCAAACACATGTTAGGTGACTATGAGCCTGTTTGGTTGGGCTTTATAACTTATGACTTGTAAGCATAAGCCATAAGTAAGAAATTCAAACTTATGGCTTATTGTTTTATTGACTTAAAAGTACTTTTTTTTTAATTTTACCCAAACACTACAAAAGTGCTTAAAAGCACCTAAATAAGCCAATCCAAACAGGCTCTATATTCCAACATGACACTACCAAATCAATTACTCTCCAATAAAAGAAAATATATATATTTAATCAAATTATATAAGTAGCTTCCTCCAAAAAAAAAATGTATGTATTGTCCAAGAATTTAGCCATTTCCATGGAATATAATAAGATTTCTTACAATGAACTTTTTTTTGTGCAAAACATTGAAGATTTCGTTGTGATATACCAAGATATCTTGACGATATTTTAATTAAACAATGATGATTAATTAAAGAACTCAAAGACAAGTTTTGAACATGAAATAGATTCTGAGCTTGAGAAACTACAACTCATGAGCTTGAGATGATGGACATATGAAACTAAAACACATGAATCTCCTACTGTGGATGTCTGGCTATCTCTAGCCTCTAACAACAATTTTGAGTTTGATATTGAACTACTGAAAAGTTAAGGAAAAGAAGAGGTCCAAGCTAGTGTTTTCTAATGTGGGGGTCATGTAGGAGGCTAAGATGGACAGTCATAAGCCAATCAGATGCAAATTTACCACTACAATAGGAATAAGATGCTGAATTTGATCGGAGTTGGCTAGATTATGCCAAGCATTGTTCGAGCAATGGATGCCATGCTATAGAAAGCAAAACTAGGAATACATTTTGGACAGTGATTCCGCATGCTGTAATATGGAAAATTCGGAGAAGAAGAAATAGGAGACCCTCTGGAATTAAATTCTCATATTTCAGTTTTTATTTTTGGAGCACTCTAAGTGTACAGATTTGTATAAATGAAGTTTTTTTTTTCCTGAAGAACCACTATTTCTATATAGCCCAGCTGCCATGTGTACGTCTTGCACAAAGGGAATGTCTCTCAATGGTATCGTGGAAAGTACTTATCAAAATTAAGAAATGAAGCCACATGGAAAAGAATGACAATATGATTCTATCACTTTGGCGGACTTAATTCCTCACATGGTTAATAGAAATACCTTAAACGATATGTGGTAAAGAATTGTCGTCATTGTGAGAACAATGGAGGTGATATAGCAGTTCAAATCAAGGATTTGCCTTGTGTTAACTAATGAAGCTACTGAGAGGGAGTCAACCAAATGCTTGAACATGGGAACACAGTGGAGAGTAAGGATTTTAAAGCAAGTGAAAATGAGACAGAATATACACACTGACTTTGACTCTCCATGATGAAGTTAAAGCAGCATTAGACGAAATTATGGTGTTTAAATATAGGTAATTCAGGAATCTAGGTCTAGTGTTTCATGAATATGAAAATGTATTTCATAAAGTTAAAATATGATGGGTAAGATGGAGGAGTTTACAGTAATGCCATAAGAAATTTCTATACTAGTGAAAGACGAGTTTTGTAGAGCGGCTATGATGCCAACAAGGTTATGTGAAAATAAAGGTTGTGCTTACAAGGTCAGTTATATAACAAGGCAAATGTTCGGAAAGATGTGAGACCAAACAAATTAAGACCGAATGTACTACTGCACACTTAGGACATAAGACAAAAGAACCTGACTGGGATGATTTGGTTATGTCCTATGTAAATCAAGCGTTCCGTAGATGTATGATAACTGAAGGTATTAAAGACGACAAGGTAGAACGAAAATAACATGTTAAGATTTTGTCTCAAAGGACCTACCATCCTTTGGATCTATGCAAACTTGTCGAAAAACAGAATCCAATGGAAGAAAAAGACTGATAGCAATGACACTAATTAGTTGCAGGTGCAAACAATCACGTCTAATTTGGTTTTATTCGGAGTTTTTTAGAAATTTGTATGTCCATGCAAAAGTAAAGAACCACTTGCGCTAGAGAGCCCCTAATTGGTCCTTCTTAAAAATAAGGAGAACCCCTAATTAGTTTTAAAGAATAACTTATTAAGTATATATGAAACAATTATATAAGAATTAAAATAATTTTGAAGTTAATATAGCCCATCCCAACTAATTAGGGTTGTGACAGAGTACTAGTGGCTGTTACTCTCAAACTAATTCTGCCAAAGTTTACAAAGTCAAATAACGGGCATTCCAAAATATTCAACTAAGAAAAAAAAAGTAAAAGGTAGATAATTCCATCATCAAAGTTAGACTCTAATTCATCCTACCACTCTAGTAATAAGAAGATGCTGGTTCCTAGTCTACTAAATTATCCTAACAGTTTATTGCGACTGACTTTGAGTACAGGAGCAAAAAGATTTATTACTTGGGTCGCACAAGTCCAACTGTCAATTAAATGGTCATATTGGGGCACAAGCAAAAAGCTATTCAGAATGCATAGATATAGGTTTAGAATTCTGAATTCAAACGTAATTCCTATCTCTAAGCGAGTTAAATGAAATTACTCTCGTTCAATAGACTAGTTCATGCTATTTTCTTGTCTCATCAGTCATCGAGTAATAGAAAATATCTATGACCAACATATAGGTACAAAGACAGCTAATTCTAATGGCAGCACTGTAATATAAGACGTAACCTACAAAGTGGTCAGATGAACTATCACCCTAAGTTTAAAAAAGGATGTCCACAACTAACTGTACCTAATAAAGAACTTAGCACTAAATACTTTGCTGCTAGGAGCCTAGGACATAGACAAGGACAAAACCCTGAACAAGCATCAATCGAAATTTTAGTGTGGAAAACCTCAACCCTAGACAAGATCCTGACAAGAATAGGAAACCACAGGAAAGAACGCAAAGAAATAAGCTCTCCTTCCGGTTTGAAAAAGGAGAAGAATTACGCATTACGGAAAGACAAAGCACTTTACTCCAACCAGAGAAAATGGCAGGCATAAATCAAATCATTCAAAATATTTAAAAAAAACATTCCTATCACTCAAACATCATACACCAAGCTTTATTGTCATTACGAGGCACCAAAGCTAAAGTTGATTCCCAATCGAAACGTACATGCATAGCTTGAAGTAGTACAACGATCTTTTCCCTTTTTTACAAAGAAATTAGTATGGTACAAGTAAATAAATGTTCCATAGACAAGCATGACAAATCATCTATAAGAACGAGGAAGATAGTCCGACTAAGTTAGTTAACCAGAGAGAGAGAGAGTAATTCAAGTCAAAGAATCAACAGAAGCACAGAATTTTACCTGTTTCGCAAGGTTACAAGCACGATCAGGTGAGTTGAGAATTTCATAATAGAAAACGGAAAAGTTAAGGGCAAGTCCCAGCCTGATTGGGTGAGTAGGAGCCAGTTCAGCCAAAGCAATATCCTACAACAGAACACATTAAAAAAACAGAATTGTTTATTACAAAGAAATACTGACAGTATTCACCATAGATCACCTACCTGAGCAGACTTGTATGCCAACAAAGTGTTCTCAGCGGCTTCTTTCCTCTCTGTCCCTGTTTTAAACTCAGCCAGGTACCTATGGTAGTCACCTTTCATCTTCAAGTAAAAAACTTTGGACTCAGCTGTTGAGGCCGATGGTATTAAATTGGACTCAAGGAGGCTCAAAATCCCATCACAGATCTTGCTAAGTTCAGCCTCAATTTTGCTTCTGTATTCTTTAATAGTGTTGACATGGTCTTCATTTCCACGGCTTTCCTCCTTTTGCTCAATTGAAGAGATTATCCTCCATGAGGCTCTTCTTGCGCCAATTACATTTTTGTAGGCCACTGAAAGAAGATTCCTTTCCTCAACAGTCAGCTCCTCAACATCTGCTGTCTTTGCAACCTTCTCCATGAATTCAATCATTTCCTCGTATCGCTCAGCCTGCTCAGCCAGCTTGGCCAAGTACACATTTTCTTCACGCGAAGAGTCGGTCATTTTTGTTGTATGTGAAATTACACCTGATTCAACAAACATAAAGGTAATTGAACATCACATTCTGGATACCACAAAACATGCCTTCAGAAACAGCTAAACAGCAACTTCTGGATCTATCTATCACCATTCTCCACAATTAATTTCAAGTGAACTGAGTCCCTTGAATTATTGGCAGCAGGGTTCAATACCTCATGAACTATTTCTGAGACAGTTAATTCCTATGAGCTTTACTCAAGCTTCCAAGTGTAATAAGAGGTGGTGATTATTAATAAATTCATTTTCTCAAACCGTAGAATAATGGTTAAGCAGTGTGCTACTATTCCGTATATAGGCAGGTTTTTGCCTCTCAACTATAATTAAAGGAGGTGATCGAGTTGACAAAAAATGAACCTTTAAATTATAAAGTGGGCATATGTTCTTTATTTAAGCATACACCGGAAGAAACTGGTGATTAACAAATGTTGTGGAAAAGAGACCAATCCTACCAATAGCATAGGGTACTGCAAAAGGCACTTCAGATGGGGCATGTTGTGTGCCGTTAGATATTAAAAGAATCTTCAGCAACTCCTCAGAATTTAGATACTAGTTAAGGGAGCACTTTGTGTAAAGTCATACCTCCAAGCGTTAACGGGAATTCACTACTTACTCTTTAATTTTATTTTAAAAAATAAAAAAGCAGCCCATTTCAGTGAAGGGCCAGACCACAAAATCAATTGCACTTGGCCTTACCCTGCATTTCTGCAAGAGGCTGTTTCCACAGCTCGAACCAGTGGTCTACTGGTCATTATTTTAAAAAAAACGACATGCATTAAAAAAACAATTACTTAAAACAGACTTAATTTACATTTTTTATTCAGGAGAACAAGATGTTATTTCAGTATTTGTAACTGTTGAATCTGGCCACGAGTATTTAGCAAATACTGAATTTTCCGAGAGTGTTTTCAAATACTAAACTTCAAGTGAAAGTTTGAAATACTGATATGAAGGTGTATATCAGGTTTATTTTCAAATGAAATATTAGTTTCTATTCACCAATCTTCACAAACTCCTTTTCCAAGTAAAGTTTATGCCAAAACAGCTTCAACTTTCACGAAAAGATTCCACAATTTCAATTTCAAATACTCCTTTTCTTTTTTCTTCTTTTGTTACTTAAATTATAGCTTACCTAGCAACCGATCTAAATCCTTCGTCTTCCTTGTGTTTTTGGCAATTTATTGACATAGCACTGTTAAATCGAGGAGGTAAAAATAGCATAGGTTCTGTTTCATTCCTCAACTTTCCTGTTACTATATGATACCTTCAAAATTACTCAAATCTTAGAAAAACTAACAATAACAATTAGCACGAAAGCTTTACCCCTTGCTTGCAGATATAGATAGATAGTTATGAACTGACTAGATTCTCCCGGAACGCTAGCTAAGCTAATAGTATTAGTTACCTTCAATTAAATCTACATGTGAAATGAATCAAATAAATTCAGATTTGAAGCAATCAGGTGGCCAAAGTTTTCAGATCTGCAGTTACAATACTGATATGAAGAACGGATCATCTAAGCAAAATGAAAGATCTAGTCCGGGAAAACCCTAAATCTAACATCATCGATGGCGAAATCCCAGAGAAAATAGAATTGAGAAAGTACCTGGTTCTCTGACGGAAGAAGAAAGCAAAATCAGAGTAGAGAATGTTGACTTAAATAGAAGTAGATGATGTATATGTAAGACCTAGTGTGATAAGGGGTCGTTTGGCTCTACTTGTGATAGAGGTTTTAGAAATGCAAGATTTCTTTTTATTATTATTATTTTATTTTATTTTTGTAAAAGAAGATATAAATATAAATTAAAAAGAAGTGGTTGGGTCAGTAGGTTTGGCTGTAAAAGTGGGTGGTTTTATTTTTTAAATTGAATTATATATGTTGTTAATTATAATAAATTATGTTACTTTTTAAAAATTTAAAGAGTTACTAATGAAAGGAGTTTTTTTTTCTTTTTTAATGGAGTATAAAAGAAATACGCCAAATAAATTAATATACATATTAATCTTATCCAAATGCTTTAGAAGTTTTCGCCGTGTCTTTTTTCTATTGGACTACGTGTGCTTATTTCTCCGAAATCTCAAGTCCAACATATTACAATAGTTAAGACAATTAAAAACGTAAGTTTCAAGGTTATTTAAAAAGTTATTATTATTTTTTGGGAAAAGGGACGGATTTACCCCCGAACTTTAATAAATGGTACGTATATACTCTCTGTTATACTTTGCGTCCACATAAGCCCCTGTCGTCCAATTATAGGTACACATATACCCCTCTCACTAACGGACCCCTAATTTCTTACACGTGTCTTAACCCTATTGAACTACCCGTTTGACCCTTTTTTTCAACCCATAACCCAACTATCCGCTCCATAACCCAATATCCACTCAATTTCCTCTAAAAGGAATCCTAATTAAAACACCCAAATTAACACACCAAAATCCGCCGCAATTCCAGTTTGTCTTATTAACTCAAAGTGACCGAAATGATCGTTATGACTGGTGATGAATTTGACGGTTATTTGTTTGGATTGTTGAGTAAAGAACGGCTTGCACAGTTGATGTAACTCTTCAAAATCATCAGTAATTTTATTTTTATTCAATAAAATGCTCGGCTTGAGGACCAGATCTTGAAAGCAAAATACAGAGTTATTGGTGTTGTTGTTGTTATTATCATCTGTTCTTGGTTGAAAGTTAGTAAAACTAATGGCACTGCTACCGCTGGAAGCGGCGGCGGCGGCGGTGACGGCGGTGCAACTTCTGACGACAGCGATGCTGGTGGTGGAATTGACGAAGACAAATTGGAATTGCGACGGATTTTGGTGTGTTAATTTGAGTGTTTTAATTAGGATTCCTTTTAGAGGAAATTGGGTGGGTATTGGGTTATGGGGCGGATAGTTGGGTTATGGGTTAAATAAAAAGGGTCAAACGGGTAGTTCAATAGGGTTAAGACACGTGTAAGAAATTAAGGGTCCGTTAGTGAGAGAGGTATATGTGTACCTATAATTGGACGGCAGGGGCTTATGTGGACGCAAAGTATAACGGAGGGCATATACGTACCATTTATTAAAGTTCGGGGGTAAATCCGTCCCTTTTCCCTTAATTTTTTTAGTAGCACAAACTATCCCATTAAAGTCTCCACCTAATAGTCAATATATTTGTTATAAGAGTCAACAATAGTTTAAATTCTTTTCCATGATAATAACAATCTTCAAAGAGATCATTGTTAACATATATTGCTTAAAATAATCATATTATAGATGAGCATATTATATGTATCATACAGTGTACAATATTTATTAGGATGTGAAAGTCAAGTTTGTAATATTGTGAAGATCGGCATTTATAGGATGATTATTCCTCATGCATATCTCTTATGAGGAATAATTTTTATATTATAAAATCAAATTTTAGGAGACCACTTTTTAGTCATAGAAAAGTCAATTTCATTAGTGTTTTTTTTGCATCTCTTCCACTAATACTTCCCATTCATTGTCTTGTTCATCTACAACATTCTCCTGCATTAGAGCTTGTTTCATTAGGTCCAAAATTTGGATATGCAAAGGCATGAACAACTTTATTAATAGCATTATTATACATATGTTGTTAAATTCATTAGCAATTGTAATGACGTTCCAAGTCACTCCTCAAGTGAAAACGGATATATGATCATCACAATATATTTTATCCAATTATGAATTTGAATCAAATTCTCCAAGAAATAGTTTACAATTGCTCAAAAAAATAAAAATAAAAAATTAGCACTTTCTACAATGAGTTAAACACTTGATAATATTAAGTTTTTAAAAAACTATAATCAATACGGAAATATAAACTAATATCAAAAGTAAGTAAAATAATCAATGATCAAAACATGGAAACAAATTACAATATATATTATATAATTAATCAAGTTTCTTAAATTTCAAATAGAGTGAAAAATATTTATAAATGTCAGGATATTTTCTTAATCATTTTGATGCCAATTTGTCATTTTGAAAAGATACACTAATACATTTTATATATATCCTACATATAATTTTAGAGCATTAATCATGTCTACTTTAATTTAAAAATCAACTTATAATGTTGTAATCGAGTACATATTTTCAATTGTCAATTTAAAATCATTTACAATTTAATTATTATAACTAATCCACGTTCCACAAATAAATATTTTACTTTGTTAAGCTAAAAGACATAGTTGATTAATTGAGAAATTAATTTATATCAGTATTACTTCGAGTTGGTCTAATTCTAAGGGGGGGGTGGGGGGTGGGGGGTGAATGGATTTTGATTGAAGCATTTGATTACAAATTGTTCTAATTTAGCTACATCTTTAACTTTTTTTTTTGGTTATAATCGAAACAAGTGCCATCTTTGTTAACCCCAAACCAACCCATTTCTTCGGATTTACGGCTAGCCCAATTGAGATCCGATCCAATTCCCTCGTTAATCCCAATCATCTTCATTCATTCACAAACCCTAATAATCTCTCCTCTCTCAGCAACTCGACGCCGGCCAAATCGGTAAAGGATTCGAGGAAATCTCGCCTCGTACAGCCATTGTTCGCCGGAAACCATCAACTCCTCTTGTTTTCTCCTCAAGCACGAGCTCCAAACGGTAACCGCGCCTAACTTATTTTCCTCTTTTTCTTTTTCTTTCAATCTTAGTACGATCATAAGGACGAATACATCTGGATTTCAAGTTTCTTCTAGAATCTGTTGAATTGAAAAATGAATTGCATATCCGGATGAATTCCTAGATGGATGCAAATCTCAAACCCTAGACATTTGGGATATTCACTCTCTCGGCTGAGCATGTTATTTTATCCACGAGACTAATCATTCTCACCCTAGACATTTGGGATATTCACTCTCTCGGCTGAGCATGTTATTTTATCCACGAGACTAATCATTCTCTCTTTTCATTCAAGTGTCATTTCTGTTGACTCTACTGTGAGATTCGAAGCATTTTCATCTCTCCCTCGCTTTAGTTGGCTGCCCCCGAGAAAGGTAACATTCTTCCCCTTTTGTAGTTTTGTTATGTGCTATCTAAATTTCAGTATTAGAATAGTTCAAATTTTATCATTTGGTAATCCCTTTTTTTCCAGTTCTATGTGGCCTTTGGTATTGGTTTGCTTAGTTCTGCTTCCTGTTTAATTTCGGCATCATCGATTCAATCTTTGTTAGAAGGCTTTGCTTGGCTTCTGTATGAGTAAAAATCACAAGTAAATCTTATTAAATAATCTTAAGACCGTCTCTTAGACTTATTTCTGTTTGTCCAAAATCATGAATTAGTTTTGTTTGCTTGTCAGTCATCAGATTTTGTGTGTAAAACATGTTCTCTTCCAGTAATCTTTTCTTCCTCTTTTACTTCCTGTTGTCTTTCCTTATTTTCTTTAAATTCAGATTGGTAAATATGTGTTAATTTCGACATCAGTTAGTACAACATGCTCATACACCATTTATCATAAAGAATAGGACTCAAATGCCTTACTTTCCTTAGAATTCAAAAGACGTGTTGAGCAAGAAATTCGTTTCTACCTTTTAGAATGACTTGGTTTGGTTACTTACTTAGTACTCTCTCCGTTTCAAAAAGAATTATCTCCTTTCCTTTTTTGTCTGTTTCAAAAAGAATGACGTCTTTCTTTTTTTGGTAACATTTTAATTTCAGCTTTCCACGTGACATTTTTAAGGCCACAAGATTAAAGGACAATTTTGTACATGTGACATAACTTTAATTTAGGACCACAAGATTCAAAAGTCTTCTTTATTTCTTAAACTTCGTGCCAAGTCAAACTAGATCATTCTTTCTGAAACAGGGGAAGTAGCAGATTTTGTAGCTAGTGATTTTGTTTTTTTAGTCAAAGAGGTTCTGAATATGAAACCTGTGCCTATGCTCCATGTCTAAAATTAAATGTTCTCTAAACTGGATGCGAACGGTGAACATGCACTCTCTAGTCATCTTACACAAACTAAAAAAGGGAACTCACAAATATTTTCCTTACACTGAACAGAAAATTTTGTTCTGGTAATTTATTTTTTTTAAATCAAATACTGGACGATCTTTGGCAGCACAGAACCATTTTTCAATGTGCTGTGTTCTCAATCCTTATATTGATACTTTGAAGTTTCTTAAATCTAGGGTTTCGACGTGTCTTCAATCTCATCTGTCCCTTCTTTCAATGGCTTCTAGCTCTCATAGAGGTGGTGATTTCTACGGTGCGGCTTCCCACAGATCCAGGTATTTACTCAATAAAAGATTATCATCTTCTAAATTTCAATTCGTTATGGTTCTAATTGCTTTCACAATTTGAGTTTTGTAATAGAGAATTACCAAAAGTATAACCTAATTTGCAGAAAATTAAATGATCTACACCTTTTTTTATGAATTTTTTGTTTTATTTTGAGAAATTAAGATGTTTTGATGTGTTGGATTTATCAGAGATGGATTGAGTACGAGGCCAGTAGGTGGTTCAGATGAAATACAGTTGCGGATTGATCCCATGCACGGAGACCTGGATGATGAGATCACTGGTCTTCGCAAGCAAGTAAAACAGCTCAGAAATGTATGTTTCCGTAACCACCTTGTTTTGGTTTTCTATTTTGATTTAGTTGGTCAATAGCTTTTGCATAGTTGTTGGTGTCTTAAAGATTTATGTACATGCCAAATTCAGTGATGTGCTATGTCATGGATCCATTTTAGACAAGGTGATGTATTATTTATTTATTAGAGCACTGAATAATATTTATAAGAAAACCAATATGAAACACTGGTCTTCTTTGAGATAGTTAAAGTCTCTCCCACGGGCAAATAGAAGTTATTTTTCCTCATTATATTAAAGATTGATACCATCACAATGGAATTTAGTGCATCATTTTATTCATTTATGTCACAAGACACAATACTTAGTTAAGGAAGCTATAAGTCTTAAATTTGTCTTTCATATGATTTTCTAAAATGGAATCTTGAAATTATATAGAAGATGGGATTTGACAAAACAAAAAAAAGATGTTCTAATATCAATACACCGCCTTTGTGTAATGATCCAAATGTTGGTGGTATGTGGAGGGTTCTCTTTTAACTGGCTAAGCAACTGATGGAGAGTGGGGAATGGAAACAAAGATTTATTGTGTCACATTTAATTGATCAAATCGTACTGGATTAGAAAAATGTTAATTCACTTGTTGACTTTTACATTTCCACCGGTAAGACTGCTGGATAACGCTCAACTGTCAAGATATTCTGGTTCCCCAGAGGTATTCTTTGCATAAAAGCACATTGTATTAGAACTTAAAAGCATGTGTTAAGTGTTTTTCTTTACTCGTTGGTTTCAATGGAATCAGTTGCTAGATTAAAAAGATATGAAGTTTGGCTGGATATTGAGCAAGTACTACCTTATTTCTGGTCAGTTATGTCTACCTTCATTTCTGGTATGGGCATCTTATGATGTTCTATCATGCTGACATACTTCGGTCCGGTCTTTGAGGTGGATGCTAGAAAGATATCACCGCTTATATCTAGGTTCTAAATCCGTCCTTGTGAAATCTGAAAGTTGGTGGACAGGTGTCGTGTTATATATATTATAGTTCATTCATGACTGGATATGAGATATGTTGTCATTTCTACAGGCTATTTTTGGCTTCATAATAGGAGACCAGTAATCGCAAGACTAAATCCCTTTTATAATTTAAATCAACTTGCCCAAAAGAATACTGATTTCTGAACTTGGGCTTGGCTTGGGGTTAAATCTTCTACCTCTTCATTGATGTAATACAACTTTCTTGTCTAATCCACTGCCAACCTATTCTTCTTCATCTCCTTGCTATCTAGTGTGTACATTGATACCTGGACCACACTAATAATAAATAGCTGCAAATGGTACCAAAAAGATATGGCAAGTGCTTTGATCCTTATGTCTCCAGTTCAAGATGGATCCAACGTATGCTTCACGGTTGCAATCCAAATGTTGAGGTATTAAGAAGGATCACTTCTTGAGCTGATAATCAAAGAAAATGGAAGAAAATTTAATCATCTCATTGTCACCACATATTCGGATAGAACAAAGACCCATCATCTCTCTACCTTCTCCTCTCCGTATTTTGGCTTCTAGTACTGACACTGGTTGCTGGCCTCCACATGCATCAGAAATAGGACTAAAGTTTTATATTTCTAATTGAACATTGCTTGTGGTGTAAGTCCTGTCGTCAGAGTTCCGGAAGATCTTTATCCCAAATGTTACATTATTAGATGCATCTTTTTCAATCTCTATTCTCTCATTTGTTGGCCCTACTTGGTATATCATATTTGTCCCGGATTCAGATATCTATTCTTATTTACCCTTTTGCTAGTACTTATAAATATTTCATGTTGCAGGTAGCACAAGAAATTGAGTCGGAAGCAAAGTATCAGAATGATTTTATTAACCAACTGGTATGTCATGAACTTGTTATCCCTTTCCCCGCATGTTTGACATCCTTTGAGACCGTTTTTGTCTCTTTTCCGTATATTTCATGTGCCTTAACAATTAAATTTGTATATTTGAGCTTTATTGGTATTTATTTTCCTATTAATGGATAACAATCTAACATGCGCCAATAAGTTAGGAGTTATGGGAAATTGAATTATATTTAATCTTATAAATGAGTAAAAGTTTCCAATTGCTAACCTTTATTTACAGCTCTCACGACCCTCTCTGTCTTTTATCCTCTCTTCCTCTATAATCTGGAAATTGCAATTGTTATTACTATAAATCTTTTAGAAATGACAGTGTACTTGTAACCTTCCTTTGCCGTATTACCATGCAAGTCTGCCTGAATGCCTTCGTTTCTCTGTCCTTTCTCATGTTCTTTGAAGATATATCTCCTTGTTAGATCTCCATCAACTGACTATGATAAGCCCAAACTTGATTGCATTTTTCCTTTGTTCTTTAGGGTAATGTGTGCAGAGATATTGGACAATAAACATTAATGCTAAATCTGAATGATGTATTTCTAAGAGCTATCCGTTCTAGTATAACTGAATTAAAGAAGCAACTTTAGATTGCTTGAAGCCGTTAGAACTTAGAACTACTAAACTTCCTATAGTTAACTCGACACTGTTTTATAAACGTGTTGATTGGTCAGTCTGTCTGGGTTATTCACGATGTATGCTTATTTTATTGTATTATGGAATCATTTTTACTTTCAAGTTACATGACTTCTCCATTTCCTTAAATACTCACGCTTTCCCCTTTATCACAGCAAATGACGTTGATCAAAGCTCAAGCAGGAGTAAAGAACAACATGAGAAGGTTGAACAGGAGTATCATCCGGGAAGGATCAAACCATGTGATGCATGTGGTGCTTTTTGCACTATTTTGCTTCTTTGTGATATATTGGTTGGCCAAATTTTCACGGAGATAAGGACAACCCTATCTTTCTATGCTTGTTTGCATCCTGGCAAAGTTCTGATGAAGACACAATCTATTCAAACCATCAAACAAATGCTAAGCACTGACAGATTAGTGATTGGGGAGAGTAAGGGTGCAGCTTTAGAAACTCCGATTATTAGTCTTATGTAAAGTTTCCTAATCTGTAGAAGCACCCGTGGGACAAAAAATCCTAGTGAAGAAAAAAGATCATATCTTGTAATTTACATTGTTTGATACCTTGTTAAAATCTCGATAGATGAACTCAGTGAGACAAAATCTCTCTAAGAGAAATTTTACCTCTATGATAAAAACATCATTTGATATTCCATAGATGACGCATTTGGATATTGTATATTTCTCAAATGTTGTGGTTGACAATGGCTTAGTTAATAAATCTGCTAAGTTGTTATTTGAATTTCTTATATATCTTTCACCAGTCTTTTAAAGATCATATGTGAATAACTTACATTGAAATGTGTTTCCTTTTATTCCATCTTCGACATATCAATTAATATAAATGATGTGTTCTAATCTTATATATCAGTTGTTCAAATGTTTGATATTGAAAATAACCAAAACACATTCATGAAGATATTGAATTCTTCAGCTCATACCCATATATGGTTTGTTTGCTTCATAATTATTATTTGTCATCTTTGCATAAATTGCAATTAAGTGATTGCTTAGTAGAATAACACAAGTATAGCGACACTCCCATATGCAAACGAAATATTGTGTGCGATTGAGTGTAACGTAAATTGAATAATTTTTCTGAATTTGTTAACGAAACAATTTTTTGACAATATTGATTAAAAACAATAAATTCATAATAATTATTTGGTTTCACTCTAGTATTTCTATAGTAAAGTAAAATTTATCTTGAATGCATATCAATAAAAAAAAATGTCATCTCACGGATAGTAATAGTATGATATATAAGTATACTAATGTCATTTTGAGCATAAAAAAACCCATCAAATCTTAAGCCTTGTCTCAGGGTGATCTATGCTTATTGTTATAGGGAGAGGATGCACAAGTGCTCTTAATGAAAATATCAAATGCCTGAAATAATAGGGACATACAATATTTTTACCTATATAAATATAGAAGTGGTGTCGCTTTAACAAGTATTCTTAAGATGTGCTCTTGTAAGTATTCATTAATTGAAATTAGCACATCACCTTTTAAGTACTTGAGCAAATTAGTATCTTAAATGGTCGGATAATATTGTGCGTGTGATATTTTTGATTTAGACAAATTGTGATTCAGTAGTACCCAACAACTTGTCTAAACTTTAAAATATTTATATTACTATAAAGTTTGAAAGTTTGAAATTTTGAAATTTTGAAATACTTCTACTGTGTGTGATATTACTTATTAGTAGTAGTATTACAAGCTAGTGTGGATTGTTATATAGTTTGAAACATTGGAGTAATTATTTAAGAAATAAGTATTGTAGTTGAAATAACAGTCGAGTATCATGGCTGAAATATTTTCGGTACTACCACTAACATCAAAATTGTTGAATGAGTATCATTACTAAAATAGTTAGAGTATTATCGTTAAATAACTAAAAATGTGTTTGTTCTACAAAGGAACAAAGCCTTTCCGACAAGTATCTATTTCAACCACTTATGTTCTCTATAAATATGGATGTCAATAACTCGATGTCGATTACTTTTAAACTCAACTGACAATAGGCTTGTTGTATTCCAATAGAGTCTTGTATGCTAACCTTATTGACAAACAAACACTTTTTTGAGATAATGATAATAATTAAAAAAAGATAATAGATTCACACAAATAATGAACACTCTAACCGAACTTATCCCATCATAATTATTAATTAATAGTAAAAGATTATAAGTTATGAGAGGATGACAAAATTCTTTCTAATTGTAGGAAGAAAAAAAAAACACCATTATATTTCTTAAAAATAAAAAAAATGAAACCAATTTGAAAAGAACTAAATCAATAAATATGTACTCCCTTCCTCTCAAAATAATTTTCACAATTTTCTTTCTAAGAGTTAAAAAATAGATAATATAAACTTTAATCAATATTTTAAGATATATTTTTTTATTATATGGTAAAATTTATCAATGATTTTCGTATTATTTTTCATATCCAAAATTTAATTTTTAAAATACTAATTTAATTTAATCTATTTTAACTTTTCGAAAAAATAAAACCTCAAAACTATTTTGGAATGAAGAAGATTTTTGCCATATTAAATAATAATAAATATATTTTTGGACCAACAATACTTTTAAATGAAAATATTAACCAGAGTCATTACATGAATATTTATTTTAATCCTTTCCCGGTTTCATTTTTATATAAATTATTATTCGGTAAATAAAATACATACTCATTCATAACAAAGTGAGGTTTTAGGTTTTAGGGTGTTGGAGAAGAGAGGAGTTGTGAAGAGTTGAAGTATCAGTTTCGTAATGGGATACGTGCAAGAAGCCAGAGAAAATCACGTCAAAAAGAAGGTCGAAGAAGGTATATTCTCCAAACCCTAGATGTTAATTCCTCAGTTTCACCATTAAAATTAGGAAAATTGTTCACTCATCTTCATTCTGTACTTGCTTTGAAACACAATTTACTTCTCATTGAACTAATTAAGTGCCTCTTTGGATTGATGCTTAGTGATTTTAAGACAAAATAGCTTTTGAACACTTTTTTTTTTATAGTATTTGGGTACAACTGCCTGAACTTTGACCTACATTAATATTAGAAGTATTGCAACTTATAGTATTTTTTGTATAGTTTTCGAAAATCTGTACGAAATTAGTCATATTGACTCTCGTGAAGTGAAATGTGACAAGTAAGAGTGAAGGGAGGGAGGACATTTTATTTCTTTATCCAAGGGAAAAGAAAGTTTTTACAATTTCCCATTCATTTCTGAGGTATTAATCATTGTTGGGTAGTTGGTTGAAAGATGATTAACGTTACTATTGGGAGGAAGAAACTGTGATTTTAGACAAACGGTGATTTAACAAGATAAGATGTTTCATATTGGATTAGCTCAATGATGGTGTAAGAAAAAGTGCTGGGAAAATAAAGGTTCTTCTTACAAGATGGTTCGATTATCAAATTTTCATGTCCTATTTATTGGACTCTTAAGGAGGATAGATGATGTCTTCACTTCTAAGGGTTTGACTGTATTGGATATGGAAATTCTATTTATGATGTTGCCTACAATATGTTATTAACATTCAGCAAGGACTCACTAAAGAAAATAAAACAAAATGGCATTCAATCTCATCCTTTATCCTCTATTGTAGTGCTAATTGAATGTATTTTTGGGAAAATCTAGTACAATTTGAATTTTCCCTACTCTAAGAGTATGTTTCTCAACAATTGTTTCCTCTATAAAGTTCAAGGAATTTTTTGCGTTAAGAAGCTCATCATCCATTTTGCTTTAGGATTCTTTTTCTCTTATCTGGTTTTCCAGAATGGAGATGGACCATGGGCTTAGTTTAGGTGACTAGAAATTTATGTGGTATGTTCCGTTGCCAATTTTGTTTTGGCAGTTGAAATGTAAAATCAAGGGCTGAATTTAGTAGGTGGATGGGAATTATGTGGTATATTCAGTTGGTTTTTTCGTTTTTGATGTCTAAATGGCAATCACGGGGTGTATTCCACGTGACACATTCGGAAACAAGAACAAATAGGAGTGTGTGATTGTTTCTGAGGCTGAAAGTTTTTAAGTAACTAGTATATTGAAAAGAAAAAAAGAAGGAACCTCACACCAGCTAGGCAGTACAAGAATCATCAATCTTCCTAAACAAGAAACAAAAAGGAGGAGGATATCTATGATGGTCCTAAACTTGCAAGTAGTCAATGAAGTCTAACATACTATCTACCTCCTTTACATCCTGTTGATTTCACCAAAAAACTAAAAGCAACAGACATCTGTATGTTAAGTAGATATTTCTTTCCTTCCATATACACCTGCACAAGCAGGCAGGATGGTATACCAAACCTTCTTAAGAGTTTGCTAACAGTAGTCATCTTTAAGAGATTAAAAAAGAGAGCCCGCATCTGACCAGCCATTGGACATTGCAAAAAGAGATGATAAGAATCGGGTTACCTGAATAAACAAGAAACTAATGAGGAAGCGAAATTATAAAAGATTAAAGACAGTAATTGACAGATATGTGAAATTCGAGAATAAAATCCCTAAATTTCAAGGGAAGTGCTAAGAACCCTAATTGATCTTAGTATTCAAAATTAGCTGATTAAAACCAATTATGATACTAATAATGTCAATTCAAGAACTTAGATCAAAAGTGATCTAGACCCGACTACAATTAGTATAAGAATAATTACCTTTAGTAATTTACGAATAAGAAGCAAATATATCAAGTTAAAGAATTAATTTTATCTCTTAAGAATCATTTTTATAAGGTTGTAAGATAAATCCCAAGTAGCCGCACCCAAGGCCCAAGGGTGTAGCCTAATGAAGTGGTTGAGAACCCTGAGGTCTCAGGTTCAAAACTCAGTGGTGACAAAAAACACTAGGTGATTCTTTTCATCTGTCTTAGCCTTGGTGGATACAGGTACTGTTGTTGATAGGAGGTGACATGTATTTTCGTGAAATTAGTCGAGGTGCACGAAAGCTGGTCTGTGACACCATGGTCAAAAAAAAATTTCAAGTAGCCACACAAAAAGGTGTAAAGGAGAGAAACGCTCAATTAGTAATAATGTTGTCCAAGGTGAAAAACTATCCGAAATAGAATGGGATTAGAATCTACTTTTATGGAAATAATAAATAAAATCTAAGTAGGAAACTTTAAACTAGGAAAACATATAAAAATAACACCAAAATTCTTCCCTAAGGAAATAAGAAAAATTTTCCAGCTTTGACCAAAATATGTGGGCCCTTCCCAAGTCATTTGCACATGACTTTTTCCTCCTTTTTGGTGAGGACTTTAAGCTCCTTTTTTGGGTAGAAATTCAACCTCATTTGGGCCTCAATCTTCTTTCATTTGGACTTGGACTTGAACCATAAAATATGTGTAGCACATAATCCATTCTTCTCCACAATTCTTGGGCTTTTCTTCCATGGTAATCATCTTCTTGATTTCCCATTGAAGCCTAACAATCTTGGCTTGTAACTCCTTATCTTGAGACCTGAATGATTGTCTTCTTAGGGCTTCTAGAGCATTATCCTTGTTTATGGAGCTACATCCCCTCTTCTTGAAAAGAATTCGTCCTCGAATTTGACCCTACATCAAACAAGGACAAGTTGGCAACATGAAAGTAGCACTTACTTAATACTCATCGGGCATATTCAATTTGTAAGCATTGTCTCCAATTCGCTCGAGAACTTTTAAGGGTCCATCACCTCTAGGATGCAATTTAGACTTCCTTTTGGAAGGAAACTGTTCTTTGCGCATGTGAATCCAAATTAAGTCCCCAAAACTAAATATGACTTGTTTTCGCCCTTTGTTTCTCCTCAAGGAAACTTGTTTATTCTCAAAGACGGGCACTGAAAGACGGAATAAGCAAGTTGCCTTGAGGAGAAACAAAGGGCGAAAACGGGTCATTTTTTAGCCTGGGGACTTAGTTTGGATTCACATGCACAAACTATGGTTTCCTTCCAAAAGGAAGTCTAAATTGCATCCTAGAGGCGATGGACCCTTCAAAGTTCTCAATTGAATGGGAGACGATGCTTACAAATTGAATCTGCTCGATGAGTATTAAGTAAGTGCTACTTTCATGTTGCTGACTTGTCCTTGTTTGATGTAGGGTTAAATTCGAGGACAAATTCTTTTCAAGAAGAAGGGGATGTAGCTCAATGGACAAGGATGATGCTATAGAAGCCCATAAGAAGACAATCATCAAGGTCTCAAGATACGGAGTTGCAAGCCAAGATTGTTGGGCTTCAATGGGAAATCAAGAAGATGCTTATCATGGAAGAAAAGCCCATTCTTGCTACACATATTTTATGGTCCAAGTCATGAAAGAATATTGGGGCCCACATGAGGTTGAATTTCCTCCCAAAAAGGAGCTTAAAATCCTCACCCAAATGCTTTCCCAGTTTAAAGTTTTCTAGTTAGATTTTATTTATTATTTCCATAAAAGTAAATTCTAATCCATTCTATTTGGGATAGTTTTTCCCTATATATAGGGGTAGATTTTATTATTTTTGTTAGACAACATTATTATTAATTGAGAGTTTCTCTTCTTTACACCTTTGTGTGTGACTACTTTGGGATTTATCTTACAACCTTATATGAACGATTAGGAAGAGTTAAGATTAAATCTTTAACTTGATATCTCTGGTTCGTATTTGTAAATTAAACAAGGTAATTTATCTTATATTAATTGTTGTCTTTAATTTCCCTGAAATAGGGGTCTAGATCACTTTTGATCTTAGCTCTTGAATTGACTCTATTAGTATCATAATTAGTTTTAATCCGCTAATTTTGAATACTAAGATCAATTAGGGTTCTTAGCACTTCTCTTGAAATTTGGGATGTTATTCTCAAATTTCACATATCTTTCAATTTATGTCTTTATAATTTCGCTTCCGCATTAGTTTCTTGTTTATTCAAGTAACCAGGTTCTTATTATGACTATTGCACTCCACCTCACTATTACACAAGAAGACCAAATGAAAAGACCTCTCATCTTTATTCCCCTCCCATAAATTTTTTTCTCCTTATTGTATCTAGCTTCTTTCACACTTGCAGGCATTGGAAATAGAGACATGAGATAAGTGGGTAGCAATCGAGGACACTATTAATGAGAATAAGTCTGCCTCCCAAGGATAGATGTTTTTCTTTAATAGCTTTTTGATGAATTTTACATTTCAACATATATATATGGTGTGGCCTCTTCATTGTGCCTTTTCCTGTCTCATAGTCTCATGTAAGAGTATTTACTCAGACTTGAGGAAAAGTTCATTTCATGCTTTTGTGGAACAGTCCATGTGGATTTGGCTTTGTTGTGTCTGACTGTCTGTTCTCTTCCTTACAAAGTCACTTATGTTTACGTTGTGCAAGTCTTTGTGATCAGTGATCACATATGCTATCTGACATATGTGAATATCTGTCATGAAACTTTGATAAATATCTGTTATGCTTTACTTGTTTCATCAGTTTTTCTTTCAACTTAAGCTTTTTTATGTATCAAATATTTCAGCTCTGCGCAGTAAAATGAAGCAGAAAGCGCTCAAACAATGTGATCGATATACTACAAAATACGCTGAGTGTGCCTCAGGAAGAACAATATCTGTTGTTTGGCAGTGTCGTAAACAAGCCAAGGAATTAAATGAGTGTCTTCATCAATAGTAAGTCCCTTATCTTTGATTTAACTTGAGAGTTCTCTGGACTTGCTTGTCAGTAAAAAGTTTCTTTATCCTTGAGGTTACCATGGTAATTTTGTTCTTATACATTCTTGGTTATTTACTCACAAAAAAGGATACTTTTGTTATTTTTCTTTTGATTGCTGAAAGTAGACAAAACAAATGATAAGAAAAGCAATGTAGGCTACAAAGAAACTGTGGGGGCGAAATGAGGACTGCAGTTTGGGGATGCTTTTGTTATTTTACAGGCTTACATGCAGTTGTTTTGCAAAACTCTTCTCATTCACAGCTCCTGTTACAACGAGTAAGATGGGAAGTTACTACTGCTGAGTTTTCTTGAACAATTTTACCACGGAATAAAGTATGATCTGGAGAAGTGCCATGCCGTCCTCCAGCTACCTAATTTCTGACGCCTTCCACCTTCAAGTATTTATGTGTCAAGTTCCCACTATTTATTATCCTTTTCTCTTCCTTTGCCTTATCATCTTCCGCACTCACCCCACCCCCAAATTCTTTCTCCTATTCCACTTCCACCTCTCCCTCCTCCACAAAATCCTCCACCTCTTCCTCTTTCCACCAAACTTTCCGCCTAGCAGCAGGAGCTCCACTCATCCTCATCCTCCTTTACCTTCTGCCTTGCCCTTACTCTGTCTTTTCTTCTCCTTTACCAGTTAGCCACTACCCTTCTCAACGCCACCCGTACCATCCTCCTTCTCCTCTCCCCTCTTGCTCTTTCTCTACTTCTTCATTCTCAATTTCTCAATCACATCACTACCTCTCCCTCCTCCTTCCCACCCATTTCCTCTTATGCGAGCCACTAATGCTACTCCCTCTTCTCCTTTCCTATTTCTTTACCTTTTTTCTACAATTAGGGGAATTTTGTTACGTGTTAAAGTAGATGGATGGAAACTTGCCACAAATAATTGAAAGGGAACTACAAATCAATTACTTGGAGGGGCATTAAGAATACTTTGCCACTCGATCCTCTTAACAAAAGATTCTAATTAACAGTACAAGCTACGGCTGTAAATGCATTGAAAACCGGTGATCTCTTGTTTGTTCTTGCTTAGTTTGACTTTAAGAAGTGTCATAAAAGGTGCCTTTCTAACTACATGTAGGTATCAGAAGGTGGTATCTGTTGAACTTGCACCCAATACAGCCAACTCCTTGCAAAAATGAATTTTAAACTTATTGCTGATGAGCCCAATTATCTGGTTTGGTGGCTCCGTATTTTACCGACCTTTAATGTGTGGTTCAATTATTGATTCTCACACTCTAGTGAGAAATTCTCTGAACTAGTCCTCCAGAGAAACTGGCTAAACTGCAAGTTTCAAATACTCAAGGTAGTAGAAAGTATACAAATATATGGATGATGTCAGCTGTATACTAATTTACAGTTGGTGACTGGTGAACTGTCAAATCCTAAATATTTTTTGGTTGTAGTGGTTATCATATTTTACTTTGGTGTCTAGTTATGGGCTTAGTTGGTCCAGGAAATTTCTGTCAGATGAGCTGTTACACTGCAAGTAAGCTATTATTCCTTATTTGCTAGCAAAGGTGAAATTTGTCAAGTCCTTATTTTTATGATCTTTTGATCATATACAATGTGTTTTGATGTATAAATATCATCCATAACATAAAAACAGGGGAGGATTCAGGGTGTTGGGTGAAGGTTCACAGAATCCAGTAACTTCTGCACAGATCCTATATTTGTTTTGAGAAATTCAGTAAATATATAATAACTAGGAATTGGGAACCCATAAACAAAGTGTGCTGTTGAATCAGTGGTAGAAACGGAACTTTTTAAGCTCAACTACCCTCTTGATTGGGGTTTGAATCCCCTTGGTCACCTCTAGGCTTTTATTTTGCCTCCCTTTTGTTTTTCTTTTGTAATTTGAGATGGATGGGAACCCATAAATTTTCAAATCCTGGATCGCCTTTGCATAAAAGGGATATGGGTTGAGCAATTACAGTCCCTTCTTCTCATAGAAAAGGTTATGCATCCAGGGGGATAAAATTGCCCAGTGCAAATTCTGCTTTTCCGCACCAAACTTAGATATGTTTAGTCCATCTAATTCCACCACTTTAGACACGAACGAAATGTAGGATAAATGAGTTCGGAGACTGTAACCTGATTCTTCCTTGTTGTACCTGTGAACAAAATAACCACTTTTGATTGAAATTTCTAGTACTTTAAATCTTATGACATCCTCTAAAGCTGCATCGTTTTTCTCTGTCCTTTCGTGTAGCACAAATGACTCTGTTTTGGAAGAAATGAAGAAAGCGTACATGCTCCAACAGAATGAACAAGGATCAGTTAGAGTTTGAGTATGCCTTTCATGATTCTTCGAGTTAAGTCGTCTCCACATCGTCTGCAGTTCAGAAAGCCTTCACTTTCTTATCAGAATTTGGCTGTGATTTGTGAACGAACAGTATGTATTTGGGTTGTTTGTGGTGGAACTCACAGAAAATTGAATAAATTTGTGGTTTCATAAGTTATAAATGCTACACTAATCACTAATTTTCAAATGGGGCGTGAACTTTTTTTTTTTTCCTTCTTATTTCAGTTATGCAGTCATTTTGAGATGAGTTCATTTCTTTTCTTCTAGTCTGTTGGTACTCTATATAGCGCTATTGGAGGTGAAAGGTATCTTGTGGAATTAGTTGTGGCACGGGTAAGTTGATCCGGACATCACATAAATAAAGAAAAGGAAAAAGGACGTAGTTGTCAATAGATAACATAATTCAATTATGACAATTTAGTTTCCAAATAAATAAATAAAATAAATGTGTAAAATCAGTTTTCATTAGCTCTTCAATTACTTGTGAGATAAGTCTTCTTTTCACTAGACAGTCAAGAATCTTGTGACAATTAGTTTTCCAAACAATCTAACAAATATTATAATTTGCGCAATCAATTAGGAGCTCTAATTTTAAATCAGACCGCAAGGGGGAAGATCTAACGGAGAGAAACCCATTTTTGTGTGTGTTGGTATGTATAAACCGGAACCAAATGTAATTGAACTGAATTATCACAAAATTAATTCCTAAGAGTGAACTTGAAAAACACACATTATATTGGTGAAAGTTAATATTCATAAACAATTCTAACTGTCCATATTTAACTTGAGTCAATTTTGCCATTATAATTTTTGTCATAAGTATTTGTTCACAAAAAAGAATTGTTTAAACAAATATATCAATCGATTCTATAAAATGTATTTGTATGGAGCTTAATATGTACATATATACGTCGCACATCAAATTCAAATTTGAAATGCCTATCTTCGGATTTTAACTTGGTATGAAGGGTGTTGAAGAATCATCTACTTTATCCTCTTTTGTCATCATGTGTCTTCTCACCTTTTTATCTTTTATCTTTTTGTTTGCTTGCTTTGTGTTTACGTGCTATCCTTTTATCTTGGCTCTGTTGGGTTTTAAAGGTGTGAACAGGAAATGAAGGGTTGTGACTCTCCTGAAGAGTTGTGACTATGCCGAAGGATTGTGAACTTTATGAAAGGTTGTGTCCTTTCTAAAGGATTGTGACCGTTTGAAAGGTTATGCCTTTTCCAAAGTGTTGTGACCTTTCTGAAAGGTTGTCTTCTTTCCCAAGGGTTGTGACCTTTACCCTTTGTTGGCTATAAATAAAGAGGTTTTCTCTCATTTTTCTGTATCGAATTCTTCCCTTCTTTGGCATACATTTCTTACAAAACAAAATCGATCGATCGTGTCTGTGTGTGTGATTCGTTGCTGTCATTTTGAGTTCGTTGAAATTATCGAAGTTTGAGGTACCGCTACTTCTTTAATGGTTAATCCGTTTTATCTTGGGAGGAATTAATCTGCAACCTCGGGTACTTGCGGGGATTGAATTTCTTAAGGACACACAGTGAGTTCTGTGGACTCGGATAGTTCTTTGTGTTTTTCTTTTCATCTTTTATTATTTCTGGTTTGCTAATCTGAATACAGGAGATAACAAGCTTAAGAAATTTATTGATGGTATTTTCTGTGGTAAGGAAATTACTTCTATTTTTTGTGTTCTTCTTATTGGGGAAAGAACAAGATGAAAAAAAGAATTATTTTATCATATGATAAAAGAGATTTGGGATGAATTAGTACTACTTTAGTATGTTCGAGTATATTTTTTGTAGTAAGTTTTCCTTGGATGGGTAAGATTATTATTATTTTCTTCCCAAGTGCATTCAAGCATCCTTTCTGTTTTCTTTTCAATGAGAAAAATCATTTTGTGCATAAAGGCTAAGATGTGCACTTTAATTATTTTTCCTATATTCTTGGTTTTATATAACTATAAGAAGAAGTAAATGAACATATGTTGTCTTCTAACAATATTTGAACATGAGTTTAGTTTCTCATTGAAATTCAATGTCTTCTGAGGAAAATTGGAATATGATGGAAACTGAGAAAAGAAAAAAAAATTAGCAAGAAAAGTGACTTGCATGGAATTATTGCTGACACATAGAATATGATTCAATGACAGTAAAAATCAGGTTCTACCTTTATTTTTCTTGATTATTATTTTCTTTTTCTATCCTTTATAAGTTATAAAATTTATTTCATAAATGTTAGGATAGATGATCATTATGTGATGATCTCAGAATATATCTTTATTATTATTAATATGTATTCTGTTTAGAGGAGGAAAAATAAAACTTTTGTAGTTTTCTACTCCATGTGAAATTTGATTGTGTTTGACTTTTGAAGATTTTTTTTCTCCTTTGATTTGAAGAATATAAGAACTTCACGAACAAATCAGATTGTGCATTGATTTGAAGAATATAGAAATTTCACCAATTTGTTAAATACTCTGTTTGAATGAATATTTTGACTTGAAGAGTACAAAATCTTCGTCAGGAATATTAAGGCTAAATGATTGAAAAAAATATAAAATCTTCATCATTAGCTTGAAACAGTGTTGTATTTGAGGTTTCTGAAGATTAAAACCTTTTTGGTTTACTACTCTGTCTGAATGTGAAACTGATTCGAAGAATATTAAAACTTCATCAGAATTCAAGGTTCATTTGGTTAACGATTAGAAGAATATAAAAACTTCATCGTTAAACTAGAAACAAGTTGTATAAAGATTGAATCTTTATTGTTAGTATTCTAAATACTAAGTGGTTTGTCTAGTTGTGACAAAAAGGAAAAAAAAAACACTAGTGACATAAAATTAGTGGTTTTTGTGCCTGCAATGGGTGTTTATATGGATTAAATCTCCAAAAGAAGGCTTCGTGTTGCCAATGTGTAAGCATGGGAAAAAATATGTGGAAAATAATTTGAAATACTTGAAAAATATTTTTGAGAACATATTTAAAATGTGGGGGGTTCTTTACTTGTGATAAAGACAAAATTAGACTTACTATCTAATTTAAATTTGAAAGTACAAGATATGAAATTTAATGACAATCTTGTATTATGTTAGATCCACAAAATTCTTGGAGTATATTTGATATTGTGGTCGTTGAGTCTCTCTTTACTAGTATATGATATGACTAGTATGAAACCACAAAATTAAATTACTCATTGAAAAGAATTGTATTCTTTGATGAAAAAGTTTCACTTTAAAATATTGTGATTTTTCATGAAAAGATATGTCAATTAATTTTTTTTTATAGACATGAACATTGGTGAAAAGTGATATGTTATGTTTGTGTTGTAAAATAAACATTTGGGTCATATTGCCCTTATTGACAATTGCACTAGTGTAACGACTCGGAAAATGATAGAGTGAAACTAGAGCCTCACATGTGAGTTTGGAGTCGAGAACTTAATGAAATGATTATATTTGAATTTGACCCAAAAAGTTCTTAAAAATGTGCTTCGGAAGTTACCGGAAACTTGTTTAGCTGTATATTAAAAGATCCGTTTCGTTTTTCGAAAATCCGACTTCATATTCTTGTTTAGGGGGTCAAATTGAGTGGGAAATGGGTCTAACCCAAATTTTAGAGCAACCGTATCAAAATCCGAAATTTCCAAGTGAAGCCTTTTTCGAGGGTCTACTTTGGAGGGTCATATCTCCTAGCACAAAAATTATTTGGGTGGCCAATAATATATCCATGGAAAGCCCTTTGAGTTAGCTACCTAACTCACTTCGTTTCACCTCATTCGGAGTTCGGACGAAGAAGTTATGCCCATTTTCGTAAAGTCTGTCCGGCAGAAAATGCAAATTCCAGTAGCTAATTTTACTGTTCACCCGCCTGAAATTTTTTCTAAGTGTTGGACCATTTTTTTCAAAGGACTTATATTATTTCCTATATACCATTAGTTCATTCCCATCCCTAAAAACATTTCCCTCTCTACAATCCTCCATTTAAGAAGAAGAAGAAGTGGGAGCTAGGGCTTTGGATTCAAGGCTTTCTTCATCAAATTTCGTGGGAGATCATAGCAAAGGTATGGTGGTCTTGATCCTTGTCTAATTTTCCATTCAAGGAGCCAAATCCAAAGTTATTTCAAAGTATGAAAAATCTAGGTTTTCACTCAATCTCATGGGTTCTTCCACCAAATGGTTTTAAAAGGTTTCTAATGGCACTTTATGGTTATATTGTTGTTGTATTGACGATGTAAGATGAAAATACTCCATGAACCCATGATTTCTCTCTATTCCTAGTTTATGCCTTTATGAAGTGGGTTGCTAGATAATGAATGTATATGAATCAAACTTGTTTAAAGGTCTTTAGATTGTTGAAGTATGTCATTACCCATGCTTATTTTATGGTGTATTGTTGGTGTATTGGTATGTGAGGCTTATGGCCTTAAAGGCATAGTATGAGAAATTGGAGTGTTATCATGACATTATACGAATGAGAATTCAATGAAGATAATGTGATCATGTTATGAATGTAAATGTGTTGTTGTAGGTTGTTCACTGGTTTGGTTGCATAATTACTACCCTATTTTCCATGCTCTTTGATTCCATTACATGCCTTCAAGGTGTTTGACAAAATGTCCAACTATGGAGAATTGATGAATCGATGCTTTAAAGTTTGAGTTATGAGATGTATGGAAATCCAGAGATGTGTTGATGACACTCATGAATGTTGATGATATAATATGAAGGATTCTTCAATATAAAGTATACCTTGAATTGGTAGGGCTTATGCATCATTTTCTTGTATAAATGATTATATTGTTGATTGTTGAATCCTTGGATCGGTAGGCTAATGGCACCCTTCCATTAATGATAAGTAATGAACCTTGGATTCGGTAGGCCTATGGCACATTTCCATAAAGGTTAATGATGAGACTTGAATCGGTAGGCCCATGGCACCCTTTCAAGAGGAGTTAATGAGCTTTCCTAAATGTACCTTGAATCGGTAGGCTTATGGCACCCTTTCATGTGTGATGATGTCAAAGTAATGAACTATTCTATGGGAATGTAGGCTAAGCACCGAGCGGATTTGGTTAGATGGAAACTCCCCCGACAGTTAGGCATGAGTTTCAATGATCGTCTACCTTATCCCATAAACTATGTGCCCGCATAGGAAGCTAGTGGATCCATTAAGCTATATATACCGGTCTTCCCTAGGCAAGTAGACCACCTCTTTTCGGTGTGGGGACTCATGACACCGGATTCCATGACAAGTTCTCATGGTCTATGTCGGTTAAACGCTTACTTCCCATCATGTGAGATTTCATTATGGTTTCTTGACAGGTTCTACAAAGTGTAGGTAGTAGTATGAGATGCTACCTATACATTGCACGAGTAGGCTTGGAGAGGGTCATAGTGAGTTTCTCTAAATCCTAATGACTGTGATATGAATGTACCCTAAATGAGGTTATTCAAGAATGTTGGCTCTTAAATGCTTAATATGTTATGCATGTTATACTTGGGTTATATTACGAGTTATTTTCCCTTGTCATGTCTTAATTAATGATATACCTCTTATGTATGAATATTGTGCAAAGGTGAAAGAAAGGAATGATAAGTTACTTTAAGTGACCTAAATGTGGTGCCTTAGTATGGATGGTGGTATGGGACGCCATCCATACATTGCACGAGGTATAGCATAAGGGTTTCTTGAGGTGAAGGTCCAAGGTAAAGGTTTTCATGTTGATATTGTTTAAAGGTGATATTATGACTTACTTGATGTTATGCTTGTCTTGTATGTCTTTTATGCTATTGTTCATGATATTTCAAAAAGGTGGCATAATGCATGGTTTCTAACTAAAATGTCCCTTTTTAAGCATGTTTTGCATGGTCATCATACTTAGTACATTTTGTGTACTAACCCATATTCTTCATATTTTTACTATAAGTGTAGGTTCCGGCAAGTGATCCCTCTTAGCTAGTTTGAAGTGTTGGATTGCTTTCCTCCAAGACTTGGTATGTCCTCATGGATTCGAGGATAAGACTTTTAAGTTCTTTGTTCATGTAATAGACTTCTTTTGATTGTAAAGGGCCGTGTCCCTACTTATGTTTTGCGACTGTGTCTAAGATGGCCATGTGAGACTTAGACTTCCGCTGTGTGTTTTTAAAGTTGTTTTAAGAAGTTTAAATGTGTGGATGTAAATAAGTTTTTTTTTATTTCCGCACTATTTTCATTATTGAATGCAATGAATGACTATGTGGCTCGTATAAGACCCCTTCGGGGTTGAGTACGCCTTGTTACGACTTGGGGGTGCTCCCGGGTCGTGACAACTAGATACTGTTATGTTTATTTACTGAATGGTAAAGATGAAGCAATAGAAACATATTGACAATATAAAACTAAAAATCAGTTAGATAAAAAGATTGCCATGATTAGAAGTGGTAGATGTAGAGAATATGAATCTTCTTTTGTAGAAATATATTTGAAAAATGGAATCATCCATCAAATTACTGCACATTCTCACCTCAATCTAATGAAATTGTTGACAAGAAAAAACCGAACTTTGAAGAAAATGTTGAATGTCCTATTTATAAGTTCAGGTTTACCACAAAATTTGTGGGGGGTGCTATCATTATAGCAAAAGAGAACAACAAAAAAATTTGTCTGTTCATAAAGAGAGAAACAAAAAGTTTTGTTTGTTAGTAAAGGGAGTAACAAATAATAAAAAAAACGTTTGTTTGTTAAGAAAGGGAGCAACAGAAAGTTGTGTTTGTTCAGTCTTTGTTGTATCCTGATAGAGAATTGTTTGTCGTCCCTTAAAGTTTATACAAGCAATAACTCTTGAAAGATAGTGATCAAACAATTTCCAATACAATCTATTTCATATGAGAAATGGAAATGAGGGAACTATTCCCAAACGGGTCAAAATAGGACCTAAGACTTTGGATTGTATGTTCATTGGATATGCTACAATTAGTAAAGCATGTCGATTTATGGTTCATAAGTTCGAATTGTTGGATAGTCAAGTGAAGGGTCTAAACGACCTTGGAAAGAACTAAAGGAGAATGTACTTAATAAAGAGATTCGGAGGCGTAGTAAATGTCAATGGACAAATTACTTCCTACGAGTTTGATTTTGTAACATTTCTTCTTGAAAATGAGTCTCATATATTCTAAAAGTTATGTCCTTTGTGGACTCATTCTCTTTGAGAAAAGTTTGTCAATAGTAAGATAGATTCAATCTTGAGCAACCATACTTGAGAGTTGGTTGATCTTCCTCGAGGAAATAAACTTTTGGATTCAAAGTGGATCTACAAAAGGAAAAGAAAGTTGATGAAACTATTGACAAATACAAAGACAGACTTGTTGTCATAGGCTTTAGACTATAAGAAAGCCTTGTTTGACAGATAATAGCACTAACTAGGATTACATCAATTCAGATGTTAATTGCGCTAGTTGCGAAATATTTCCTTCAAATTCGTCAAATTGGATGTGAAAACATTTTTTTTTAAAATGAAAAATTGGAGGAAGAAATTTACACGGAACAACCCAAGGGCTTTGTGGTTCTGGTAAAGAAAAGAAAGTCTGTAAACTTGTTAAGTCACTCTGTGGACTAAAAACAAGCGCCCAAATAATGACATGCGAAGTTTGACCAAACTATGTTGGCAAATGAATTCAAGATTAATGAATGTGATAAATGTTTTTACATTAAAGACACTCCAAATCACAAGGTCATTATTTGTTTTTATGTTGATGACATTGTGATCGTCAAAAGAGTCATTTCTAACATAAATGCTACTAAGCATATGCTAGAAAGTAACTTCGATAAGAAAGACATTGAAGTTACTGATGTGATTGAAAATGTACTTGACAAGTTCAAGCATTTGGATTTCAATATTGTCAAGACTTCAATAAATGTGATATTTGTACTTCAAAAGAATGAAGGCAAAAGTGACTCACAATTGGATTGTGCTAGAGTATTGAGAAGTATGATAAATTTCATGAAGTGTACGCGATCAGATATAGCATATGCTATTAATAAACTAAGTCGGTTCACGAGTAATCTCAATCAAACCGTTGGATGACAATGAAAAGAGTTTTGGAGTATTTAAAACATACTTAAAAAAACTATTGCTTTGCATTATAACTAATATTCAACAGTATTGGAAGAATATAGTGATGCAAATTGAATCACTAGGTCAAATGAAGTAAAATCCACGAGTGGATATGTATTTACTCTTGGTGAAGGAGCAGTCTCTTGAAAATCTTCCAAACAGAGATGTATCGCTCGCTCTACTATGAAATCTGAGTTTATCACTCTAGATAAGACCGGTAAAGAAGTTGAATGACTCCAAAATTTCTTGAAAGATTTTTGGCCCAAACCTTTTAGCTCTAGTATGCATACACAGTGAGAGTTAATTTGCAATAGGTAGGGCATGAAACATGATGTATAACGGAAAGTCTCGTCATATATGACGTAGCCATAATATCGTTAGAGAACTACTCTCTAGTGGAATTATCATAATTGACTATGTAAAGTCAAAGGATAATATGTCGGATCCACTTATAAAAGGCCTAACTAGAGAGGGAGTTGATAGATTATCAAAGGGAATGGTACTATGGCCGAGAACAAGTCATTGTGGCGGTAACTCTACCTAGAAGACTGGAGATCCCAAGATCTAGGTTCAAGGAGATCAAACAAAGTCATTGATGACGGTTCAACATTGTCAAAATATTTTTTATGGTCCATTATCATGATAAGACAATATTCAGTAACAAGGATAAAGATATTAAGACTTTTTAATGATTTCTAAGTTTGATACAGGGTATATCAAATGATGTATCTACGGGACAACACATTTAGAAATCACCTATGTAAGTGTGAAGTGTAAGCCGCTTCAAGGAGAATCTGGTAAGGCCAGTTCTCTACGCACTTATAAATCGAGACGTGTTCATGGCTGAAACGAACAAAACAATGAGAACCAAAAACAGTTCAAGGGTTGATTGTGTGACTTATTTTGTCTAGGTATACACCAAAACTCGACAGTTCAAAGATATCAAATCTACCGATTGACCGAGTATATCCGATATATGTTAACTACGGAAAGGTCAAAGGAAACCCACTTAACCAGAGGCAATCAATCCTTAATTACGAATCACACAGTTTTTCATGCATATGTTTTAACAATAGCCATTCCCTATTCATGTGGGGGATTGTTGGGTTTTAAAGGTGTGAACAGGAAATGAAGGGTTGTGACTCTCTTGAAGAGTTGTGACTATGCCGAAGGGTTGTGAACTTTATGAAAGGTTGTGTCCTTTCTAAAGGATTGTGACCGTTTGAAAGGTTATGCCTTTTCCAAAGTGTTGCGACCTTTCTGAAAGGTTGTCTTCTTTTCCAAGGGTTGTGACCTTTACCCTTTGTTGGCTATAAATAGAGAGGTTTTCTCTCATTTTTCTGTATCGAATTCTTCCCTTCTTTTGCATACATTTCTTACAAAACAAAATCGATCGATCGTGTCTGTGTGTGTGATTCGTTGTTGTCATTTTGAGTTCGTTGAGATTATCGAAGTTTGAGGTACCGCTACTTCTTTAATGGTTAATCCGTTTTATCTTGGGAGGAATTAATCTGCAACCTCGGGTATTTGAGGGGATTGAATTTCTTAAGGACACACAGTGGGTTCTGTGGATTCGGATAGTTCTTTGTGTTTTTCTTTTCATCTTTTATTATTTCTGGTTTGCTAATCTGAATAAATGAAATAACATGCTCTTGCTTCATATCTATATATGTATGTATGTTACAATGCTAAAAATATATTTTTGATCTAAACAATCAAAACATTTTATAATTTTACTTTGGTTATAAATTACTATATCATGTTTGCTACATAATCCGATAAAGTAAAGATTCTTTACACTAATCAATTCGTTTAGTACTCTTAACATTAATTGTAAATTATAGTTTGCTTGTTAATTCCGGGCGGACCGTTTTAAAATCTTAAACCGGCCGGCCCGGTCGAGTTATTTAGCTAATAAGAACCCTTCCACTTCCACAAAGCCCTTAAACCCTCTCAGTTCAAAAGCTTGTTCGTTTTCTCTGTAAACTCTCCATTATCGATCTGGGATCTGGTGTAGCTTCCATTTCTTTTGGCGGAGATGTCTGTTAAGGTTCTGAATCCAAATGCAGAGGTGCTCAACAAATCTGCGGCGCTTCACATGAACATCAACGCCGCCAAGGGTTTACAGGATGTTCTCAAGACTAATCTCGGTCCTAAAGGAACCATCAAGATGTAAGTTTTACTAATTGATGGTTATACTTTGTTTGGAAGTCTTCGATTCTAATGTTACAAACAATTGACAGGCTTGTTGGTGGTGCTGGTGACATTAAGCTTACTAAGGATGGGAATACGTTGTTGAAAGAGATGGTCAGTTCTTTCTTTGCTCAACAGTTATACTATTATTGTCCTCTTATGATGTAGGTATATGCTGCAAAATGACGAAAATGATGCATACATTAGGGGTGCAAAATGAGTCAAGTCTTAAAATTCATGAGTTGTAATATATGGTCTTGAGAATTACTTACCTGCTAGCTAGTGATAGGACCAAGGTGCATTTTTTCCACATAGTATAGCTACTAAACTTAATTATGGTGTTTGGATACTCAATGTTGGGTTACCCGTGCTAACTCGAAGCTCCACATGTCTAGTCCCTGACATGCGAGGACAGTTAGATGTCTGCATCGGTCAAGTGTATGAGCTTTTGTATCCTTATATGATTGTCGGAAATTCTCACCATTTTAGCTAACTTTAGTGGTTGGCTTAGTCCTATAGTACCTTTTCCCAATAAGAACTCTACCCATTTTATCTATTTTATTTCTGGTTTCGTGTATGTTGCTTCTTGATTTTGCCTTTTGTTATCAAACATGTTGGGTTGATGTTGCTAGTGGAATCAGATTCTGTGTTAATGTTTGTCACTTGGCAGTGTCCTGCAAACTTGGCTACACATTTGTAGATGCAGGGATAAGTCTGGAATTTAGGGAATTCCAAATTTTAGAGGACTCCTAGTTTGTTTTAGAAGAAAAACTAGTGTGTAGTGAGTACTGAAGCGAAATGGGCTCAAAAGGATATAGAGGATTTGTATAGTCAACCCCAACCAATTTGGTATTAAGGTGTCTATGTTCCTATTTTGTGTTTTCAGAAATCAAGTACAAGAATCGATCTTTTCAAGGAAGTGGAAACTGTCTTGTAACAAAATTTATGTACTTCTTAATAACCTAAGCTTGTCTTAATCTCGTGAGCATGTCACAAATGACTTGGTTAATTCTTCTAAATTAAGAATATCTATCTGAAGATCAGATTTTGTCCTTGTGGAGGCTAAATGGAAGATAAATCTTGTTGCTCTGAGGTAATTGATTTATTTTTCTTTGAACCTAAAAACTGCAGCAAATTCAGAACCCAACTGCAGTAATGATTGCTAGGACTGCTGTAGCTCAAGATGATACTAGTGGGGATGGTACTACATCTACTGTGCTTTTCATTGGGGAGCTCATGAAACAATCTGAACGATGCATAGATGAAGGTTTGACACATATATATGTATATACTTTTCCAAGCAACTTTATTGCCTTATATTTTGGTGCATTCTACATCCATGACACTAGAAAAGAAAAGCAAAACAAGAAACTGTGCTGCTCTTGTTCATAAAAGTAGCCCTCGAGCTTATGATGGTTTAAGCATTCCTTTGGAAAAATAAATAGAACTATAATTGGAAGAGAAACTCTCAGGAAAGGAAAAACATGCAATGAAAAATTTCGTTCTTTTTTACTTACTATTTCAGTGTTTTTAGTATGCGATCCTTATGAAATCTTATGCATAAGTATCTCCTTTGGGTTAAATTAAATAATCATTGCTTGTTCCTTTCTTGCAGGGATGCATCCTCGTGTGCTAGTTGATGGTTTTGAAATTGCAAAAAGAGCAACTCTACAATTTCTTGAAAAATTTAAGACTCCTGTAGTAATGGGTAATGAGCCAGATAAAGAGATATTGAAGATGGTTGCAAGAACGACATTGAGAACAAAGGTTTCTTCTGCAATATTAATATAATAAAGATTTTGATTCTGCTGTTGATATGTTCTTCCTTTCCTACGGGTGCTAATGCGAATTTATTGTTTTGGTGCAGTTGTACGAGTCACTGGCTGATCAGCTGACTGACATTGTTGCGAATTCTGTGAGCACCCACTCTTATTAGTTTTTAAATGGCTAGTTCATTTTTTTCTCTTTCTGACATGGTGTTCTGGGGAAGGAGGGAGTATGGACCAGCTGATGCTGATCTTTATCGTGTTTGAAAGTTAGATGTATCAGCCGTCTCCTCTGAAAGGAGAGAATTCTTCACTGATCTATTCAGACACAAGTCCTGTCATAGGCACCTAAGATTGAATGTTGTGATGACCTTTTTTGTTTTGGTGAAATGATGCATGATGAACTGTATTGGTTGTTTTGCGGCATCATCATTCATTACATACTTTGCAATTTGTATATGGGGTTTTGTGCCCAATCTGGCAATAAATTCATTATTTACAACTTTGTACCACAGGTGCTCTGCATTCGCAAGCCTGATGAAGCTATTGATCTTTTTATGGTTGAGATAATGCACATGCGTCACAAATTCGATGTAGACACTCGTTTGGTATGTGGAATGCTATTCTTGGCCTTTCTACATTTTGGTTAACATTTTTTTAATAAAATGACAATGGTATTGAAGATAGTTGTCAGCTACTGACAATGACCACATCACTGAGCAGAATAATGAATATCCTATTCTGATCAGTCTACTTCTGGACTGGAGAATACAATTTTACAAATTTCAAAATTATTGGCGATCCTGGAGCAGATACTACTTTTCACATAGAATTTTAAATGCATGAAAACCAGTTCAACGTAACCTCATTATAAGTTTAGGCGATAGTAAAATAAAGAATGCTGTCTACCGAAAATATTTCACTCTGAGGTGTACTTTTGTAGATTTTTTCTCCTTCTAGGTTTTATAGAAGGAAAGTATGATTGGACTTATTTAAAAAATGAAAAAGAGAAAGTAGTTCAGTGCTTAGGGTAGAGAGTGAAAAATTAACCTTGCACATCTAGTGATAGTCATACACAGTGAAAGATGCCTATAATTCTGATCATGTTGGAGGTCTTGAAGATACATTAGCATGTGGGTTAAGGAAAGAGATGGTGTAATGCATATTTCATGCAGCCGTGTATATTTCACCAAGTATGCCAGAATGCCTAGATGTGGATGCACTTGGACGGCCTCACTTCTGCATGATATTTTGTGCTGTCTGATGAAGAATGAAAAAATTGTTTTTTTTCCCCTTCCTGCTTTTTCCCAGGGGGTTGGGGGTGCCAAAGAAACCTTCATGCAAATTTTAATGTGTCACCTCATTAATTCTTACTGCTGTTAGGTTGAGGGCCTTGTACTTGATCATGGTTCAAGACATCCAGACATGAAAAGGCGAGCAGAGAACTGTTACATTTTGACTGCTAATGTCTCTCTTGAATATGAGAAGAGGTAATAGTGTTAATCCAGATTCACATTGCTTAGATTTGCTTGGTCTTGATAAGTTCTTACCATTGATCAATCTTCTCCTTTCTCAGTGAAGTAAATGCAGGTTTTTTCTACTCAAATGCAGAGCAGAGAGAGGCGATGGTTGCTGCAGAACGGCGTTCTGTTGATGAGAGGGTGCAAAAGATAATTGACCTAAAGAACCAGGTATGCTGTGCAGGTGGTTATATCTCATTACTCTTGTAGTGTAAGAAAATCATTATAATGTTCAATGCTGCTGGTTCTTTGCAGGTCTGCGCTGGAAATGACAAGAATTTTGTTGTTATCAATCAGAAGGGGATTGATCCTCCATCTCTTGATCAACTTGCTCGGGAAGGAGTAAGTTGTTGCTCTCTTTATTCAGTTTCTAGTAGCTGAATGGTTCAACAACCAAGCTTGCACCTTTTGCATTTTGGTTTCTTTGGTTGTTGTGTTAGCACCTTGTGAACTAATTAGTCTGATTAGCCTAGAACTTGGGGTTGTCTTGGTAAAATAGAGAGAACTGCCTAGAACCCATGTAATCCCCCCTCTCTTCGTTCTTTAATTAGACATACAAGAGAAAGGCTAGGGGGACAGGAGCTTAATGGTGATAAAAATGCTCAAATGGATCCTGAAGACTCCAAATATCTTCATGAAAAGATCAACAGACACATTTTGAAACTTGTGCAACTCATCAGAAACTGCTTAGTACAACGGATCAGTTGGATGGAGCTTGCTTGTCTCTTTTATTGTTCTTAGTTAGAACTCAGAACTGGTTTATTGCATAAGCTCTGTGCCTTTTCAAATCACTTGTTTACAACACTCAAAAAAGTTTCTTTGAGACCATATGCGGATGAACTTGCTTTATTACATAAGTTCCGTGCCTTTTTGAATAATTTGTTTTCAGTACTCAGTCAAAGTTCGCCGACCCCAGCTTGTTTGGGACTAAGGTGTAGTTGTTGTTGTAGCACTCAATCAAGGATCCATGAGAAGATATGCAATAAGCTGTCTCTCCATTTTATCATGTGCAAGAACTCAAGTTGGTAGAAATATTGAGAAAAGATAATGTGATGTATAGTAACCATTTATCCAAGGTTCTTGTTTCCTGAAGTACACTGCTCAAGTACCTGAATGCAAATGCAAGTTTTTACACCTTTAGCTCTTACTTTTAACAATTTCTCTTTTGGTTTAATGACAAAGCATAGAGTTTTACACTTCTCTTTGATGCATTGTCACAACTCACAAAATAAAGTTCTCATTTTGTTTGGACATTGTAACTATTTAGTATTCTGGATCTTCTTTCCCAAAGTATTTTTCCCCTTAACACTAAGATTGCAATATGAGCAGTTAAAAGGGAGGTTGCATGACTTAAATGGGTTACATGAACTTGAGGACTTGTCTTCCCTAAACATTTTATGTAATCATACTTGTTTCATGATCCAGATAATCGCACTTCGGAGGGCAAAGAGGAGAAATATGGAACGTTTGGTTTTGGCTTGTGGCGGGGAGGCGGTTAACTCTGTTGATGACTTAACTCCTGAGTGCCTTGGCTGGGCTGGGCTGGTCTATGAGCATGTTCTTGGTGAAGAGAAGTATACCTTTGTAGAAAATGTCAAAAATCCTCATTCTTGTACAATTCTTATCAAAGGTACTTTAGGTGCTTAATGTTCGTCAAATTGTTTTGTTCGGTCTCCTGTTGCTTATCATTGTAGTGAGCTGGAGAAGTCGATCTCAACCTTCAGTGCTGTTTTCTTTACAGGGCCTAATGACCACACAATAGCTCAAATCAAGGATGCAGTTCGTGATGGACTAAGGGCAGTAAAAAATACCATTGAAGATGAAGCAGTTATACTCGTATGTTACATTTTTGCCAATATAAAACAATAGTTTTGTTATTTGATCAACAAGATTTATCTGTGTGCTTCCACATGGAAGCTCCTTTACATGATGTTTGTTCTGGGTATGTGGGAACTTTACATGAGTTTCAAATCGTTTGCCACTGGTGCTCAAGGACTTCTCGGTTATGAAAAAAAGTCTGTATGCATAGGAACACAGTCTAGTTTATGTGAGGATATTGCTAGATATCATTATAATTCTGTGCATTATTTGGTATCTTCTCTGTTGGGGCTAAGGAATTGTTAGTGTCTTATGTTTAACATTTACAAAAAATGATGTACAGGAAGGGAACGCTTTATTGACTTCATAACCCAATTTTTCCCTCTGATTAATGGAGGTTACAGCTTCAACTATCAACCAACTCTTGACTCCAAAACTAGATGTGTTACAAGTTACTGAATTTAATTTGCATGCCTACATCTGATTATGGAATTTAAGCTTTCTCACTCTTTCAAGTGTTGAATCACAATTTACATTTGTATTATGTAAGAACGAGGCCATGAATTTCCTGTTCCTAAGTTGTAGTCTTGAATGCTGGCTTTCAGGGTGCCGGCGCCTTTGAAGTTGCGGCTCGACAACACCTTATTAACGAAGTGAAAAAGACTGTCAAGGGGGTGTGTATATGGATTTATCACTGTCCTCTACTTCCATCTGTTAAATATCTTCAAGTACCGTATCTGTCTTCTCACTCTCTATATGTTTGTCTCGACAATATATTTACAGCGTGCCCAACTTGGAGTGGAAGCTTTTGCTAATGCCCTCCTTGTTATACCAAAGACACTTGCTGAGAACTCTGGCCTTGATACTCAAGATGTGATCATTGCTCTAACGGTACCTATCTTTTGTGCATGCAACAACGGATACTTTAAATCAGTCTTTGTAACATCTCAACTATTTTCAGGGAGAGCATGACAAAGGAAATGTTGTCGGACTAAATCAACACACTGGAGAACCTGTAGATCCACAAATGGAGGGGATATTTGATAATTATTCCGTGAAGCGTCAGATTGTTAATTCTGGGTATGTGGGAACTTTTCATTCATTTTCTGTTTGCTGTGCTGTATGTGCATGTGTGTGTTTTATGTATGTTTAAATTGCATCATTTCCGGGAGTTTGATTTCTCTTCTTCTGTTTCTTCTTTGCAGGCCTGTTATAGCATCTCAGCTGTTACTTGTTGATGAAGTAATTCGTGCTGGACGAAACATGAGGAAACCGACTTAGTTTTTCCTGTCTGAAAATACTTCACTTTCGGAATTATCAGAGAAAATGATGGAAAAAACGAAGGTGGAGATAGATGAAATAGGCGTGGAGAGTAGGGTGTGTTCGTCGGTCAGTTTGGTATTGTTCTGAAAGATTTTCCTTATGTATTTTTTGGTTTTCCAGTTTTTCTAATTTTCCAATGTCATATTGAAATAAAATTCGATATGGTTTGGTTTTCTATTTTTCAACTTTAGTTTATGTAACTTTAAGTATTACTTTTTCGAGTTATATATTCTATCAACCAAAATCTAAATAGACAATTAAAATCTGGATTTTGTGAGTCATGAAATTGATTGTTTTTAGATTTGGTAGCGAACTTTAGCTTTATGCAAAGCTTCACTTCTTCTCTTTCGTTAGATAAGGATCGGAATGAGACTTTGATAGTGAAGGAGAAGTGAAGCGTAGTTATACATCACATCATCATCGTTTAGCCTAGCCTTGACTAGTTCCATTGCTTTCACATGAAAGAACCCATAACAACACAAGGAGTGGAGGAAACAAGCTAAATGTATTGAATTCCATTTCCATGGCCGTTAAAAAATGAATTTGTTGTTCGTAAATGGACAATGCTAGCTAATGTGGGCCAAGAACTAAAGGCTCATTAAGCCCAACCGTTTTAGCTTAAATCATAGGGATAATTGTACATAATAGCAAACTATTAATTCAAATTAAATGTTATAAATATACTTTGATTTAATTGTACCCTATAGCAAACTATTGCTATTTTCGCCACTCTCCCAGGTGGAATCTTGCTCGCCACTCTCGTTTGGTGGCAGTCTCAATCGCCTCTCTCGCTTTTAAACAAACACAAGTGTATAAAATGCGTTTGTGTTTGTATAAAGCAAGAGAAAATTGTATATATACATATATTTTCATTCCCCTCTCTCCCCTCTCCTAGATCTCGCTCGCCACCCTTGCCTCTCTCACTTATACAAACAGAAACGAAATGTATAAATTGCGCTTCTGTTTGTATAAAGCGAGGGAAAATTGTATATACACATGCAAATACATATATCTTCGTCCTATACACTTATAATTATACAATACAAATATTTCCCTGCCCAGTTTTCTTTTGCCTTTCTGTCTTTCTCGTTTTATACATACACATATTATACAATTGATCTTTTGTATACAACTGCTTTCTTTTGTATATGTATAGTGAATTATACAACTGTTTTTTTTTTGTATATGTATAGCGAATTATATATATATATATATGTTTGCTATGGAGTGCAATTATGCAAACTTTGCTATAACATACAAATATGAATTTTGTGTTTGCTATTTATGAAAGTTGCTCATCATCATATATTCTTATTTGGAAAAATTACCTATATACACATCTTATTTTTCCATAATTTCTATTATTCCCTCCCTATCAGTTCTAAAATTTTCCAAAATCCCTTATTTTTGAGTGTAACACAAAACTACCGGATACATAACTCCCACTTCTCAAACTCATGTTTATCACTTCCTGATTTCACTCCATAAATCTCTCTCATCCTTTTCTTCTTCTCCAACTTTTGATTCCCATGATTTTTTGCTCCTTTTCACTCCAACAATTACCCCCATTAATCCATTTTTGAATTTTAAATCTTCTCTTTCTAATTAATTATTTCAAGTTATTCAAGAGGTAGATCTCTTTCCATAACTTCAGTTTTCAACTTTTTTTTTTAGTTTTTCATCTTCAAAAATCGTTGATACATATGGATAAAAGTCAATATTTCAATATTGGGTTTACCCAATAACTTGAAGAAGGAAGCATCTTTGACTTCTAAATTGACGGTGGAAAAAAAGGCTCAAAAGCCGAAAAAAGTTTGATACATTAACTAGATTTTTATTGTATTAAGTTAATTTTGTTTCTTACTTAATGTATAAGCCTTTGTTTCAACACTACGATACATTACAATTTTATCATGCATAGTGTATCATGTTCAAATATTAGTTTTGATACATAACCTTAATTAGTTTTGATACTTGAATACTTCTACCAAATGTATCATTTATTATGTATATAGGTGTGACCATATCTTCTACCTTATTTAAATTTAGAAGGATGTGTATCCGTACACACTACCAAATCATATGCGTGATACATAAACCTTACTATTTTCATAGCTAAATATGTGTGGTAAAAAAATTGTATCTAAATCCATCGATACTGTCTTTTTCTATTATAGATAGACATCTAATAAAGCGATTAACAAATTGATACATAACAACGTGTCATGATTACATAATAGCGATCTTGGCACACAACAATGCATTTGATACCTATATATATATATATATATGATACATTCAAGTGCCACACAAGTATGTATCATATTCATAAATGGTGATACAAAAATGTTATTATCAAAAAAATGTTTAGTTTGAGGCAAAATGTGAAGATCTTGCAGCTATGTATCTGATACAATAAATATGAAACACATTAATACATATATTAAATCTATCTAATTGATAGTAAAAATATATAGATGTATCTAATACAATAAATATGAAGCACATTAATACATATATTAAATATGTCTAATTGATAGTAAAAAGAAACGTAAGCGTAATTTATGAGATTTAATTAGATTTTCCGACACTTATTGTAGGGCAACATTAATGTATTCGGAAAGCCAACTATGCATCCGGACAACCAATCATGTATCAGGATGACTGATATTTTAGGGGATTTTTGTAAACTATAAAAGAGTAGGGATAAAATATAATTTAAGTCTTACACTATGAGATTTATGTAAGTTATACGGAGCTTACCAACATTTTGGAGTAAACCGGCAAAACTTGTCAACATCATATATGATCCTCCTTGATCTAAGAGGAAGCCACAAAACTCTCAAGTTCTCAGGGTCTTAATACATGAATCACCCAGTTTCTCATCAATGAAATTGATCCCAAATAGAAGTACGGGCAAAAATTTTGAAATCGGAAATCGAGCATGTACATGACAAGATTTGTACTATATCTACTCACTGTATTGCAGTTCAAATAGAAAGAGATGAACGATATGCATTATCAAAGCAATAGAGCCCAGACCATGTCCTACATGAGACAAGAAGTATAAGAACCATTTCCTACAACAGAACCTTTGATTGCCAAACTTGCTTTCCCCTCTTTGTCATGGATCCTGTCCAGCATTTAAATGAAGAACTCATGAGCATCTTGCTGCACGTAGGCATGGTTTTCCGAATGTTGCCACCAACTGCAAACATAAACAACAGTTCAATCAGAAAGAATCACTACATAGGTCTGCAACATGTCAAGTCTCTAACCAGCGTTAACAATTTCCACGTATAAGCATCTGATCTAAGCTGACAAATGATGATATCTTACTACAACATAGAGATTTTTATTTTGCCATTATAAGAGAATTGTAAACTTGCATATAGCCCCGTTATAGAGGAAATGCATCAAATATTGATTTCACAATTACATTTATAATTGATAAGACAACTCTAATATTAACTAAAAGCAAGGTTGTGAATTTGTGGGGATTAAACATCTTTTACATTTTTGAAGATCCTGTTATAACCAAGATCGATAATCAATAATTTAAACGGCAAAAGACAGATTAGAAAGCGATTCGAGTTCAATCATAGGAGATAAATCCAACTAGCAGTCACAAACCTGTAAAGAAACTGAGCTGGACTTAAGGCCTACCCCCCGCCTCAAGGCACCCGCCCCGAGGCGCCGTCGTGACCCGAGGCACCCAACCCCCATTCCCCTAGACACATACATTGAGTTCAATTTCTATAGGAGGATCAATGTGCAAATGATGTCAAATAGTAAACAATTCAACAAGGATATAAGATATGAGACTACCATTTAAGTTCTTGACAAGCCGGACTCCTTCTGCAACCGAATTACTTTTGACTTTTGACACTCCTATCACCTAAAAAGGAAAAAAGACATTGTTCCAATAAAAGAGTTGTGGGAAGTGGGAACACATTCTAACTCAATTACAATTCACTATAACAGATCAGAAAGAAAAGATTTTTAATCAAGAACCTATTTCTAATAAACAGAACATACATTCCCTTTCTTTATTAGGACCTTATACACCATTCTAATCAGATATGCAAGTCTCAGCTCCCAACTAGCAACTAGCAATAATGACGAAGCCTGGAATTTCACAAAAGGTGTTCAAGATTCTAATAAATATGCATAAAAGTAATTTTTGACTTATATATACATAAATTTTTACAGACACATATAATTCTCCGACAAAGGATGTTCAACAGACCACCGTCAATGTGGCTTTGTCATTGATTACCAAAGTACCAATCCAATGTATAAACCTTATTTCCTGATTTCTGCCTATGAGCTACCTGCCAAGAGGCATACTCCAACCAAAATCAAACTGATAAAACATAGGGTACTTCTGAACAGCTCTTGGGCTACTATGGAATCCCTGTAAAAGTTTCTTTCGACTATTAGTCACAGGGGTGCTGACATGCATAGATGGGTTCACTGTATCCTAAAGCAGAATTTGTGCAAATGAATTGCATTATCCAGACATATGGTTCACAGAATATAAAACAAACTATCCTAAAAAAATTACAAGTTTCTATTGGATAATATGAAGAAAGGCCTTGATTTCATACGAACATCACAAATTTCAACAGATGAATTCACTATTTACAGAAAAACTTGTAAAATGGGATAGTGCACTCTTTATAATTAAAGAACAAAACATCGAATAAACTCCTACTGAATATAGAAATTGCTACTTGATTAGCTCTCTGAAAGTGAAAGAGTTGGGAAATTAACCCAAGATCGGATAATATATTGTTTGATGGTAGTGAAGTACCAGGTAATGAACCTCTGTTCCCCAAGTTCTTAATATATAATACCCACCCCCGCCTAGAGGCACCATCGTGCCCCGAGGCCCTCCCCACTCCCACCTAGAGGCACCATCGTGGACCGAGGCCTCCTTCCCCACCGCCTTGAGTCACAGACGTTCCCCAAGTCCCTCCCCACCCTCGCTTCGAGGAACCATTGTGCCCCGAGGCCCCCCTTCTCCCCCGTCTCGAGGCACCGTCGTACCCCGAGGCAGGCACCGGAGGCACTGTCGTGCATCGAGGCCCCCTTCACCACCATCTCGAGTCACAGTTGTGCCCCGAGTCCCTCCCCACCCTCGCCTCGATGCACGATGGTGCCTCGAGTCCCTCCTCACCCCCGTTTCGAGGCACCATCATGCCCCAAGGCCCCTCTTCTCCCCCGTCCACCGTCGTGCCCCGAGGCAGGCACCGTCGTGCCACGAGTCCCCTCACCCCCGCCTTGAGGCACCGTCGTGCCCCGAGGCCCTCCCCACCCCCGCCTCTAGGCACCGTCGTTCCCCGAGGCCCTCTCCACCCCTGCCTCGAGAAATCGTCGTTCCTTGAGGCCCTTCCCACCCCCGCCTCAAGGCACTGTCGTTTCTTGAGGCACTCCCCGCCCCTGCCTCGAGGCACCGTCGTTCCCTGAGGCCCTCCCTACCCCTGCCTCGAGGCACCGTTGTGCCCCGAGAACTCCCTCCCCTCGCCTCGAGGCACCGTCGTGCCCCAAGAACTCTCTCCCCCAGCCTCGAGGCACCGTCGTGCCCTGAGGCCCCCCTCCCCCCGCATCGAGGTACCTTTATTCCCTGAGGCCCTCCCCACCCCCGCCTTGAGGCACCGTCGTGCCCCGAGGCCCTCCCCACCCCGCCTCGAGGCACCGTCATTCCCCGAGGCCACCCTCACCCCAGCCTCGAGGCATCGTTGTTTCCCGAGGCCCTCTCCACCCCTGCCTCGAGGCACCTCCATGCCCCGAGGCCTCCCCACACCCCCTCCTCGAGGCACCGTCATTCCCCGAGGCCCCCCTCACCCCGCCTCGAGGTACTTTCCTGCCCTGATGCCCCCCCACCCTACCTCGAGGCACCTTCGTGGCCCGAGGCCCCCCTACCCTGCCTCAAGGAATCGTCGTACCCCGAGGCCCCCTCTCACCCCGCCTCGAGGCACTGTCGTACCTCGAGACTCCTCCACCCCCGCCTCTAGGCACCGTCTTGGCCCGAGGCCCCCCACCTCCGCCTCGAGGCATTGTCGTGCCCCGAGGCCCCCCTTCCCCCGCCTCGATGCACCGTCGTTCCCCGAGACCTCCCTCCCCCCGCCTTGATGCACTGTCATTCCCTGAGGCCCCTTCCTCCCGCCTCGATGCACCGTCATATCCCGAGGCCCTCCCCTCCCCCGAGGCACCATCGTACCCCGAGGTTCTCCTCACCCTGGCTCCGAGGCACCGTCGTGCCCCGAGGCCCTCCCCACCATGTCCTCAAGGCACCGTCGTGTCCCGAGGCCCCCTTCCCCACCCCCGCCTCGAGGTACCATCGTGCCCCGAGGCCCCCCTCCCCACTCCCGCCCCGAGGCACCGTCGTTCCCCGAGTCCCCCCTCCCCACTCCCGTATCAAGGCACTGTCGTGCCCCGAGGCCCTTCTCACCCAGCCTCGAGGCACCTTCGTGGAAGTATATGAATGTTCTTCTTAATACTTACAATCTTGGATGTACATGGTACCTTCCAAAGCCAAAAATGTTTCCTTGTTAGTTAGTCACAACTTCAGATACAAAAAACAATCTTTTTTTTTCAATTTACTCACATTGCAAAACAACTTATAAAATAAAAGGTACCCATCTGTGAAAACTTTTCTTCAACCTAATAACATAAACATTAGAACTTTCTTCAAATGTTCAAAATGCAAAGTGGACAGATAAACAAAAGGCAGGAATTATCAGATCTGAAAATCGTCGAAAGAGGCGTCTTGAAAAACGTCCTTTCGTTTTAAATTTGAAATTTGAAGATTTCTAAAAAAAGCAGTGAAAATGAGAGAATGCATATCGATCCACATTGGTCAGGCCGGTATTCAGGTCAGAAATGCATGCTGGGAACTTTACTGCCTTGAGCATGGCATTCAACATGATTCCCTGATGCTAGGCGACAAGACAGTTGGAGGAGGTGGTGATGCATTCAACACCTTCTTTAGTGAAACTGGAGCTGAAAATCATGTTCCTCGTGCTGTCTTTGTGGATCTTGAGCCTACTGTCATTGACGAAGTCAAGACAAGAACATACATGCAGCTCTTTTACCCTGAGCAGCTCATCAGTGGCAAAGAAGATGCAGCCAACAACTTTGCCCGTGGACATTATACAATTGAGAAGGAGATAGTTGATCTCTGCTTGGATCGTATCAGGAAGCTTGCCGATAACTGTACTGGTCTTCATGTTTTCCTGGTTTTCAATGCTGTTGGTGGTGGAACTGGTTCAGGTCTTGGGTCACTTATGCTGGAGCATCTCTCTATGGACTATGGAAAGAAATCAAAACTTGGTTTCACCATTTATCCATCACCACTGGTCTCAACCTCTGTGGTAGAACCTTACAACAGTGTCTTGTCAACCCACTCCCTTCTTGAGCACACTGATGTCGCAATTCTTCTTGACAATGAGGCTATCTATGACATTTGCAGGTGCTCATTGGACATTGAGCGCCCCACATACACCAATCTTAATCGTCTTATTTCACAGGTTATCTCTTCACTTACTGCTTCTTTGAGGTTTGATGGAGCCCTGAATGTTGATGTCAATGAATTCCAGACCAACCTTGTTCCCTAAGTTGCTCGGACTCGGGTGCGGGTATCCGAGACGGATGCGAATCCGAGAGTCGGATTCGGCAAAATTTAAATTTTAAGATTCGGGGGTGCGAATCCGAGTATGGATACGGGTGCGGGGATACGGCTAATTGGTATACATGGTATATATAATATAAGGTGTAATATATTATATATACATGGTATAATTGTTTATTATTTTTAGAGTACCTCGAAAAATAAATTATATCAATAACAACAATAATAATATATCTAGTATAATCAAATAAGTGGATATATATATAAAATAAAATATTATTAAAAATATTTATGAAATATATTTAATAATGAATTGCATATTTTGGTATAATTACATACAAAATAAAAGGAGTATAATTGTTAAAGAAAAGAGAGAATATAATAAACATTAAAAGTATTAATTTATTTTATAAATAAAAAAGGACACACTTATCTAGAGAAACCCTTAGCCTTTAGTTTTCTTTTTCAAGAAAAGTTGAAAAGACTTTACTTTTTCAAAAAAATAAAAAAGCTGTACTTCCTGTACTTTTTCAAGAAAAAACTCCTCCTCTTTCTTCTTCTCTTTACTTTTTCAATGAAGAAAAAACTCCTCTTTCTTCTTCTTTTTACTTTTTCAAGCTTCTTACAGCTCCGCCGCCTCTCTGAAGAGGTCGCCGGAAACTGATCTCTTTTTCCCCAAATTTTTTTCTCGGCTCTGGTCAAAGTGTCCGGATCGGATTGACCGAATCCGACACGCACCACGCACCCGCACCCGCACCAGTGTCGCGTCGAGACGGGTTCGCCTTCAAAAATGAAGAGTCCGCGCAACATAGCTTGTTCCCTACCCCAGGATTTATTTTTTTGCTTTTATCTTATGCTCTTGTCATTTCAACCGAGAAAGCCAACCATGAGCAGTTGTCAGTTGTAGAGATCACCGACCGTGCTTTTGAGCCATCTTCCATGATGGTCAAGTGTGATCCTCGCCATGACAAGTACATTGCTTGCTGCCTTATGTTCTGTGGTGATGTTGTGCCAAAGGATGTGAATGCTGCTGTGGCTACCATCAAGACTAAGCGCACCATCCAATTTGTTGACTGGTGCCCTACTGGATTCAAGTGTGGTATCAACTATCAGCCAACAATTGTTGTTCCTGGAGGTGATCTTGCCAAGGTGCAAAGGGCTGTGTATGTATGATTTCCAACTCAACCAGTGTTGCTGAGGTCTTCTCACGCATTGACCATAAGTTCGATCTGATGTATGCCAAACGTGCTTTTGTGCACTGGTATGTTGGTGAGGGTATGGAGGAAGGTGAGTTCAGTGAAGCACGTGAAGATCTAACTGCTTTGGAAAAGGATTACGAGGAGGTTGGTGCTGAATTGGAAGAAGGAGAGGATGATGATCACGAGGAATACTAAACACATGATGGGGCTTTGTTTGTTGGATGTATTTTCCTTTGGGTGTTCTTCAATTGCTGCACTAGATACATCATTGCTATTTTGTATTTTAATGGTGTCGTGTTTGCTGAAATGAATTCTTCTGCTATGAAAAGTTAAACTTGCTTGTTTGATTAAAAAAAAGGCAGGAATTGGGGCAGATGTTTCAAATTTTCCATTAATAATACCTTTTAACCGTTAAAAGAATAGACATAATATTTAAAAAGATTAAACAAATCCCTGGATAACTAAAGCATTTCCTGCTACAAAACAGTGAAGAATTCAACTTTCAAATATCACATTCTCGACAAAAAAAAAAAAAAGAAATCCTGTAAATCCCCTCATATCAAAAATCCTCAAATCACTTCACTTGATTTTCACAACTTTAATTTTTACCCAGTAACTTCAATCACAAAACCCACCTACATTTCCCTTGCATACACAAATTTATACAAGAAACCCCATAACCAACAAACAAAAATGTGAATCATCAAGCCAGTAATAAAAAAAATATACAAAAAAGAAGATAAAACCCAGTACTCCAATTATTTTCCTACAATAAAAAAAATACACATAATAAATAGAGACCAAAAACAGAGAAACACTCACAAGTTTGGAGGAATGAGAAATCGAGTATATGAGTAGAGACCGATTCGGGTTATTAGAAAGTGCCCGTCATCTTCAGCATTCAATTTTCCGGCCTGATTAGTCTCCAACCCCGATGAATTCGCAACCATTGCTTGTCTTCGCCACTGCACTCGAAACGATCAAAAATTTAAATCCTTATCAAGAAAACGAAGAAGAAGAAGAAGAAGAAGAAGAAGAAAGCCGTTATCTGTAATTATGAAAAATGTGAAGTAATAAATACGTTAGTAGCGGACAATGTTTGGGCCCACTAAAAATCATATGTTCAAAATTTTGTGAATGAATTTCACAAGCCGTTTTTCAAGAATTTTTTCTTTCAAATCAAATATTTTAAGAATAATACAATACTATGTTAATTTGTCCTATGTTCAAATCTACACTTCACCAATTTTTTTTATAAATAGTTGATTTACATTCTTTTTGAGATTTTATTTCTCTTAGAATAATTTTCAAAAATGAAATTGTATGTTACTCCATCATCCATATTTTTATTTTTGGAGTTAATTTTCATCAATTGCATATTAAAATTACTTTTATTTCATAAAATGCCAGTTGAGAGAGAAGAAAGTTTTTGACGTGTTTAATATTCTTTTGAGAAAAATAGAAGTAGATGAATGATATTTTTATTCTAAAAGAAACACAAGTAATTTTTATAGACAATTCTTAAAATAAGAATGAGCATCCATATAAATAACTCTTTAATTGAAAAATAAAACTTATTTTCTCAAATAGAAGTAATTCTCCCTTAGTCTCAACATATATGATATACTTTAATGTCATATTTTATACTGATTAAAAATAACTTAATTATTAACCTCTGAAATGATTCATAGTTAGAAAAATATCTAACATTGATTTAGACCATAAATTTCAAAACTATTCTTTTTTTAAAAAAGAAAAAATATGTTAAATTAAACGATACCACATACATTGAGACGAGATAATATTGTATATATAGTACAACATTTTGTCATATGATTTGAATTGATACTTCAAGGAATGGTCAGCAAAGTTTTGTCATTTTTGTTGGTCATTGCTCTTTAGATAGTCCAAAAGTAATAATTCAAATATTTATACACTGTTAACATGCTAAAGAAGCTATGAACATTGTTTTGCCAATAAAAAAATAATGAAAATCCATAGATTCTCTCTACTTTGAAAAAGTAATGATTCAAACAATGTTGATCCAATAGATTGCTAGTAGTAATTTGTTAAGTAGTAGATATATGTTTCAATTAATAATAGTTATTTTAAAAAGTCACTCAATTTTTTTTTTTTTTTTAAAGAACCACTCTACGAGGGAAGATGTAGATAAAAGGTCAATAGCCTGAACATCATAAGCTTTAGATTTATCAACAGGCGACCACAAATCATAACGTACTCTTCGCACAATAAATCCACTTTGAAGTTGACTTATTTACTCGGCCAGTCGTCGAAATGTGTACGAGATACCATAAGGGCCCAATATCTCAATAGCACCTTTGTCTAAAGGTTCGAAGGAGACTTCACATCCGAAACACATGAACGATCTGACTACAAAGTTATTCAAAACTTGATCGATCCAAGAACTAAGAGCGGTAGAAGTCTTATCTTAGGGAACAAGCTTGAAGGCTAGTGGTCATATTATTCGTCTAAGGGGCAATGCCTTTTCCGGGCCTATCCCCATTCGTCAATCGCTTTCTTGAGTTGATGTTTAACTTGCACCAAAATCCATCTCTATGTTCGCTAAACTTGCTTCCTTTTTTTCTTTCATCAAAGCCGACCTTAACAAACATCTCTTCCATTTTCGGCTCTTCCTATTCCATACCATAAACACACACCTTTGCTTCATCGACATTGGCGCTAAAGGCTCTACCCCCGCCCACCAGCCCTTTATGGAGTTAGCCGACCAAGAGAAAAAATTCCCAATATAATAAAGAAGTAAGAAGGGTTCCGGACATTTACAAAAAAAAAAAAACAAACTATATACAGTTTGAAAATTGAAATGTTGTTATTACAATTTAACCATAATATTATCATAGGGAAGAAAACTGTGTTTTTCTACCGTAGTATATATATATATATATATATATTTATATTTACACACTTCGGACTAAAAAATGCTCACCTTCTACGGCATGAACATTTGTCAGATAGGTTAGCGATAACAAATCCAGCGAAAACCTTGAAAACAGAAGCAGAAGAGAATGGTGTTAATGAACTTGAATTTGTAACATGTTAATTTTTCTCAGTTACTAAAACATACTCCAAGCATGTAGAAAAGTAATAGCTTTATTGAAGAAAAACCTGAATGCATCCAAGAATGTACACTGCAGAGTAACGACGTCCATGAACTAGCATGTCAGCGATCATAGCAAGGGGTATGGTCAATGACATGCCCAGTGTAGCAACTAATGGTGTTGTCCATACTACTGAAAGAGCCCTGTTTCATATTTCCAGAAATTACGTGTGTTAATCTAAAAACATATAGAGCAAAATATGATATCAATGTAGAGAAAAGAGAAGGGCAGATTCTGGAAGAGTTTGAGCAACACAAATTTAAGATAGTGATCTTCAATATAGCAAAAATAAGGACTCTGAACAGTCTATCCCACCTAATTAGTTTGCTCTCGTTGCAGTTTAATTTCATTTTGCCTCCACTATCATCTGATTAGCTGATGTGCAGAGAGGAAGGCTCAACTCCAGGAAATGTTTTCTCTAGTGTTATTTAATATGTATCGAGTAATCGAGATGATAAAAATTATCTTAACCTTAGCAGCAAATGAAAAAAGGTGGATCTAACAAATTAAAAATACAAATGGGTTCATTTGAAGTCAAGATTTAATGCAACTTTATTCATATTCTAGATGTTTTCTATGGGTTTTTCCTTTCATTTCATAAGGAAGATGGTCAAGGTTTGTGTTACTAGTAGATGATACGTTCACAAAAAGGGCAACTGACAGATATCCTGATTAAGAGCCTAGAAAAGAGTTGGCATGAATCCTTCCTGCGCAAGCTGGGTGTAAAAAATATCTTCTGTCGTCTAACTTTAGGATTACTAAGCATGGTGTGGAAGAAACAGGAGTGGAATAAGGGCGGTGAGCAATATGATAAGCCATAGTTGTGGTGTGATGTAGAAAACAATTTATGAGCTTAGTTAAGTTAATTGGTCGGCTAGAAGCTGGTTTAGTCGATTAGCTAGTGAAGTTGCTATATTCTAATTGCAACCAGACCTAGATGATGGAATGGACCATCTTTATATCTTTTCCCATTCAGTTGCAACTACTCGAGTTTTTTTCCTCTACTTTACTCGTCACTCAGTTACATCAACTCGAGATATCCATTGATGGAGCTTTCTTAACAAGAATAATAGTATAGAAAGTTTTCCTAATTCTGACATAATAAAGAATCTCGAGATTCAGGTAAATTTTCCTTATTTAATTGTTTATCTCATTTCAAATAGTTTAAGTTGACTTATTTCTGGAGCCAAGCATGTATCTAGTTTACAATCAATTCGAGACAAGTTATCTATTCTTATTTTTTACAAGGATAAGTGCTCGTACGTACCATAAGTAGTCACAGAGAAAACTCCCTATAAATCCATTCAGCAGCACAATCTCGGCAATAGAAGCTGAGCTTGGGAAATCAAACTTAGGTTCCAACCCAACAACATTTAATGGCCACACTGCGAAATAGAATAGGGTGTGATAAGAATTAGTAATACACAACCAATTCTTTAAGGTAAATATTCAAATTAAGGATGGAAATGATATGACTGGTTGCATCACACTTGAATTCTGGAAGTTCTTTCCACTGGTTTACCAAATATTTGCATTCCACGTATTACGGAAAAGATTGTCTGTCTTTCCCTTTCAAGATGCATCAAAAATATCAAATTTCTATCCTCATAAAAGATCAGACTCTGTAAGAAGTAAACTCTAATTGAGCGAGCTTCCAATATATTACAATTTCTACATGAAGCCTTCAACTCTTCACCTACTCTTAAACTCCATTCCAAGTCAAAACTAAGATGATTAAACTAGAATGGTGCTATTAAATGGAACACTATATCATTGTTACATCAACTTAGACCTAGAAGTCCTAAAAGAACACATTTTCCACAAAGACAATTATGAGGCACAAAGAGATCAACTCCAAACCTAAAAGTACCAAAAGAACTAAATGAAATCAGTTCCAAAATTTGAGCACTACCTAAAGAAAATTGCCTTCCTTACAAGAACAATGGTGTTACCTTTTATTAGATACCCGAAGAATTTAATCTTTAGCCATATTTTCCCTCTTTCTTTCCCTTCGATATATACTTGGGGTTTTTTCTGCATCCACCTCCGTTCCCAAACAAATTAAAAGGATCAAGAACTGATCTCATTGTTCAATTCTTGTGCTTCTCAATTTATACCAACTCATAAGAATGCTATTACTTCTTAATAGACCAAACAGAGAGAAGAATGGGCAGCATCTCTAATTATGAAAGAAAAATTATGAAATTCATGCTGTCAGTGATTTCCAAAATGTACATTACCAAGCCACCAAAGGCCAAACAAAGTGAACAAGCCTAGATATCCGAAGAACCTCTCCATATCTGCCTTTTCTCCTGATCCAGTAGATTTCTTGAGGAGCACTGAGTACATCAAGAAAACCGTACACAGATCAAAATAAGAACCATGAAACTAGAATTATCAATGTAAAATAGAAGCGACAATATCATCCCAAACCTGATAAATATCCTACCTGTGAATAGGCCATAACACACTGCTGAAAGAAGACCAAAAACATCGCCGATAATGGAATGTTTAGCAGTCCTGTCAGCAGCGATGAACCCACAAAAATGATGCACTAGTTTTAGCCACAAAAAGTAGCAGATGGAAGTAAATTGAGAATTCCCTAATATTTGTAATCCATACAAATTGAAAAGCCAATTATGTCAAGAACCAGACAGGTTAGCTATGACCAAGAATGAAGTAAATGTATTGTGGAATTTATTTGTCAGAGGGGCAGGTTATTTTGTCTTAAGTAATATAGAAGCACAACTTTTGCAGTAATAACATATCATTGTATAATGGAAGAACAAAATGTTGCAGTACTGAAGAATTTAAGATGCTATAGATGGTAAACTTGAATAAAGCATCTTCTACCGCTGCACATGTAGTTTATTCCTCATGTACTTCAAATATCATCTTAGTGAAACAATTAAATCCTCTACAAAAATCTGACACTAGTATGGATAGCATTTTTCAGCATAGAATATCTTAAATGAATGTTGGAAAGTTTGCATAATAAAAATGGTTGGTTTGGAAAATCTCAAGACATAGTAACAAGACCTTAATACAGATAAACAGATGCTTATTTAGAACTTACACAGATACACTCAGCATTTCATCTGGAGCCCATGTTTTTCCAACCGTAGTCAGTGCTACACCACTCATACTAACTATAACAGCAACCATCTTTGAAATATCTATTGAATCCTGGCCAAGGACTGCCCCAAAAAGAAGCGTAAAAAGGCCTGATGTAGAGGTCAAAATGGTAGTACTAGCCACACTCGTATTTGCCAGTGCAGAGTTGGAAAAATACTGCAAACCATAAAGCAATTAAGTTGGGAATGCTAGTACTAACTACATAATCTATCTAGCAGAGATAGAATAGGACAAATAACAGCCAGTCACCTAGATCAAGACAGAATATGGCATGTAACAGCCAGTGATCTGGATACATGGTCATTTTGATCCATAATCAGACCAACTCAAATGATGATAACTTGACTGCTCAGCAAGTGTGTGAATTCATTGTCTGCCCATTCTCATCCATCATACATTTTCAAGAATAGGAAAGGACATATCAATTGAGAAATTCTAAATATGGACAAAACAAGTTCTCCATCTTTGTGATCTTTCTGGTTTTTACTTTACAAGTAAAGAAAACTCTTTGTGAATTTTCTGTTTGGAACTATTTTTTAAATAATCATTTAATATTTTTTAGAGTTCCTAACAGGAGATCTTACAGATGCTCAATGCTTCGTATATATTTTAATCAAGCAACAAACATTTGTTTTCTAAAACCAAGACACCATAAAATCTAGTACATGGTTAAACAAATGAGTATGACCATGAATCTTGAAGCAAAATCGATTAAGGATTGGGCAGTGAAGCATATCCCTTCCAGAACACATCTGCCAGCTTAGTTTTCCCCCTTTTTGCTCGCTATTTTGTTTTGTTTTTGTTTTTGGGGAGAGGGTGGAGATATAGACAGAAATGTTTGATTTAAGTACTGACAGCAGTATATTGTTCAATATAAATGTGTTAGATTATTATAGACAGAACAGTTACCTCTGTTGCAAACCATATGGGAGCAAGATACAAGCTACATTTGACAAGGTCCCATGAGTTATGTTCATCGCCCTTTTTAAGAAAGTGGAACCCATCTTTATGGTTAATATCAACCAATGGAAAGCCTTCTTCCGGGTCGTTGTAATCCATGTCTGCTATAGAATAATCTTTCAAAGCTCCTTCAGGATGATCATGCATATCATTGAGTTTAAGTGGCACACCTAGAACTGAGTCCTCGTCGAGGAGAAGATTATCAGTGTACAGTTTCTTCAAGAAACTCTGCTCTAATAAACTGCATAACCGATCTTTACAAACTGCTACAGGCAGGAAGATTGCCATAAGAGAGATCCCCAGATATGTAACCGCAAAAGGTTGTTTGTACTCTACAAAAATCTTCTGCAGGACATAAACGGAGTTATCTTAGTATCTCCTGTCCAAAAACCACTGCATCATATGATTGCAAATCTTCAAAATCGAGATTAAAAAAAAAAAAACAGAAACCAGTGAACGACAAAAGGAAAGTTGTTTAGATACATACTAAAAGAAAGGATCAGCACCTTCAGCATAGGAACTACAACATAATAAAACAACATTCTAAGTTTCCCTTTTGCAGCAGCTCGAAAGCTTTCTTTACCAATACTCCCCAAGTAATTGTTGTTAAGATACCATTAATGGAAAATTTATAAAACTGACATGATGTAACGGAGACATAATTCGTTTAGCAAAATGTTGGTTTCAGACTAACTTGCCTCAATGTACTCTTATATATATCAGTCCAATAAAACATCGCAATAGTGCATGATAAATTTGTTGCCTCTCATTTCTTTCACAACAATTGATAGTAGATAAAGATAATAATAAGATAACTACGCCAACAGAAACCAGAATAAGGTACATAACATCTCAAAGCCGATGACTAATCAAATGATGTTCTTTTAATGTATAAATACAATGGATACTCTACAGGGAGTATAATTCATAAGACTTTGTACGATGATGATCGCAACGACAAAAAATAATTCTACATAATGCTACTACCTGAAATTTGGACAGCTATTCACATGACTTTGCCTGATTATTACCAAGTACATTTCAATAATGTTTAGATTTCTGAACTTCCTTATGCAAATGATTTCAGTTGCTTGACTATAGAAACAAACCTTTTCCACTGCTTACCAATATATGGGGCAAAATTTCACTGCAAACCCTTACCTTTCTCTTTTGCATTTCTGCGAGACTTAATGAACCAGACTGCATGTTATTCTATAATGTTCTTCATGTTAGAACCAAATTACGGAAGAAGAAAAGGAAATTTTAAGGTTATAATACTTCTTATCAATCTTTCCCTATCTGGTTGTTGTATAAGAAAACAAATTTCGCATTCAGCTATGAAAAGAAACAAGCACTCCACAAAATAAACCAACTATATACTTCCTCTGTCCCACCACAATTTATGTGGCACAGTTGGAATATTGTGATTCAAACTTCTAAAAGTTTACCATGAATTCGGACACAAAAGCTTTTATATTAGTAGTATAAATCATAATAACTACACAACATAAAATATCAAAAAGAAATGTGTTGTTGACTCTTGAAATTCCAACGGTGCAACATAAATTAGAACAGAGAAAAAACGCCAAAAAGAAAATTACTAAGGCTTACCTGAGTAACTTCAGCAGAAGCAACCCATACAAACACAAAAACTCCTATAAGCCCTAATCCAACATTGTATTTCCAAACCATTTCTTAAAAAACTCACAAACAAAGTTACAGAAAAATAATTGTAATTTAGAAAAATATAATTGGTGCTCTGAGCTAGATAAAGCTAGTAAAATTTGTGAAGAAAAAACTCCAGGCTTTTGGTGGTTTTCTTAGGATGTAAAAAGGGGAGAAAATGTGTAATGAAGAGTTTGGAGTTGAAATGCATTTAATATTGAAGTTGACTGACATTACCCAGAAAAACTTAAACGTGAATAGTGCCTTTTTATTTGACATCTAAATTCATAGAGTATATTTCAGAGACGTACGGGAGTGACATTGTAACTAACACTTTTTGTCTGTTTGAAAGGTTGTTACATAGGGATCCTATTCTTTAATTCACATTTTTCCGGTTTAAGACCACAAGATTTGCTACCTTTGACATGAAAACATTAAGAAATAAAAATATTATATATTTTATTAGAAATCTTTTTACCGTTATCTAAATAAAAATTGATGAAGATTATTATAATTTTATATATATGAGATATATTTTCAATTAAAAATTTACATTGAATTATCTATTTTAATTGTTAAAATGATATTAAGAAAAAAAAATGATAATTTCCTATTTATTTATTTATTTATTAATTAAAGTGATTTTAAAAGAAAAGAAACAAGAACTAAATTCTTTAATAGGGATAGAGCATTTTTACGAAGAAAAGGGTAATTTGACCTATTAAGTAATAATGGCATTTTTGAGCCAAATCATTGGCAGTATGAGCATTTTTGGACCAGATTATTAGCTGTAGACATTTTTCTTTATCCTTTTTTCGTAAGAAAATTTACACGATATATTGTTTATATATATAGAGAGAGATGGTTAGATAGATTGATTATGAATTCCTAAATTAGAAGACTCGAGATCGACTTAGCTGTAATAGAATCTCAAAATTCACCTTCACTGAGCTGAAGGACTGTTTTTTTCGTTGGTCGATAATGTTTGAAACGAATCCAGATGATTCGAAGTGCACTATTAACCAAATGAACATATAGGAAATAGATACAAAAAAGGAAGTGAACGATGAAAAAATTGCAGGGCAAAAATTGAATTGATGTAATTAAATTTAAATTTAAGCAGGTGGTACAAAGCTTCTCTGTCTGAGCAGTTGATGCATGTCATGGACAATCTTAAATACAACATCAGGCTTTGCTAGCCTTATAGCATTTTGAGACATCACTTTTAGTTCATCTTGTCTCGGACCAAACCACTCACCAACTCTTTTGGTGATTTTGAGAATTTCCCGCATCCCTTCTCGGCAACATATGCCACATTTCCAGATTCCTGCAATAACCAAAAGAAAAAAAGAGGAGATAGCTACGACTACAACACAGGGACAGATCAAGGTCTTGAATAATAGGAAACTTACTACTGGATGTCATGTAGTGATCATAGCATACTGGAAATTACTACTCAATTGACTTATAAACCACTTGTAATTTGACTGACATTATTGACACAACTTCCAGGATTAATACTTCTCGCAGAACTTAATCACTTGGATTATGTAACGTCGAAAAGTATGGTATCAGCAAGAAGTCTAAATGAGTGTTGCATATAAGAAGATAATTTACCACATAAAAAGCTTAATAGTGAACTACTTAAATGAAGTTTAGGGGTGAAGGTGGAATTTAATAAGTTTGACAGCTTATAGTGAACTACTTGAATGATAGATGAAAAGGGGTTGATTGACTGGTCAATGGAGAGCTTCATAAAGAATATGCAGCAAACCTCATACATGCACCTTTTAGATAATACGATAAAAGTCTAGTAGAGAACCTGCTAGAAAGTAAAGTTTCAAGTGAGACATCCCTGGACAGGAATTTTCCAGTCTACTGAATTCAATCTATCGGCAAGCTTCTTGTTCCTCCCACATATTACAAGGACCTGACCTGTTGGCTCCCTAAGCCTTTTATCTGCAAGTGCTCGAGCTGTAGCCTCTATTGGCCCCATTCCTTCCCCACCACCCATTAGCAGTACGGCAGGTAGATGCCCCTCCATTTCAAGTTCCTTCCTCAATTCAACCTAGCATTTCATAACAAAACAATTTAGAAAACTTTAATCCTATTGTCACAGACAGCCATCCAGTAATAATAACCGTTTCTACAAATCTGGAGCTGATTCAGTCAAAATTCTCGATATGAATAAATGAGGTGCAAGAAGAGAATCTCTATAAATGGTGGAGAAATTAAAAGATATAGCAGCATATTTACTGAGCATTAGATAGCATCTCTTTTCTACCTCATGACTAGATGTATTAATAAATCACGAGTCCTAATGATTTCAGTTTCTCCACCTTTATCATAAAAACTTCACTTGCTCCTGTCCTATCTGACTAGGATAATTCATAATCCCGACACAATCACAAGCAGTAATAAATAGAGGTGAGAGTTATCTGTGGTCTGAATAGCATACCCGTTAGTTCTTTGACATAAAAAAGAAAGAGGGTAAAATTGAATTAAAATCATGTATTATACTCTTATTAGCAAAGAGTAATACCTAATCTTGAGTTTGACATGATCCTGGACATGGGGGAATTGGAACTAGCTGATAAGCATTGTTGCACAATTATTGATAATGACCATCATGAGGTACTTTTTTGGTTTGTTTTCCTTAAGCAATCAATTTATATAATTTAAATATAAAAGTTATATATGCTGGAAATGCAGTTCATATGGTAATGAAATACTATTACTTCCCAAGGTATGTTGTGTTCAGCACGGACCAAATTTATATTCTTATTGCTAAGAGTTTATTTTTGTAAAGATATGATACTTGGGTCTAACTCAACCTCAAAAACTAGCTAACTCATGAGGGGAGGATTGACCAAGTCCAAATAAACAAACCACCAATCCATTCCCCTACCGATGAGGGACTCTAACCCACTCTAACGTTTTTCAATAATAGCTCCACAGAGACTAGGCTTACTTTCTCTCTCTTTCTTCACCTATTTGCTTTCTTCTTTTCATGTTGACTCCTACGGAGAGTGCAGGACCTGAAAACTATGAAACTTTTGTGTTTCCACAACATCTATTTTATAGTAATAGAAAAAACATCATATAAGATGCCGATCTTTATGTATTAATATTAAAAAAAAATTCTTTAGAGGTTTTAAAAAGAAGAAGTCTTTCATCAGTACTTGACCAAGACGGTATCAAAATTATGTAGATAAATATATTAAGATGTGGCTCAACCAGAGTACTTAAATCGAGAAGCATTCATTTTAATTCTCTTATCAAACTGAATACTTCTGATTTAATTACTGTGGTCTTGCCACATCTTAATATCTATATACACATGACACCATCTTAAATAGTTAAATAAGAAGTACTCATATTAACTATAGAGCTGAATGAGAGAAATTTATTCATTTCATGCTGACACTCAACAGCATACCCAATAAGCCTCATAGTGACTTTAGTAAAATGACATTCAACATGTTTTTCATGATAACACTCGACAACATGCTAGGAACACTTGTCCTTTATCATATATCCTACAGCCATTCCCGTGATCAAATATAGATTATCATTCAATACATTAAAACGGAGTAACTTCCCATTTGTGAACATATTAGCTTGGAAAACAGAAAATGTCCCTCTTGACAATCTTGTTGTATACTCCTGTTGCAGCAGTAACTAAAAGTTCTTTTTTTAATACAAGGGAGATTACAATATAATCAAAATCAATGCGCAATATGAAAATGTGACACAAATCGGGAATTGTTTCTCTCTTCTGTGGGAGTTTTCCTAGGAATCTTTATATAACCTGAAAAGTTGGTAACTGAGAGAGTGATCGGTGAGAAATGCTAGTGAAATGTAATATGCTTGACGCTATTACCGGGAACAACCAGGGATTAACCTGATGCTATTACCATGTAAAGATATGACACTTGGGTCTAACTCAACCTCAAAAGCTAGCTCATGAGGGGAGGGTTGCCCAAGCCCATATAAACACACCATCAGTCCATTCCCCAAACGATGAGGGACTTTAACTCACTCTAACATTTTTCAATAATAGTTGCATAGGGCCTCAACTTGATTTCTTTCTCTTTCTTCACCTATTTGATTTCTTCTTTTCAAGTTGTCTCTTGTGGAGGGTGATGAACCTAAAAACTATGGAACTGGTGTGTTTCCACAACATCTATTTTTATATAAATAGAAAAGATGACATATAAGATGTCAATCTTTAAGTATTAATATTGATTTTTTTTCTTTAGATGATTGAAAAAGAAGAAGTCTTTCATCAGTACTTGACCAAGATGGTATCAAAATTATGTAAATAAATATATTAAGATGTGGCTCGACCAGAGTACTTAAATCGAGAAGCATTCATATTGATTCTCTTATCAAACTAAATACTTCTGATTTAACTATTGTGGTCTTGCCGCATCTTAATACCTACATAAGTTTGACACCGTCTTAAATGGTTAAAACCACAAGTACTCATATTAACTATTGAGACGAATGAAAGAAATCTATTCATTTCTGCCGTAACTGTTCAGAATCTATGCAGAATGTTTGCACTTCTATTCTCAACTCTCAACATTATCCAGAAACCAGCATACGAATATATATATATATATATATATATATATATATTCTATAAATCCTTCATTTTCCTTATCAAAATTCTTGACTCTCGCCTATGAGATACCACACAAATATATAATCATCTTATTCTCACAAAAAATCAACGAATGACGGAATAAAATAAAAATTGAAATACAATGAAGCTACAAGCCATTTATAATTTAAGGAACTACTGCCCATTTAAAATAAATGCACAATTATAACAGACTCAATGTTTCAATTTATAGTCCAACTAGGGTAAGGTGGGGGAACTGCACTTACCTTTGGGCAAACAAGCTTCACAAATGACGATCGCACAGGAAGGCCAAAAACTTTTATTTGAGATGGTTGGAAGCCAGCATTCAGTGCAACCTCTTCCGATGGACAGTAGCACATTGTAATAAGTTTATGAAAGCTGAAAGGGGGGGGGGGATCAGTACTAGTGTCCAAATTACACATTTGGTGAATACGTGCAAAATGTACAATGTCAGATGACGAGGGCATATATAATAAATCAATTAATATGTGTGTTAAATATACCATGTTGGATGACAAGTACATAAATCCGTTACAACAGTAGTAAATATAATCTTCTTTAAGATCCCCTTGGACCTCAAGATACGTAGAGGCACATGCTTCATTAGAGGATGTACACTAATAATGATATCCGGCTGGTATCATTAAACCTTTTGCAACCTTCCTGCACACAGTATGAGAGAAGAACTCTAAGGTATATGACAGAAGCAACTATAGTTAGCAAATGTACAAGTTAGCTAACAGTCAACAACATACACATGAAGCCTCATAGTGAATTCAGTAAAATGACATTCAACATGTTTTTCAAGAAGATAGATAACAGTGAGTTATTACACTCGACAGCATGCTAGGGACACTTGTCCTTTATCATTTATCCTACAGCCATTCCCATGATCAAATATAGATTAACATTCGATACATTAAAATGGAGTAACTTCCCATTTGTGAACATATTAGCTTGCAACATAGAAAGTGTCCCTCTTGACAATCTTGTTGTACACTCCCGTTGCAGCAGTAACTAAAAGTTCTTTTTTTTAATACAAGTTGAGTATTGTATTTTCTGTCAGCAGAAGGGCAGGCAAAAATAGGACATCATTATAAATTCAACTAATGAAGTTGTCTAACCTAGCAATAAAAGCAGATGTAGCAGCAAAATTGGATTGATGAACTACACGAGGCGCAGATGCATAATATGTCATTCTCCATAAAGGGTCATATTTCACCAAGAAATTGTAACTCCTTGGCAATTGGTTGAAGGGCCGCAGCGTATGATCAGTCCATAAATCAGTAACAAATACCCGCAATGCACACCCTCTTTAAACTAATAAAACATAATTCACAAACATACACATACACTCACATTCTGTATCATAACTAACACATATAAATCGTACACTATCTAACAAAATCAATAGAAATGACCTGATATTTATCTCCGAATTGTTCGTTGAATGTTGCCTTAATGGCTTCAACAGATACCCTGTGACCCCCACCAGTATCACTCATCAAAATTAGCACCTTTTTTGGACATTCGGATTCAACACCATTAATGGGTACTACTCCTTCATCCTTGGTAACATCCCCATCTTCCCTCAACCCATTGCTATCCTCACAATCAACACCAATAGAGGCAAACGCAAGTGGAATTCACTCGCAATGTAGCCGAATATCTCTATTAAACTGAAGAATAAATCTTCTAATGCTTGAAATACCACCATTTCTACCACTATTCAAACTAAATAAAGGGTTTAATGGCTTATTCTTATGATTCAAACACAAAAGATCCCGACTTGAGTGTACATCTGAAGTATAGATGTTGTAATTGAGTTTATTGGAGTTATCAAACGCGAAAGAGCCAAACTTGGATACAAAATCAAAGGGGTTGGCGGATTCTTGAGTCACAGAGGAAGGCTGTATCATTCTTGAAATTTAGGAGATTACATCAAAATCAATGCGCAATATGAAAATGTGACACAAATCGGGAATTGTTTCTCTTCTGTGGGGTTTTTTCCTGCGAATGTTTACTCCTCTATGTTTGACTTGGCATATTCTTAACAAATAATAATAAAATAATTATTTTATTATATCACCCATAATTTTTTGGGGATAAGGGTTTGAAAAATACCTTAACTTTGGTCGAATTTGCTGTTGCGATACTAAACTTTCATAAGGACCTATTACTTCCCTAGACTATTTAATACCGTATTTTTTACCCCCTGAACTATTTAATAGTGTATTTTAAAGGTATATATGTGTCCACGTGGACACATTACTATTTATAATTTTGCATTATTTTTTATGTCCACGTGGACAAATATATATGTTTAAAATACGGTATTAAATAGTCTAGGAAGGTAATAGGTTCTCATAAAAGTTTAGTATCAACAACAAATCTAACCAAAGTTGGGGTATTTTTCAGACCTTATCCCTAATTATTATAAGTAATCTAAAAATTGGAAATGAATAGTGTTTAACAATAACAGTGAAAATAGATATAAAATATTAAATTATATTTTTCAAATTGAATAAGTAGAAATATACATATATTTTTGATGTAGTAAACAAGTAAAAATGAAGGTAGGAAATATTATATTGAACATTCTTCCACTTTGGAAAAGAAAGAAAAAAGTCATGTTCACACGTTTTGAAAACAAATGCGATGACAAAATTAATTTTTAACCGTCGATTTAAATGGAGATTAACGTTCCATATTATACTATGAAGAGGCGAATCTAGGATTTTTCGAATATGGGTACACCAAGAAAAATGTATTAAGTGGGAATTGATCCTCAGTCCTCAAGATCAAAAGCTTAACATTTAACCATGTGGACCAACTAGACTTTTTATAGTATGGGTGTCAGAATATAATAATATACAAACGGAAAAGGGTCAAAATTACCCCTGAACCATGCGAAATAGATCACTTATACCTTTCGTTACATTTTGGGATTAAAAATGCCCCTGCTGTTATCCCAAGAGACCACAAATACCCTCAAGAGTTAACACCTCAAATTTTTAGTGACATGGCAAGCCACGTGGGACTAATCCTTCCACCTAAGTGTTGCCAACTAGGATTCACTACAAAAGAACTAGACCTTTAGCGGCAACAATAGTCGCCACTAAAGATTATGAGTGATTTTTAGTGGCGACTAAGGTTGCAACAACCATTCGCAACTAAAACCTATTGTTTCAACAAAATAATATGATAATTAATTTTCGGTTGCAACCTAATATTCTAAAATAAATAACTTGGACTATTAACATTAAAAACATCCAATATTATTACGAAAATCATCAAAATTACTTCTCGATTCAAATCTCCTACTAAATAATGCATCATTGTACATTTTATACATTTACATATGATATAAAAATAAAACATATATTGTCTTCAAACTCCTCCTTAATCGATATCATTTTTTATTTTTTAAAAACAATGAAGAAAAAACACACAAATCAGAATTTATTGTTAAAAAACCTTTAGTGACGACTTTCTGGGATTTTGTGGCGACTGTTGTCGACGCTAAAGGTCTAGTTCTTTTGTAGTGAATCCTAGTTGGCATCGCTTAGGTGGAAGGATTAGTCCCACGTGGCTTGCCATGTCACTAAAAATTTGGGGTGTTAATTCTTGAGGGTATTTGTTGTCTCTTAGGATAACGGCAGGGGGATTTTTTATCCCAAAATGTAACGAAGGGTATAAGTGGTCTATTTCGCAAAGTTCAGGGGCAATTTTGACCCTTTCCTTCCGTTATACAAATGTTAGAAAATATCTAATTTTACGAAGAGACCACGGGTTCCGATTCCCTATTTTTTGCTTCTAAATTCGCCACTGACACTATGGATATAAATAGTGTAATAATTATTTATCAATTAAACAAAGTCTTTTAACGTCCTCTCCCTCCCGCCAAAACACACAACAGATATCCCTCTGTAAATTCCTATGAGCTCACTCAAAAACCAAATCTAGCTCACTGATTAAGACAGTGATGGCGTAAATACATGGAATCTTCTAATCCAATTAATCGCGCAGATCTTTGGGGTTGCTATTTTAATAATCATATTGGTTTTATAACAGTAACCGAGTTATGGATAAGGACATCTACTATGGTGCATAGGAAAACAGACTCTACCATAATAACTCTTTGACATTTACCGAAAATCCAGTTACATGTTATAGGTTATAACACAAATCTCAGACAAACAACAGGAAATGAGATCACTTTTAAGAAGCCAATAATGAAGATTATCAGAATCTTGAAGAGATGAGATGTACCATATGCTTTATCAATTTGATTTTGTTTCGAATATGCCTCTTGGAATGAACTGTCATCCATAGTCTGTACAACATACTCTATCAGGTATCTCATAGGCAGAAACCAGGAAATAAGGTTGATACATTGGATTGGTACTTTGGTAATCAATCACAGAGCCACATTGACGGTGGTCTGTTGAACATCCTTTGTCGGAGAATTATACGTGTCTGTAAAAATTTATGTATATATAGGTCAAAAATTACTTTTATGCATATTTATTAGAATCTTGAACACCTTTTGTGAAATTCCGGGATTCATGGTTATTGCTATTTGCTAGTTGGGAGCTGAGACTTGCATATCTGATTAGAATGGCGTTATAAGGTCCTAATAAAGAAAGGGAATGTATGTTCTGTTTATTAGAAATAGGTTCTTGATTAAAAATCTTTTCTTTATGATCTGTTATAGTGAATTGTAATTGAGTTAGAATGTGTTCCCACTTCCCACAGCTCTTTTATTGGAACAATGTCTTTTTTCCTTTTTAGGTGGTAGGAGTGTCAGAAGTCAAAAGTAATTTGGTTGCAGAAGGAGTCCGGCTTGTCAAGAACTTAAATGGTAGTCTCATATCTTATCCTTGTTGAATTGTTACTATTTGACATCATTTGCACATTGATCTGTAAGACTTAACTTCCATTTCAAACTATTTCTTTGTGAGTCAGCTTGTAGGATCAGAGAAAATGTGTAGCTGCTGAAGGAAATCTTTCTGGTATTGATGATTCTGAGGTATGTCTAATGTCCTATGGCAATTGAACTCAATGTCTGTGTCTCGGGGCCGGGGGATGGGTGCCTCGAGGCGGGGGATGGGCCTTAAGTACATTTTAGTTTTTTTACAGGTCTGTGACTGTTAGTTGGATTTATCTCCTATGATTGAACTCGAATCGCTTTTTAATCTGTCTTTTCCGTTTAAGTTATTGACTATCGATCTTGGTTATAACAGGATCTGCAAAAATGTAAAAGATGTTTAATCCCAACAAATTCACAACCTTGCTTTTAGTTAATATTAAAATTGTCTTATCAATTATAAGTGTAATTGTGAAACCAATATTTGATGCATTTCTTCTATAATGGGGCTATATGCAAGTTTACAATTCTCTTATAATGGCAAAATAAAAATCTCTATGCTGTAGTAAGATATCATCATTTGTCAGCTTAGATCAGATGCTTATACGTGGAAATTGTTAACGTTGGTTAGAGACTTGACATGTTGCAGACCTATGTAGTGATTCTTTCTGATTGAATTGTTGTTTACGTTTGCAGTTGGTGGCAACATTTGGAAAACCATGTCTACGTGCAACAAGATGTTCATGAGTTCTTCATTTAAATGTTGCACAGGATCCATGACAAAGAGGGGAAAGCAAATTTGGCAATCAAAGGTATATTTTGATGAGAATGGTTCTTATACTTCTTGTCTCATGTAGGACATGGTCTGGGGTCTGTTTCTTTGATAACGCATATCGTTCATCTCTTTCTGTTTGAAATGCAATACAGTGAGTAGATATAGTACAGATCTTGTCATGTACATATTCGATTTTCGATTTCAAAATTTCCGTCTGTACTTCTATTTGGGATCAATTTCATTGATGAGAAAATGGGTGATTAATGTATTAAGACCTTGAGAACTTGAGAGTTTCATGGCTTCCTCTTCTACATTGTCTCTTATAAGAAACATTTCTTAAACAGATAATGGAGATTGCCAGTGTATTGCTCATAGGGCTTTCTATGGGCCCTTGAGATCTGATGTCACCTGTGCATCATGCGGTTTCACTTCAACTACTCATGATCCTTGTATGGACATTTCTCTTGACTTGAGTGCGTGCAACTCCAGCCAAAAGGATTTTGGTAGTAAGTCCAGTAAGCCAAATGAATCTCTTGTAGGATGCTTGGACCTCTTTACAAGACCAGAAAAATTGGGATCCGATCAGAAATTGTACTGTAAAAATTGTCATGAAAAGCAAGACGCTTTAAAACAAATATCCATCAAAAAGCTTCCTCTTGTGCTCTGCTTTCATATAAAACGATTTGAACATTCTCCCACCAGAAAAATGTCCAGAAAGATTGATCACCACGTGCAATTTCCTTTGTCTTTGGACATGAAACCATATATTTATCATCTTCAATTGTAAGAAAAAGAGACGGGAACAGAATCTTTTTGTTTGACGGTGATGAATTTCTACAGAATTTGAAATTTTTGCAGTGGTCACACATTCAGGAATGTTAGAATCTGGTCACTATGTGATGTATTTGCATTTGAGAAACCAATGGTACATATGTGACGATGCATGGATAACTGAAGTTGGCGAAGAAATTGTTAGGGCCTCACAGTGATATCTGATATACTATGTACAGAAATGCTCTACCACAAGAGTTGTGAAGATGTTAGCTGCTAGCCAATGTCACTGCGAGCAGACACATTTGTTCCGATAACTGGTTGCTGCTAGAACTTCAATGTTTGTGAGCTGGACTTGGATATGTTTTCTGCATATTCTGTCCAGCCAGGTAATAGTATTGGGGGCCGTGAAGTATGATGGTAAGTCTTGGAGACTCTCCACCCGCCAATGCATTCCTGTTAGAGGGATGATACTGGAAATTATATGACTCAAAATTTGGATTTCGAGATAGAGAGTTGTTAACTTGTGAGAGTTCTTATAAAGATGGAACCAACATTAGTTTTCCTTTTAAGGCCTTTAGCAGGAGCCTTATGAATGTACAGTAACTTGACACTAACAATGTCAGGGGAATCTTTTGTTTGGTCCCTTTTTAAGGAATAAAAAAAGAAGGTTTATATGAGAATCGGCATTGAGAAATTCCAGGATTGGCTCTGGAACCTGTTTTGCCTTGTTGAACTGTTTATATGATTTCCCAACATCTTATATGAAAATGAAATTCCTAAAGGTGCTATCTCCGACTTTCAGGTTAATTGATTAGAAACTTAGGCGCCCTCTTATTTATTTTCCCGCACCATCTGTTTTATCAGCAATGAGCTTCAATGAGAAAGAAGTTAAGCAGAGGGGTGGCTGTCTTTATTTTAATTCATTGATCCTTTTTACCTAGCATGATCAGTTGGCTTTTGATTAGTCATCCATCATTAGAACTGAAAAAATGATTTTTTTGAGTTTGATTGCTCAACATGGATTAAAATCGTTCAAAAATTTTCGGATCGGTCATTTTAAATGTGAATGCCTTTTCTTTTGCTCGTTCCTTGCTATTGTTGAATATAGGTGTTCCTTTTCTCATCTACTTTTTCTTGAATAATTTGTGAAACTTCAACATAACTTGTGTCATTTTAGTATAGTGATTTATTTACTCAGAACCATGTACATGCCTCAGGATAAAGATTGATGGGATAAAACGAGACCCATGGTTCGTTCCTTTTCATTCCTTTCATTGTGAAAGGTTGGAGAGACAACTACCTTCATTAAGTACGAAACACAATATTTGATAATTACTCTGTCCAACAAAGTTTTTGTTGTATCTTCTTTTTGTTAAATATATGAACCAAATTGTTTAAGTGCATTTTTCTAACTTTGGTTTTTTTAAGGCAGGCAGGGGGGGGGGGGGGGTGCCTCGAGGCAAGGGTGGGGGGAAGGGGGCCTCGGGGCACGACGGGGCCTCGAGGCGGGTGGAGGGGTACGACGATACCTCGAGGCTGGGAAAGGGGGCCTCGAGGCACGACGGTGCCTCGAAGCTGGGGAGGGCGTGGTGCCTCAAGGGGGGGGGGGGGGGAGGTCGGGGCACGACGGTGGTACAAAGTGTGGGATGCCAAGCACAAATTGTAACTTTTTGCGCATCAATGATCACTGAATTTTATAATTATTTTTTTTTTAAAAAAAAGAGGTGGTAGGTGTGGGGGTAGATTTGTAAATAAGCCACACGCTGTTTAATATCTAACCATTGCAAGCTGCAACGCCTTGATGAAAAACCATGTGTACCTTTGAAAACTCACATCCAAAATTTAAATGTCGTATTAATGTTTCTGCCACTAAATTTTTATATTTATAAATCTAAAATTTAATATTTATTGACAATTGAAGTCTGCTTTTACACAGATTATGTTGGATCCTTCGCTCAACTATAGGTGAAAATCTATTAAGTTAGCCATTTATGCTTATTTGGTACGGATGCTTGTGCACATGTTAATCCATTTTGGGAAAATGATAAAAAAAATGCCCTTAAACTATGTGAAAGGAACAAAAATGTCCTCCGTTTATAGTTTGACTAAAAAATGTCATTACCGTCAATACTTTTGTTCAGAAAATCAACTCCAACCTAATTCTATATTTTAGTCTCTAAAAATGAATCTGCTTCTCTCTCCTTAATATTATATAATTATTTTCATTTCATTTTTGTTTTCTTATTTCATAATGTAAATCTTTTTTTTTTCAAATAATAATCTATACAATCTTCATGTAATATAAAATTTTATTCTTTTAAAATTCTTTATTTAATAAAAGAATATTTTATTCTAAATAACATAAATGCGAAAAATATTACAGCAAACAATTCAAATCAAAGTAAAATTATTGATGAACTACAATTATATCATAAATATTGCATTATCGTAAAAATTATTTTCAATTTTATATAAATATTTAACTTTCAAGATTGTTACATATCTCCCAAAAATGCTTTATTAATGCATTACGGAGTTCTTTAGATTAACGATTGCAACATGTATCCAATTATTTTGTATACTAATTTACTTCCCCTATTCCATTTTAAACTATTGCATCAAGAATTTTCATGCTCATTAAAAAGTGTAGTTTAATCACTTATCACTTTAGCATATAAGTGGATTACATATTTAAAGTGATAAAAACTTCTAAAAAATAAAACTAGAAGAATTGTTAATTCAAGATGGAAATAGTATATTTATCAATAATATATTACTTAGAAAATAACTACAAATATTAGAGACTTAATTAATAGTCTTGTATAAATAATATTAAATTACATATTTAAAGTGCTAACTTTTAAAAAAAAAAAAATTATTAATTCGGAAAAAAGTAGTAACTTTTCAGTAACATATTTTTAGATGTTATATTACATACGAAAATAATTACAAATAATAATGACTTAATTAATGATATTGTTAAAATAATATTAAAATAACCAAAAAGTGAAATAGGGAGGTGAATAGTAGTTCTCCAAATGAATGGAGTACAAAGGGTAATATGGAGAGAGGTTGAAGAAGACATTCTCTATTTTACTCTCCAAATATAGAGAATGAAAAATAAAATAAAAATGGGTCGGAGATAGTCTAAGGAAGCATTTTGGAGGAAGAAAGTCCAAAGACTTTCCCAAGCTATGGATGCACAAAAGACCATTTATGGGATACACGTATGATCATTACGCTTCAATCGGGTTATTCTATTTCACCTCAAGAGGAGAGAGCAGAACAAATCCCCCTTTGAGTCAAACACCTATGTCGAGTCTACTCTGTTAGAACAGATCAAAAAAAGAGGAAAGAAAAGAGAAGGAAGAGGCAGAACAAAGGCCTACTGATGCCAGGGGAGGCAGCATTTCTTAGAAATCTTTGACTCAAACAGCTAGGTCGACTCTATTAGAATTTAGAACAAATCAAGAAAATAAATTATAACATAACAAACTGAACGGATATAAACAAAAACAACCAAGCAGATGCCATCAGCAGTAGCTGTCAAGCATCGTTAAGTTCACAAAAGAAAAGAAACAACCTTGCAGATAGAACACAAACACACAACAAACAATAAGAATGGCAACCATATTGAAATCAATGCACATCACAGGCTTTGCATGATAGAATACGTTATTCTTGCCAAAGCCCAAATAGTTACAACTTAATGGCACTTGAACAAGATGAAAGCTTGCGGGTCCTCAACTTATATAACATATCCATTAAAGAAAGAGTTTAGATCCAAGACTGTGAATTAGGGCGTTGAATTACTCCACATGGCAAGATAGAAAGTATGTCACCCGGATTTAGAAGATAGAAAAAACAAAAACAAAGTATAACGAAAATTCTAAGAGGTTGAAATGCACTCTCTTTCATCCATGTCATTCATCAAACTCATGCATGTGATCTAACAGATAGTTTGCAGCCATCTCCTCATTTTTGTTGCATGCAAAAAATACTTGCAACACCAAAGCTCGATCGAAACCCATAGCTTCAAGCTGTAAAGATCAACACCAACAAAGCAGAAATGGACAGCAATATCACATCAGAATAATATTTCATATCTGCTAAAGCTCAGTGAATTATATATCACAACTGAAGACGTAAAATTTGGAAAGACAAGAGTGACATCCATAATAGTTTGCTTCTTTTTAGCTTTCTAGATACCAAAGGGATAGGTAGGTAGTGGAAGATCAAAAGACATGTGCAACTTTTACTAATGTATAAATTTTGTGGATATAATAAATCAGCTGATTTTGCTGAAAACAAATGATAACACAAACCCAATAGTCCTTCCAGGTAAAATCACATGCAATGCAGCATGAAACTAACAAGTAATGCTCCATCCAAAAAAATAAAAAGTAATGCTCTATCAAGTTAGAGAAGCCATTCTTGCTTTACCAGTTTGAGAGGATTCTCTGGAGATTACCTCGATCAATCTTTTTTATGAACTTGTGTAAAAAGAACACAAGCAAGAATTTTTCATAAAAACGTGGTAATGAGAAAGTAGCAACATCCCCTCAGTGTCGGGCAGGGGTGGAAAATTGTGTAGAATGGTTTTAGGCACCCAAAGGTGAGGCCTGGTAGTTTGTGATGTGGGATGAAAATCATGGGAGACGAAGGTTCAAATCCCGGCAGAGACAAAAAATGATTTCTTCACATTTGCCCAAGTCTTGGTGAGCAGAATAACCCAATAGTTACGGTGGTAGAAGGTAGCATAGGCACCCGGTTGAATAATTGAGGTGCACACAAATTTGGCCCAACCTCCACCATACTTTAATAAACAAAACAACACATGCTGACAAGTGTAACCTAATGTTTTCCACACAGATTTACCATTTGGCTCTTGATATGAGGAAGAGGAGACTGTGAAAAGAGTAATTCCGTATCAGTATGGTACAAGATTAAATGGAGTGCCAACTCAATAACTCATTCACATGGCCATGGGGATTTAAGGCAGGAACTTGTAAATGAAAAGGAGACAAGAATAATATGGCAAACTACACCTTGCATTTGGCAGACAATATGGAAAGATAGGAATATTAGGTGTACTGAAAAAAGGTAAAAAAAAAGAAGCAGAATCAAGTTTAACAGTTTGTGATAGCTGTGTTTATAGAGAAAGGCAGAATGTAGAGAAAGTGGTGAAATCTCATGGATTCATTAGTGCTCTTTGCATTAAGAATCCGTAAATGCATTGTTGTGGAATATTACATTAGGTGGTTACTGAACACAGCATTTAGAAATATAACGGTAGCATAATACTGGTGATCACTCTTGTCAGTACAGTGTACGCACCTTTGAAGCCTAAACACAAAGATATAGCTGTTAAATATGACATTCCTAAATATGAAGGATCTGTTTTTTTTTTAAAATCAAATATGGAGCTCTGGTATTTTTACACATCGGCACATGAAAAATCATGGACATAAAAGGTGCAGGCAGACTATCTAATGTTGCATGCAAGAAAATTGAGTTTAAGCTTTAAAAAACTGGTTCGGTGCTGCACCCTCAGCACTTCAACTATCAAGTAATAATTTGCAAATCCTACCAGTGTCGTGTAAAACGAAACAGGAACAAGGCATAGGCTTGTCCTTCCTTGTAATGATTTAATGATCATTGGAAACTCAATTCATAGATGTTATGGCTTTGTGTTAGATAAAAGAAAGGTAATAATTCCAACAACATGAAAAGGCACCAGCAATCACTCTGAGGTTCCCCAATAACATTCCAGTCTTACAGGAAATTGTCATGAAATGAACTAGATCTAACTGAACCTGTAACCATGTGGCACAAGCTAAAAGATAAATGAAGAACTTACTCGCTCAATAGCCTCGCGCTCTTCAGGTGTGACAGTCACAGCTTGTGGTATAGTCCCTGCCGGCTGCCCAGGCACGTTCCTGATAGTACCATATTATGACAAAGTCAACCTCACATACAGATACGAAGATGTCAAAAAAAGGATTTTGGATGACTAGAAGCGTAAGTTGCTGTGCCTCATATGCATCCAGCTCCCTAATTCAAAACAAGTAGTTCTCACCCTTCCCCCTCAACGGGTTCATTGATGAGGCGCAAGAAGTCAGCTTGATGCTCTTGAATCAGCCGCATCAATTGAGGATTTTGCTTACCCAACTCCTGGAGCATTGGCTGCAGAGTGAAAAAAACGTCACTGTTCCAGGTTCCAGAAACCATTTGTAAAAGCTTTGAGCAAACAAAATTAAAAGCCATGTGTGTCAGTCTGTGTGTGAGATACCTGCAATATTTGTGGGTTTGCTTGCACCATTGCTCGGAGGGCTTGAAACTGTTGTGGGGAAAAAAGGTTAAAAAATTATACTGACAAATTAATTACCAATTTTACAAAGGTAGGATGTGCACCTGTGGACTATTGCTTAAGAAATCCAAATTTCCAGCTCCAACATTTGAACCCACATTTGGAAGGCCCTGATGGTAAATTTGAGATAATTTTTAGCAGTTTGAATAAAATGTGAGCACAAACTTAAATTTTCTGGTGGATTTCACCACCTGAGGAAAGAGATCCAAAGGATTAGCATTTGGCCCACCGGACGGAACTGCTGGCTGTGAAGCCTGAACTGGAGGATTTACAGCCTGTCCGCTGGCAGGAGCAGCAGGTGGGATTTCTGCTTGCTCAGGAATACCCTGAATGATAATAGGTGTACTTTAAAGTCAATTAAAAGATGTGATATTAGAAGACAAAAGAAAATACTAGAAGCTATCACAACACAAGCACTAACTGACAACAGAATGTGAGCATTTTCCTACTTTCTGAACTACTTATATTTTCTGGGCAAAGTAACTTCAAGAGAATATGAAGCTTCAGGAATGCTATGTGTTCGATGCACAAAGTAAAGAACTTAATCAATTGTGAACTCACAGAGTAAAGGTATTCAATAGCTCTCTCTGGATTGTTATATGCAGCCCGTAGAGCACGCACAACCGTATCCCGTTCCCAACTTCCACCACCCATATCAAGAATCTGTTGAACCGTAGTTTCTAAGGTACTTCCAGCAACAAGGTTTGATGCCGCTTGGCCATACACGTCTGTCAAGGGACTGTTTGACAAAGAAAGTAATATAAAGCATGACCAAACTAATCACATAGCATGACCAAAAAGTAATTTTCTAGTCCAAGATGTTATGATGTACTCACTTAGCAGCAGCTGGAGCTGGTGCTGGTGCTGGAGCTGGAGCTGGAGCAGGAGCAGGAGCAGATTGTGCACTAAAAAACCAAATAAGCTTAAGCTAACTAAACCACAAACAAAAAAATTGATTCTAAGCATCTTCCAACCAACAGCAAAAAGTTATGGGGAACAGAAACTCACGGTGCCACACTTGCAGCAGTTGCTTGAGGTGCTACTGTCTGTGTAGGTTGACCTGTGGATGTTGCAGGTTGGGCCTAGTCAAACAGATACCATCAGCTAACCATTACAAATTCATAAAACCATCTTTAGATGGTTCAAAGCACAAGATGTTAGACTTCAAGTACCCCAGAACAGCACAAGTAATATAATCATTACACAAGCCTCAGCAAAATCACTCTCTCAGCGCATAGCTCAACTAAAACTCATAAACCAAACATGTGTCTCCAAATAAACAAGTACAAGTGTAGGTTACAAAAACAATCAACACTCATCACAGGTTTTTAGCAACAGGAGAACATCGGGACAGATGTCATCAGCTCCCAAATAACCATTATAGATTCATACAATCATCTTCAAATGGTTCACAGCATAAGATATTAGGCTTCAAGTGCCCCAGAATAGCACAGGTAACATAATCATTTCACAACACTCATAAAAATCACTCTATTTCATCGCATGGTTCAGCTACAAAACCCATAAACCAAACATCCGTCTCCACATATACAATTACAGGTGTAGACTACAAAAACAATCATCATTCATCACATGCTTTGCAACAGGACAACAAAAAATATTAAAGGAAGGTAGTGATCACAACAACAGTTATACACATCTAATTTAAAGGAAGTTGAATTCAATCTCAATTGTCTCACTAGAAACAAAAAGTGCATTAAAGAAGTCAGCAAGTAGAGCTCTCACCGAATTTGAAGGCGCTGGCTGTGTAGCTGAGGTTCCACTTGTTGAAACCTTATTCTACAATGATCATGGGAGGACAAAAATTGGAGATGAACCATTATCAGCCAATAGAAACAGAAAATATATACTCACACAGTTCATGGAAGCATGAAGTACCCTTAAAATCATCTGGGAAGAACAGCTATTTCTTTCCAAACTATAGACAAACCCTTTGTAGAGCACATGCTTAAATAGTTAAATTACATTGAAGAATAGGTACCTTGGAAAGCATTATAACGACAAAACTATTTTCAGCAACTTTGTTTTCGTCCAATGTTGTAGGGTCCTTGAGAACTTTACCCTGGTGGATAAGCATCTGTTGTGCAGCGGGGTAGACATCTTGACCTTGAACTGTTTCTATGCTTTTCTTCACATCAGCAACCTAAATATTTATTATGAGGAGCAAATCAGTTTGTGCGACAGAGGAAAAAGAGAGAGAGAAAGCACTGACAAAGAAATTACAAACATGATTAAGATTGGGACTTTGTTTAAAAGTAAATGACGAGATCAACGCTTGCGATGATGTTCCGATTTTGTTTTTATTGCTATATTTACTCTATTTTTAAACAAGAAAGGGTGTAAACATGTGAATGTACACAAAGAGGACTTCAACTATGGAATAAGAATAAACAGGAAAAAGGCAAATTAGGAAGGTGAAGTAGCTGTAAATTCTGCACAAGCTCTTCAACCCTGTCTGCACAATATTCTTAGCACCAAAACAAAGGAACGAAAACCACTAAGAGACCAAAAGAAAAAAAAACAAAGCAGTATCAACGAAAAGCCAACAGAAAAGAAAAAAACATAGCAGTGTGTCCTCTAATTCGACGTATGCAGGACAATCTCATACAATGTTATTTTAATTCTCGTCTTCTACCTCTAGAAAAATTGGCTTGAGTAGTTGTAGCTTCAAGAACATCCGGGTCAAGAAAGAATTGCACTCATGAGGGTCTTATAAGGGCAGTGGGTCCTATGAAATGCTTAAGAAAGAGGCAGTAGCCCTAATTCAACCCTTAAAACTAGCTTTCGACTGTACAAGAATTGGACCATACTACATCCTCAGAAATCGAGAAACTCCATTAACAAATCCAATGGCTCTGCTAACATTAAAAAAAAAAAAAAAACTAAAATCACCCCCAAGTCCAAACTCAATTGAAAACTAGAAGTAACTCCAAACTCTTCCCAAGAAAAACCAAGAAATTGTTTCCTTAAAAAGTTTTTTTGAGATAAAGGTAACTAAGAAATTGTTTCCTTAAAAAGTTAGGGACTTGCAATAAAGCTTCCACCAGTTTAACTTACGTAGAAACTAATTTATTAACTTATTTTGATAATCGCAGCCTCAACTAAGTCCACCGGATAAATGTCACCTCACACTAAGGCTTAGGACAACTCATCATAGTACTAGATATATAGCAGGACACTACAGAATCTACTCAGTAATAAATAATCATTCAGCTGAATCCAAATTCAATTCGACTCGAAGAATTCACATAAAATCACTCAGCAGCATTAAATACCATCAATTCACGAATCAAAACAAATCAATAATACTTGAAACAACCCCTCCCAAACCATGTACCATTAGAACCCTAAAATTCACAAACAAAGTCGCCACTGACTTTGACTAGAACTATATATAAAGTTTTTTTTGTTGTTACAACTCTACATTCACTACTCCAGAGGAACAGTCAGTGACTTTTTTTTAGTAGTCGATGACTTAAAACCCTGAATCTACATCAGCCGCTAGAAAACCCTAATCAGAGCTCAATCGCCGCTTACAACAACTCAATTTGATAATTGAACACAATTCACAAACATAAACACATGAAAGCATGTATATCATACAATACAAAAAGATATATAGAGATCGATAGTTACTGTGTCTTCGGGTTTCACTTCGATCTCGAAGTGAGTGCCTTTCAAAGTCTTCACAAAAATCTTCATCTTCAAACGCTTGTTTACACGTCCTTCCACTTACAACGCCGGCGCCCTGCAACTTCCGGTCACTGCCGGCGATGAATTTGTAAAGTTAACGAATGTGTTTATAGAAAATTTAGCAGATAGAAGAAAGGCTTAAGCAGAAAGTTTACACTGAAAAGGGTTTTTAATGTCTTTATCACGCCTTATATACCTGGAAAAAAAAAGGGTAGTGATTTGGTTACCGCTAGGTTTCGTGACAGCTCAGAATAAACAAATAATGTGAAGCCACGTCAGGTACAGCGATGTTGGTAAATTATCTCTTAATATCATTTTTATTTCTATTAGGACTATAATATTACTCTACTATCTTTATTTTATTCAAATATATATATATATATATACTTGATATAATAAAAATCTATTTCTCTTCTATTTGGATACTATGTCTTTTTTTAATAATACATTTATTAACCCTTTAACCCAATCAAATTTTATATTGGGTAAAAAAATAATACAATGAGATCTGCTTATTTTTATATGAAAAATTTAATAATTCATTTCTTAACTCATCCAAATATTTTATATTTCTTGCAGAGACAACATTTATTGATGTAGATGAATAATTAAATATAGAAAAAAAATCAATTTTATAGCAAATTTTTATACTACATTAATATTCATGAGTATTTGCTTATATGTCAACTTCTCTTCATACAAAAATTTAATTTTGCTCTATTGAGGGAATAACTAGATTAGTTCCTTGAGATGGTCCCTTCTTCGTAAGGACTCGAACTTGTTTTCATTATCTTAATTTTTGATATGCCTCATCTTTTTTTCTTCGTGTTGATACGGGTAAAAATATACAATAGTCTGTATAATGGGTTTATTTGTCACAAAATGCGAATGTTTCTTTTTCAAAACATTAACATAGGTCTTCGGCAGACATCGAAAAAGAGAGTGAAAAAAATTTATTTATCATGACTCTATCTACTCATTAAAAAGGGAATAAAGAGTTTTGCATCTGGGGTGAACATTTAGTCCTAGAGAAGAGTGAGAGGAGGCATACGAGCCTTCTCTCGTTATTTTCGGACCACCCATCTCATCTTTCTCCTTCGCCAATCTGGTGAGATCAAATTTCTAGAATAAAGTGAAGTGATAGGACTTCTTCCAAGTCCTTCTTAGAAAGAACTCACTGAACTACTTACAGAATCTTAAGTCTCTTTCGACGCCGAGTGTAGGGTTGGGAATAAGAATTTAATATATAGTTACAATTTCAGTATAAAAAAAACATATTAATCTTGGAGTTGTGAATGATTGAGACAGCTAGTTCTAAGATATTTTTCGTAATTTTTCTTTAACAAGTTGTATTCATTGATTATGCTGATAAATGAGAGAAGGATAATACACCATCCATCAATCCAAACGTACTATATTTGTCTACCCCTATCATACCAAGTAAGAAGGTCTCCATTCAATAGAATACTATCCTAAAAAAGAATTGATCAGTACTCCAAAATACGATGACTTTATCCTTTTGAAAAGGTCCTTCAAGTCTTTCCTGAAGCAACCATCAATCCTTTGAAGATGCTATCCATCAATTGCGACTCTTTCAATCATAGATTTGTCCTTAATAAAAATCCTAATAATAAGGCATCAATTTTATTTTATTTTGTTTGAGATTGACTTAGAGGGCGTTTTCTCAGCTTTAAGTAGTTTTCAGCCCTCAAAAGTGTTTGGATATTTTTAAAATGACTTAAAAAAAAAGTTAAAAGTAGGTATTCCCTGTTATTCATTTTTTAACTTAGAAATTATCGAAATTTGACTTTTTAAAAATTACTTTTTAAGGCTAAGCCAAATGGGCCCTAGGTCTTTCGTCTACCTTAATGAAACCTAAAATCTCACTCCCTTACTTCCTCCTTTTGATAGATTAGTTTGCACATTTTATCATTTCACGCTCATTCCTAACTTGGGGAGTGCTCTCTTTCTTCCATGTCAGACAGTCAATAATAAGTTGATAAGATTTTACTAGTTAATAAATGAATTATTAAATTTAGAGTAGCATAGGAAAATAAACAGATCTCTTTGTATTATTTTTTATCGGATAGAAATTTTGATTGGGTTAAAGGGTTAATAAATGTATTATTTTTTAAAAAAAAGGTTTAATGGGACATGACATCTAATTATGATAGAAAAATGTTTTTATTATGTCAAATATATTTTGATTAAAGTAGGGATAATTGGATGATATTGTAATTCTAAAAAAATAAAAACCATATTAGGGGCAATTTTTCAAACATGGGTGACCGTTCAAAAAATTTACTTTCGCCGTACAAATACATTTATTTGATACAAGTGTGCACGGATGTTTTATTCGAATTAAATTGAAAAAATCAAATCGAATAGAATCTTCTTATTACAAGTTTAAGTGTTCAACTATATGTTTGGATGACTATTATGTATTTTTTTTCATATTGTATCATATTGTTTTGTATTATATTATATTAGGAAAAAGGTATAATTTTTTTTTCTGAACTTGTTTCGAAATGTCAGTTACACGCTTAAGCTATTATGACGACCTATTACATACATTTACTATTTTAAAGTGAATTTAATATCACCCTAAGACATGTAACACCACTCTCACAGTATATGGTGTATTACACTCGTCACCACATCAACACTATGTCAGAGCCACATTGGATTTGTGATTTCTTATATTCTTTTTGTTTTGTTTTCTTTATTAATATACTTTTTCTTTTGTTAACTCTATTTTACACTAATTAATCCCTAATCAATAACTCCCTCTGTTTCAAAAAAAGAGACCTGGTTTGACTTGGCACGGAGTTTAAGAAAATAAAGAAGACTTTTGAATCTTGTGGTCCTAAATTAAAGTTATGTCAAATGTACACAATTACCCTTTAATCTTGTGGTCTTAAACATGCCACATGGAAAGCTGAAAGTAAAATGTTACCAAAAAAAGTAAAGAGGTCATTCTTTTTTAAACAAACTAAAAAGGAAATGAGGTCATTCTTATTGAAACGGAGACAGTATTAAAATTCTCTAATAATTATATCTTCTTCATCACTAAATCTCACCCACTTTATCTCTAATCTCATCAGAAAAATCATTCCTTTGAATTTATATCACAATTCACTTTGTCTTCTCTGACGAAGAACAACCAACTCACCATCACCACAAAACCACCTTCACAATACAATTTCCTCTAATTTTCTGACAAACCATTAGCCACCAAACATCCACCTTAACCATCACAAAACAGCCACTAAAAACCCCAAATCATTCACTGACAAACATCGAATTAGATCCCTTTACCTTATCCCTTAGTGATTTTATTGGTTGGATTTGTTTTGTAGGTGTTTTGGCGAGCTCAATGCTTCAGTCATGACTCTGATGACTTTTCAATAAGCTCAACACTTTTAAATCTGAACAACCAACAAACAACACCAGTACTATACTCACACCGTTGTGATGGAAAATAAAAAAATTGTGAAGAAAAATAAAGAGTGAAGAAGAAGAAGAGGGTTATGGGTGGGAGAGGAGGATTTTGGTTTTTATTCTTTTTCTTAACTTTAATTTTTTTGATGCGCTAGTTTTTTATTTTATTTGTTTGCCACGTCAGTTTAGGTGGTGAATAAATTCATTTTTAAGTAGTAAAGTTATGTAATAGGTCGTCATGATAGTTTAAGGCATCATTTGTTTGCACTTAATGAAGGTATGAATCTTAATCATTCAAATGCAACCCATTAAGTATGTTTGTTTTTTAGATTGATCTGAATCTTACTCATTCAGATTCTGCCCATTAAGTTCATTTGTTTTCTTGTTTAAAAAGTCTCTTAATGGACTTGAAAACATCTTAATGAATCAAATCTATAAGAGAGTCTGGACAGCATTAAGACTTATTTAATAAGCCACAAAAATCACGTCTTCTCTCTCTCGCGCACAACATTTCTTCTCTTTCGCTACCGACTCTCTTCTTCTCTTTTCTCAATCAAACATCATTTTTTTCCTATTGAACGAGTAAGTTTTCATAATCTTTACAAATATTTTTTTAGTAAATTTTTTATATTAACACTTTTTTTTGGGTCTATTGATGTTTGTCAAGAATTCTTGTTGCACAAATATTTTTGGGTGTATTATGTTTATGAAGAACTCAAAATTTTTGAGTGAAAAAAATACTTCTCATGATTAAAAATAACATATATTCGTCATAATTAAAAACAACAACATATATACTTTGAGGTCTCTTATTAAAATTTGCTTTAGGCCACTAATTTTATTGAGTTTCTATGATTATCAAATCTTCTTGTATGATCAAACCACTTGTTAGATTACACTAAATATATATATCTTAATGTTAAATTTTATTTTAGACCACTAATTTTATTCAAACACTATGATCATCAAACCCACTTGTAAAATTAGACTAGATATATTATTGTACATAGTTGAAATATGTATATAATTGAGGCCTCTTATTAAAATTTTGTTGTTGGATAAATATTTTTCTTAAAAGATGTGTATTCTACGAATTCTTGAAAAAAATCATGTTACAATAACTTTTAAATTGTTATATAATTTTATATGCACATTCAGATCTTGAAAATAAATAGTCTTAATTACTCATTGTTCAAATTAGAGACCACATCTTAATATTCAGATATGTATTCAGATGCAGGCATCAAGATCTTAATGCACATCTTAATATTCAGATGTTCATTCAGATTCAAACGTCTTAATCTTAATGGAAACAAATGAGGCCTAAGCGTGTAACTAACTTTTCACAAAAGTTCAAGGAGATATCTATGTATTTTCCCTATTATTTTAATAAATACATTATTTAAATAAATTATATTATTCTGTATCATTACATAATATCACACATCAATAATTTGAATGATAAATTTACAAGAAAAATAGGGTACGCGATAGAGACGTATAGAGTTGCTACGCAAAAGGTAGGGTAAAATATAAAATAAGATTATCTTATATCTACTATACAATATTAAAAATATGAAGGTCCTTAGAAATATTGATTAAACTTTTTGTCCATTACTAAAAGACTTTACAATTGACCAAATTGCCATTTATTAAAAAAAATCATAATTATACATAAATAGTAATAATATATATATTTTGGAAAATAAAAACCTATTGCAAGTTTTTTTGAAAATAAAAATCTGTCGTAATTTTTGGCTGTCATATTTTTGACAAAGTAAAATTTGCCTTATTTTTAAAGGAGAAGTATTGAAAATAATTCGTAAATTATTAGTTTCATTCCTAAATTATTGATAGTTTTAAAAATACACTTTACTTGACTTGTTGGAAAACTATATGCACAGCGGAAGCATACCATAATCTTACTGCTTACATGAATAATAGATAATCAAATCGTTTATGCTAGAACACATAAGCTTACTGAAATTTAATTCAAGAATTACCTCTTGAAGCGTGAGCAGACCTTCTGTAACATCCCGCATCTAGAAATAATTAGAATGTAGTTTAAATCTGGAAATTTTCGTTTTTGGAAAGTTCAAGGGAAATCTGGAAAATTGTAAGAAAGAAAAGTTGAGTTTTTGTCATTTTCAAATAATCATAACTCCTAGCTCAGGATGATTTAGGAGTATTTATAGATATGGTTGGAAAGATCTTGGAACTATCTTTCCAACGCCGCTAAGTTTGCGTGATTCCGAGTTCGTATGAGTGAGATATGCACTTTGGAAATTGGGCAGTTGGATTAAGGAAATGTCCAATCCGGATTTTAAAGGATAGTTTGGTCTTTTCCTTACCCTTTTATTTTAATTCGTTTCTGGAAATTAATAAGGGGTCTAAACTGAATTAGATCAGTTCAGACATTTACCAAATAGAGCTAGGGTTTTGGAGGAGGAACGCAAGAAAAGAGAAAAGGAGGAAAAAGCTAGATTCTTCATTGTCGTAAGGAATTGCTTGCGAATTTCGCCGAGGATTCAATCCATTAAGGTATGTAAGCTTCCATAGTGTTGGGTTCTTTCACCCACACACCAATCATGATTTATTCAGCGTAATTTCGTTCTTGAAATTTAAAGATTAGGGTTCTTGGTGAGTTCTTGATAAGTGTTCTTGAAGTTTCATTAAGTTTTGAAGTAAGATTCTGCTTAGGTCAACTTTAAACGACCATATCTCTTAGAATATTAAGAGTTACGTGAGCCATAACCTATCCAATTAAAAGTAATTGAATCTACTTTCCAACCCTACCAGTTTCACGTCAAGCCAATATCTGAGTAAAAAGTTATGACTATTTTAGTAACCTATACAGTGCTGTTACGAATTAGCCGACGGGAAAATATTGAAAATAATCGTTTTTGTCTTTTTACCTCCAAGAAAACCATCAACGAATTTCTTGACTAATAAAAAGCTCAAAACAATCAGATTTTCATCTTCACTCATGAAAATCATAATTTTTGGCTATAGAGATTTTATGAAACTAACTTGAGAATCTCAAGAAAGGTCTTCTTGATTGTTTACCTTCAAAGCTAGGGTTTCAAGACTTCTAATCAAGTTCTTCTTCAAGATTCTTCAAGAACCTTGTCGTTTAAATCAGTAAAAGAGGAATCTAGGATTTTTTTCTCCTAGATTTGAGTATTCTTGAAATAAGGTGATTTTGAGTTCTTGAGTTCGTGTTTCTTTTAAAAGTTCTATTCCTAATTATCGAATTGCTATATTGTTATTGAGATACTCCATAAACATGAGATCATGAACCTTGAATTCATAAAAATTCAAATTCAAGGAAAGTCAAGAGCCAAGTCTAGGAAGTTCTTAGAGTCTTTTCAAGAAGTCTTTTGCAAAATGCTTTTAACTTTGTTTTAAGACTTAAAGATCAAGTTGAGTAAAGAGTAAAGATTTGAAGTTCATTTCTTCAAAAGAATATGGGGACTAAGTATTCCCAAAGAGATTTCCAAAGAGTCTTCGGGTTAGTTTTCAGAAAAGAGTATTAACTTTTTAAATGAAGCAAGTAGGGAAACTGAGATTTCCAAGATAGCCTTTGAGCTAAGTTTTGAGCACTAATCTCAAATCACAGAAGAAGTATGTTTTTTAAAACATAAGAGCTAGTATATTTTGGGAGTAGTATTGAGCACCGAATTGGGGGCGGGCATGAGTTCAGATAACTCACGTCTCCATAAAACCATGTAGCCATCATGGGTAGAAATGGGTCATACTTTTTAGATGAACCCCTTTCGAAATAGACTAGTGGATCCATTAGGCAGTTCAGGTCCTATACCTTTGGCCAGGTATAGGATGCGCTGGAAGCGTGAGGTAGATCGCTATATCATCACTATAGCTCTTAAGTGATGGTTGTCGGTTAGAGAAACTCCCACATAAGTTATTGTATTTTTATATACATTAGTTCATTGTATTTTTAAATACATTTCAGAGTTATTTGTATCTTGCATACACACAGAGTTGATATCATGTTTTAAACAACTTTTCTTTATATTGCACTTGCTTTTGAACTGCGTTATATTGAAATGAATTCTGTCATGTTGAGTTGAGTTGAGCCAGGTAAGTTCTTCAGTTTCTCTCAGATTCTTTCAAGCCTATGTTATTTTAGCATTCCAACTTGCATACTCGTACATTCAATGTACTGATGCCAGTTGGCCTGCATCGTATTATGATGCAGACACAGGTAACTAGGATCGGCATTCTGGCGCATCGTTGATCCAGTGAGCAGTCCAGAGTCTGTAGGTGAGCCTCTTTGCTTTCCGGAGGATCCCTTTCATTGCTTTCTAGTTTAGTTTATTAGGATGTTGTGGGGTCTGTCCCAACATCCATCTCAGTTGTTATTAGAGGCTTCATAGACAGTCAGATGTTAATCCTTTGAGTTTTTTCAATATCATTTCTTATTGTTAAGACTTGAGTTGCCATTTTGGCCAAGTTGAATGTTGACTATTAAACATTCTAAGTTATTTCATTAGTTAAGTTGAGTAATGTGCTATTAATCTTTATAAATATGCATATAGTATTCCGCTGAGTTAGTAAGTCAGGCCAAGGGTTCGCTTGAGGCCAGCAATGGTCTTCGAGTGCCAGTCCCGCCCAGGGTGTAGGCTCGGGGTGTGACACCTTCAAGCGAATCCACGAGTTAGACAGACCTTCAAGTGAATCCACATGATAGACAACAATTATGGTCTTCTACAATGATCCCAAGTTCACATCCGAACTCTCTTAATACTTGGGTGGGCAAGTATCAAATAAAAAACTAATCATCTTCTAGGGTTAGAAGAATCTATAATTATAGAGATTTCTTCCCAGTCCAAAGAGTAGAATCAAAACACACGTTATTTTTCTTCAATCGAAAAATACACACTAGTTTTCTTTACTAACGCCTCTCCCCTTTTCCCTTTAGAATTAGGATTCTGAGTTATAGTTAAATATGACACTATAGGGACCACCTAATTAATTACTGGGGCTTCCGATTATGGAAATATTTCCAAATAATTAATTTGAATTATTCTTACCATAATAAATTAAAAATCATTCCACTAGAAATTCGTAATTGCACTCCTCTATTTATATTTCGTAATTCCCCATTAAACACTTATGTAATTCCCCTTGTTATGATTACAGATACTAATCAATAAATTAAATAACTGACATATTTAATTCAATGATTAATTTCCTTTAGAGCACTACTTAACTTATATCATGTGTCGGACTCATAAATCCACTTGCAAGGTTTGACACTATGAAAACTTATAAGTTTCTCAAAAAAGGCATATCAATCAATCTCTATAACGAGACATGGATTCCATCAACTAACTTATTATTTCACCAATATATATTATTATCATCCAATCTACCAGGCATGTTAACCCATCTCAGAATCTCACATTTTAATAAATCAAAACGATAATTAATATATACAGATCATAATAGTTATATCAGGATTAAGAATATAAGTACATTTAATAGTTTAGAAAATATATTTTTGTCAGTCAGTCCAAAACAACTATCTCTACTCGGTCTCGTTCAATACATACAAAATGCACTAGCACAAGAAGTTGGAACTATACCGTTCCCATAATCAAGATAAATTACATGTAATGTTGTGCTACAATCGTACCGATAACATGTCCAATTTTCATTCTAGATTGTGAACAAAAAACTTTATACCTATAAGAACCAATGATTTAATCCTCTCTGTATAAGCTAAAACTCTACACACTAAATTATCTACTATATAAGTAAACAAACACCATAAACAAATATATGATCTATTAAAACTGAATAAATATTTATTCTATAATAATAAATATTATATCTTAACATATGGTTAATAGTATATATCCCAACAATCTCCCACTTAGACTTTTAACCATCACAATTGTTATAATGAACTATATCTAAATGCATGGTTAATAGTATATACCCTAACAATCTCCCACTTAGATGTTTAATCTTGAAAATTGTTAGAATACTATGTCTAAACACATGATTAATAGTATATACCCTGACAATCTCCCACTTAGACTCTTAACTATGCATTTATAGCTTTCACAAGCATTCCTTTATTTCTTATCAAAAGAAACTTACCAAGTTATTTTCTCACGCAATTTTGTCTAGTAGTGCTTCGTCGTAACAAATCAATTTCGTAGTAGATCTTGAGAGAGCTTCTCATGAAACCTTTCAAGAATGTACTTCTTTTCAGGAGATCTATCATAAAAGTTCTCTCAAGCATACAAAACAAATCAATCTTCGCTATGATTCTCCCACTACGACTAAGCACTACTACATAATCACACTTTCATAATCTTGAGTCTTAATATTTTCTTCAAAATCTTTCGATATTGAAATATTAACAACTTTTCATGTAGTGTTCTTCAATTTGCTCAACATCACTTCCACTACTTGAGGTAGTAGTTTTCTTATGTCTAGTAACGTTTCTCCCACTACTTAAATGCAATGAAACGTCATTTTCTGACATACCGATTAGATGTTTTTGAGCGTCTGAATTTATTTGTTCAATTCCTGTAAAACTAATTATTTCTAGGAACATGGTTTACTAAATGATCATTTTCTAAAAACCAGACAGGTGTGTTAACAATTGTCTTATTTTCTTTAGGACACTATAATAAACCTCCCTTCATTCTTTAGGACATCCAATTAACACATACATTACGTTCTTAATTCCAATTTTCTTATTCTCCCACTCAGCACATGTGCTGGACAATCCTATCTGAACATGTCACAGATTAGACTTACGTCAAATCCAACTAGTTCTATAGTTGTTCAAGGTACTGATTTGAAAGAAATTGAATTCAGAATGTGATATGTAGTTATTAGAATCTATTCCCAAAGAAACAAAATAACTAATAATAAGTCAATAATTAATCTTATCATCTTCATAAGAGTCTACTTCTTTTTTCTTCTACACCAATCTATTATAGAGTGTCTGGTGTAGACAATTGAAATGCAATTATTCTATAAGATAAATGACTTATGAGCTCTGCAGAGAGGCTTACGTCACTACAATCAGATTGCAGTGATTTTATATATTTTCTCATGATGTTATTTTCATGTGTCTTAAATATTTTGAGTTTATCAAGACATTTAGACTTACAAAACATCAAAAAATATATTCATATCATGAGAAACCTTCTTGAAAACTCAGAATACTCAAATTCACCTCTTGCCCAAATACTCATTTATTACACAAATCAGAATAGATTAATTATAACTTACCACTACCTCTTTTTCCTTTTTAAGAGAAAAGGTCTCTTAGTCATTTTTCCTTCTAAGCAAGACTCACATGTTGGTAGTGACTTCACTTTCAATGAACCGTTATGTCCATCCATTAACCAACCTCGAAATTCTATTCAGAATAAATGACTTAGACACTAATGTACAAATAAGTTTCATTCTATTTAAAAATATTTTCCCTCATGAGACAAATTAATATAATTCAATTCATGAGAGATAATACTAATAAAAGAATCATGCATCAATATACCACAAGAAATAAAATATTCATCAAACTCAATGATAGGAGAGTTACAAACATATATATTAAGAGCCCGTTTGGATTGACTTTAAAAAAGTAGCTTTTAAGTATAAAAAAAAAATCAAACTGAAATGACTTTTAAGTCAAAAAATAAAAAGTAGGGGGGGACCTACTTTTGATTTTTGACTTATTTTAACTCATTTTTTACCTTGCCAAACACTTGGTAACTTATTTTAAGCCATTTTTGACTTATTTTAAGTTATTTTTTATATTTGCCAAACACTTCCAGAAGTCAAAAACTGACTTAAAAGTAGGTTTGACCAACTTTTAAGCCAATCTAAACGGGCTCTAAATACTCATCTCTTATCTAGTTAGAAACTGAAAATAATTCCTTCTAACATAAGGTACATGTACAATGCATTCTTTGAATTAATATCTTATCTCTACCAAAAGAAAAGCTTAAGTAGTACTAAGTTGGTGCTTAAAGTCTATTGTGAATATGAGATATAATACATGAAATAGATCATAATATTTTGAATAATCCTAAATAACAAAATTCAGGGCTCATTTATACAGATATATACATGCATCTCGAATAGCCAATCGATGGGATTGGAGAACTACTCATGCAATACACATGTACAATGACCGATTATTCACTCCATAAACTTTTACAGACCTAACTCAGATGGAGAGTCTACTGTTAGTTTAAGTGAAGTGAAAATCCTCTAGTTACATTGATCCAATCCTATATTACTCAGTTTAGGAGAGTTAATACAAATTATCAAAGCTAGACGATTAAATACATAGTGACTTGTATCAATTTTATCCGATAGGGAGGAAGGTCTAAGACAACACATAAAACTATTACTTCACTACTATTTAATCAAATATGACCAAAAACTCATATAACGATCCCAAAAAATAATAATTTCTTACTAGGTTGTTCTTATGAATCTACCAAATTTCAGATCAACCAGAGTTTTTTTTTTCGAATTTCAAAACTATGATCAATTTGGTTGAAAACGTTATATGATCAAAATAGAATTAAAAATTTTTCTATTAAAAAATTCTTATCGCATGACACATATCATCATTTGTGAAATAGATTCACAAATCAAGAACAAAGAACAAAATTCTAAAAACTATTTACTTTATCTGAATACTATTTTCCAAAAATCAGCATGTTTATGAATGCATTGAATAAAAAAAAATTCAGAACACGCCTCATAGATATCCATGCATCTTGAACAATAAATTCTGATGAAAAAATGACTACTCATGCAACATACATATGTGGTGTCAGATATTCACTTCAACAAATTAGAACAAAAGCTAACTCAGATGGAGAGTATGTGTTAATTTAAGTCATCTGAATATCATTATCCCTATATCCATTGATTCAATCATATATTACTCAGGTATGGAGAATCAATACAAATTATCAAAACTAGAGGTCAGATTAAATCTAGTGGCTCGTATTAATTTCATCCGATATGGAGGAAGGTCTGAAGCCAGCACATGAACTTAATACTTCACTAAAATTTAGTCATGAAGACCATAGAGAACAATGTCTTTCACCACTATATCATAGTCGAGTAATTTTTCATTAAAATTAATTTTCAAAATACAAAGAAATATCTAAAACCATTATCTAAACGACCTCAAATTGTCAAATCACTTCATAACAATGAGTATTTTAAATTTGATCGTTTCTGGTGAACCTACTGAATTTCAGATCAATCAGAGTTCAAAAATAATATTTATCTCCAAAGCTATGATCAAATTCAGATTCAAACGATTTGAGGAAAAATAATCAGATACATCCTTATCATTTATCAATTCATGTTAACTCATCACGTGTAATCATGTACCACATATAACATAAATAAAATCAATATAAAGGATGTCATTCATACTAAATCACATTTTAATTCCAAAGAACAACTTTAAAATCATTTTAATGACCTCAAAGAATCATAACCACATAACAATGAGTACTTTTTACTATGCCGTTATCAATGAACTTACCAAATTTCAGGCCAATTGGAGGCTATAAAAAAATTATTTCCAAAACTGTGACCAAATTCAAATTCAAATGATTTAAGCATCTTTAGAAATTAAAACAATATGATATACATTCTTATCACATATCAATTCATGTTAAGTCACCATGTGTAAGCATACTCCAAATTTAACATAAACATGACATAAAGAAAGATCTTATCATATTCAAATCGAATTTTAATCCGACAAACTATCTAAAACCCATCTAAATGATTTTCGATGGAACCATCAAATTTCAAGTCAACCAAAGATCATAAAATTCATGACCACCTAATTTGAAAAAATAATTGTTTTAGGCATAGTTAAAGATTAAAATAACATGATTCAGATTTTCATTCTCCTTTAATAATTATCTCATGAGCATAAGGAATATGGTGTGCCCTTCCTTTGTCTAGACACACAACACCTTCTTACATCAAATTGTTCTCTCAATTAATACATTTGAGACTTCAAGATATTACGTTTCCTCCTCTTTAGACTGGTGAAAACCTTTAATATCTCTTCTCATGAATTAATTAAGTGTTACTAGTAACTAAAGGTAAATCTTCATCCAAGTAAAAATTCACCATTAATATTCACTTAGAACAATTTATACATGATAACATTGAAGATATTCTAATGACTCAAATAAATAGATCACTTTCGCAAATCCTATTTATTAATCATAATTATCAATTCATGTATTGCAATATATATTATCTCACATGTATAAAGTCTAAAATTTTCAATGATTTCAAATAAATAAACCACTTAAGTGATAATTATTAATTAATCACAAATTTCTTAACTTATACAAATTAATATATATGCAATGAATAATATGCTCAAATAATTATTGAACAAAAAGAAAATTAATAATTAATCCAATTGACCAGTGGCTGCCACTGCCGCTTTGTAAACTTTGGAATCAACTATCAAGAACAAACTCAACAATCAATTCAATGATATTTGTTCATCAGCAACCTATCAAGAACAAACTCAACAATCAATCCAATTTCCATTCTAGATTGTGAACAAAAAACTTTATACTTATAAGAACCGATGATTTAATCCTTTGTGTATAAGCTAAAACTCGACACACTAAATCATCTACTGTATAAGTAAACAAACACCATAAACGAATGTATGATCTATTAAAACTGAATAAATATTTATTCTATAATAAATATTATATCTTAACATATGGTTAATAGTATATATCCCAACATGACTAACTGAACTTAAATACACTTCCGAATCTTGCAACATGAATGAAATACACCCCTAAATTTTCGTCTTGTTTAAGGGTATTTTTAACACTTCTCTTGGCTTTTTATTAAGAGTTTCATGGTCCTACGAGAATTTGAGACTACTTGCTATGTCATTGGGTGTATCTAAATTTAATTAGTCAAGTAGACTAATAAAGAGATGTTTGTAAATTGTCAAACTAATAATTTACATCAAATTTAGAGGTGTTTTGAATACTTTTCTCTCTTTAAAAATAATAATAAGGATAGGCAGACTCTGTAAGAGTCCTAACAAAAAACAAACAAAAGCTTCCCTAAATAAAATTGACTTGGAAAATAAAAATACGTGTAACGTGTATCATGTTAAAACAAAAATATACCATTAAAAAAATTGAAATCTGCTAAGATGAAAATTTTAGGTGCTTATATTGTTTGTAAATTATAGATACTTTATTATATGAGACAATGATATGTTGTTTGTTGTACTGACCTTATATACTTTGTGCTTGATATTTTTTACTTTTAGTGTATGGCTTTATTAAATTAATATAATAAGACTTAAATTGAATGTCTAACTGTTTTTTTTTTCTGTTATAAATCGCAATGGTCAAAATAAATTATACAAAATTTATAAATAAGTCAAATATTAATTTTTTCACACCCAAAGCATAAATAAAGTAGTACATGTTAATGGAAGATAATTAAAAAGTTGGTGTAGAAATTTCTAAAATAAAGCACATATAAATGTAATTGGTTGTATTTTAAATTCAAATCATTGTTGAAAAGAGAATTTGCTATCTCAGATCTAAACCCAATAAACGGGGTAAAAAAAGAGCTAATTTCATGATTAATTCATAAGCTTTCACTTTTAAAATTCCTTTATACCATGCACATTAATTAAAAATTATCTTTTTATGAAGAAAATTTCCTTTAGTTTGTATTTTAAAATATCTTTTGATTCCTCTTGAACCAAACATAATACACCATATAACAATCATAGTCACCAACTCACTATATATACTTTATCCCACGTGAGATTATGATTGAAGTGTTTATAATTATATTGTTTGATGCTAGAGTTATAGTTTACTTATGAAAGATTTTTCTTTAACACTCCCTACAAAATTAATTTTGGCATGAGATATTCTATCATTTTTTCTTCATGAATTTTTGCAGGTGAAATTTTTATGAAACAAAAATATAGGTGCTTTGATATTAACGATAAATAATTATGATATCTTGGACATATTTTTTAATTTAATGCACCATATATATATATACAATATTTTGATTATTTGTTTATGATTGACATATTTGTATGAGTAAAAATCTAAATAAATTTTCTTAAACTCTTTCTTGACATAATGCACTTGAATATTGTAGGACTGTTTTTTTTTTCTTGGACTCTTTGTTGAATAATGTACTTGAATCTAAATAAAATTTCTTGAGTTCTTTCTAGCTTGAAATACTTGTTTAAAACTTGTAATATAATAAGACTTTCAAATAACTTTAACTTAAAAAGCCCATCTGGTAGAATTAATAAGCATATGCACCATTAATAAAGAATTACCAACAAATATAAAATACATTAATAAGCTTCAATAGTAGAATTCAACAATAAAAAGTTTGAATTAAGGAAAACTTAAATTCATGAATTTTGAGGCAAAGTATCTAGCTCTAAATGAAACTGTAGAGGTAGGACGTGAGAAAAAACTAAGTTCCCAATTGGTACCTCGGAAAATATTACAACGAGAAAACTATTGTGAGCAACTTCGTTTTCCTCCAATGTTTTTGTGTCCTCCAGAATTTTACCCTTGTAGCTGTGGATACGCATCTGTTGTGCATCGGAGTAGAAAACTTGACCTAGAGCTGTATTTATGATTTTCTTCACATCAGCAACCTAAATATTTATTATATGGAACAAATCAGTTTGTGCAACAGACGTAAAAGAGGGAGAGCATTCAAAAAATTGCACTCGGGCAGCCTGATAAAGTACGTAATCATAATTCAATTTTAAAAGCTAGCACATATTCAATGTCTCTGCTAATAAAACATTAAACAAAACAATTCCAATCAATTTGATAATTGAGCATAAACACAGCAAGCATGTATAACATATAACATACAAAAATAAATAGAAAATAGATCGATAGTTACTGTGTGCTCGGGGTTCGCTTCGATCTCGAATTGCGTGCCTACCAAAGTCCTCACAAAAATCTTCATCTTCAAAAGCTTGTTTACACGTCCTTCCAATGAATATGTAAAAACGATAATAGAAAGGTTAATGAATTTATGTGTTATCACGATTTATATAAGGTAATAATTTAGTTACCACTAGGTTTTGTAACACTTCCTAATTAATATAGGATTATAATATCGCCCTAACTATCCTTTTTTTTTTCAAAATATACTTGATATAATGAAACTCTTATATATAAAAGGATGTGTTTTATGGGGTGACTAAATTGTTTCGGGAAATAAGACATCGACGGTCAAAAAAGGAAAAAGAAAATCTAACCGACTTAGAAAGAATAATTGGGATAAACGAATTCTACACTTAAAAAAGGATTTTTGCACTTAAAATATGAAGAAAAAAACTAATTAAATTAATCCAATGAAAAATTTCAACTATAAACTCGATTATCACGTTTGTGTGAAAATTTTCACACGAATCCTACAAGAAACTTGCACTTAATTATGGAAGGAAAACTGATTTACACTAAACCCGTATAAACTCCCGACCCGTCTTGTCTGCATCAATTTTTTATTTTTATTTTTACTAGTATACGTTCCCGCGCGTTGCGCGGATAATATAAAGAATTATTAATCATATATATAATAATGACCTATTTCAATATATATCATTTCTCATTTTTTTAATCAAAAACTTTTTTTGTTATCTATTTCTTAAACGCAATATAATTAAATCTCCATGAAATTGAAGAAGAAATCACGTGATCATTTGATAACTTGTACAATATACTTGCTTTTGTTTATTACTACATTATTAACTACTTAATATCATGACATTATTGACAAAATTTTAATTATACATATATTCCTCCTAAACTATTAACAACTAATTTTTCTTTAATTAAAGCTGTTATTTAAAAAAAATTAAAAAACACAAATCTCCTGTAATTTTTTAACTGTCATTGTTAAAAATTAGTTTTTTGTTTTCTTTACATTACATTTACATCACCCTATTTAAAAATAATTATATACTTTTTTAAAAATAATGAAATAGATGTCAATCAATACAGATAAGTATTCTAATTATGATAAAAATAAGAATTCAAAATAACATAAACGTTAGCCACATGTATAATCATTTAGATTTTAAAAAATGAAAAAAAGTTAAATTAATTGTGGTAACTATATTTTAAAAGATGATGTTAAATAAAATACTTAATACTATTGTAAATCCTATTAAATTTTTTAAAAATAAGTATAAAGAACCAAAACTAAATCCTATTGTATATTTTCGTGATTTTTCTAGTGGATTATATTAGAATTTTTTTTTATTTTTTTAGTCTTTTAATTAATTTATTTATTTTCCATTTTTCCATTATCTTTAGTATGTAGTTTACAGGAATATCCATCTTCATTTTTATAATTTTAATTTAAGACTAAATACAGAATATTAGTTTCTAGTGTTTGTTATTTGGAGCGAAGATAAATGAATCATTGTGTTCCTATGACTTAGTAGAAGAGATTGCCCACATATTTAAAATTTACCTTAATAATCTTAAAAATCAATTGCAGTAACAAATGGAGATAAATTAATTAATTTATAATCATAAGAGATAAAAATAAAAAAATCATACAATTTTCATCCATTTTAAATATTTAATTAAATGATTTTCAAACTAAAAATTTAAGAACAATTGTAACGGGAAACACGTGACTATATATATATATATTATTCATTTATTGGATTTCAAAATGAAAATCAATGATCAAAATAAAATTATACTCTTTAAAAGTATTTTTATAGTTATTATTTTTATTCAATAATAGAGTGACACTTTAAATATGTGTAAATAATAAATTTTGTTGATTTTCTTATGCAAGTATTTTCACCTATTTTTATAGTATTGCTGGGATTAAAATAAAATAAAATGTGCAATATATAAATATCATTTTTTTGAATTACACCAAGGAGCATCAAATGTTGTCAATTTTTTTTTTTAAACTCCATACTCTAAAATGCAACAAACTTCAAAATTTAGTATCTTCACTCATATTTTGTATATTTTTTCTGATCTAATTTTCTTATACACAAAATACATTATAAATAAGATATAAATATAGATAAACAAATAAAGTAGATATTTAAATGCTTATGAGACAAAAATAGATAATAAGATGTAATAAATAAACAATACATACCAGAGTACAAATTGAATTATATTTGAGAGAGAAAGTAAGTAGTTTATTTCTAATTTTTATTTTTAATATCACAACTTCAATGTATTTGTGAATATTTCCTCAATCGATGTGTTTTATCATCTTCATATGAGATTTAAAGAGAAAGTTATAAGATGAAGAAGTAAAAAAAAGAAGAAAAAAACTGTAACACCCCAGAAATTTTTTTGAACTAAGACTCGAACCGTTCTTCGTAGTGAGTGAGATTTTACCAAGGAATTTAAAATTTCTTAAGTGTTAAGGTCACTAGATGTAGCACCTTGAGTTTCAAAAAGAATTAAATTGGAAATAGCAAAATCTGAAATTTTGCAAGTTATGCTTAAGTATGAGTTTTGGATCGACTTCAAACAACCATAATTCCTAGATCAGGATGAATTAGGTGAGCTACCAGATACCGTAGCGAAGATATTTAAATTATCTTTCCAACGCCGCTAAGTTTGCTAAGTTTCGAGGTCGGATGAGTGAGATATGACCTTTTGAAGATAGGCTGCCCAGTAAAGGAAGGTTAGCCGAAAATAGAGAGGGGTATTTTGGTCTTTTCCTTACCCAATCAGATTTAATTCGTTTTTAGTAAGGTCTTAAGAGTCTAATCCTATTAAGTTCAGTTTTATAATCCTAGTTTACACCTAGGGTTTTGAGAGTTCAAGAAGAGAAGAGAAGAAGAGAAAAGAGGAGAAAAGAGGAGAAAAGAGAAAGGATCGAAGCGTTCGTCAAGATTCTTGCATCTTGTTGCGGATTTTCGCCATGGGTTTAATCCCTAAGAGGTATGTAAGCTTCCATAGTGTTGGGTTCTTTCACCCACATGCCAATCATGATTTATTCAGCGTAATTTCGTTCTTGATGAGTTCTTGACAAGTGTTCTTGAAGTTTCATTAAGTTTTGATGTAAGATTCTATTTGGGTCAACTTTAAACGACCATATCTCTTAGAATATTAAGAGTTACGTGAGCCATAACCTATCCAATTAAAGGTAATTGAATCTACTTTCCAACCCCACCTGTTTCACATCAATCCAATATCTGAGTAAAACGTTATGACTATTTTAGTAACCTATACAGTGCTGTTACGAATTAGCCGACGGGAAAATATTGAAAATAATCGTTTTTGTCTTTTTACCTCCAAGAAAACCATCAACGAATTTCTTGACTAATTAAAAAGCTCAAAACAATCAGTTTTTCATCTTCACTCATGAAAATCATAATTTTTGGCTATAGAGATTTTAAGAAACTAACTCGAGAATCTCAAGAAAGGTTTTCTTGATTGTTTACCTTCAAGCTAGGGTTTCAAGACTTCTAATCAAGTTCTTCTTCAAGATTCTTCAAGAATCTTGTTCTTCTAGGTATGTAAGGCTATCATAGTGTTGGACTAGTTCGTCCTCACGCCCTACCTCTACTTTCAGATCAGTAAAAGAGTAATCTAAGATACTTTCCCTAGATTTGAGTATTCTTGAGATAAGTTGATTTTGAGTTCTTGAATTCACGTTTCTTTTAAAAGTTATATTCCTAATTATCGAATAGCTATACTGTTATTGAGATCCTTCATATCATGAATCATAACTCTTGAATTCATAATTCAAATTCAAGAGAGAGTTAAGAGTAGAGTTCAAGAAAGCCTTTGAGTTCAATTGTGAATCCTTTGAGATCAACTATCGATTTGAACTAAGTTTTGAGGAAGTAAGTCAGAGAATGAGAAGAGTCACATACATGAGTTTCATAATGTTATGTAGACCTACGAGTCAAGTCGTTCATGCCCATAAATTCTGCATGAACTCCAGAAGTTGAGTATCTTTGAGAGGAGTAGTATCTTCAAGTTCTAAGTCTTGAGTATTGAGTTCCTAATACCCTTTGAGATTATATTTCTAAGCATGAGACTATTACATGTTACCCATAAAGTCTTTGAGTTGAATTGTTGATGCCCATAATTCCGCATGAATCCTATAAGTCGAGCAGTCTTGAGAAGAGAAGTATCTTTGAGTCCTTAAGTTGAGTCGTTCATGGTCATAATTCCGCATGAACCCTCTGAGTTGAGCATTCTTGAAATGAGTAGTATTATTGAAGTTCTTAAGTTCCAAGTATTTGAGTTCTATCTGTGATTATTGAAAACCTTGCATTGAGTCGTTCATGTCCATCATTCGATATGAACCACATTTTAAGAAGTCTTTTACAAATGTTTTACCTTTGTTTTAAGACTTAAGTTTTGAGTTCAGTAAAGAGTGAAGAGTAAAGTTTGAAGTCCTTTTCTTCAAAAGTATAAGGGGACTAAGTATTCCCAAAGAGTTTATAAATGTTTTCACATTTAAATAAGAACGAAAACTGAGATTTCCAAAGGGCCTTCGGGCTAGTTTTCAGAAAAGAGTAATAGCTTTCTAAATAAAGCAAGTAGGGAAACTGAGATTTCCAAAATAGCCTTTGAGCTAAGTTTTTGAGCAATTATCTCAAATCAGCAGAAAGAAGTATGTTTTTAAAACATAAGAGCTAGTATATTTTTGGGAGTAGTATTGAGCACCGATATGGGGGAGAGTTCAGACAACTCACAGCCCCCATAAACCATGTAGCCATCATGGGTAGAAAAGGGTCATACTTTTTAGACGAATCCTTTTCACAATAGACTAGTGGATCCATTAGTAGTTCAGGTCCTATACCTTTGGCCGGGTATAGGATGCGCTGGCAGCGTGAGGTAGATCGCTGTATCATCACTATAGCTCTTATGTGATGGTTGTCGGTTAGAGAAACTCCACAGAAGTTATTGTATTTTTATATACATCAGTTTATTGTATTTTTATATACATTTCAGAGTTATGTTGTATCCTTGCATACACACAGATTTGACGGCATGTTTTTAAAAAGTTTGTTTCTTTATATTGCACTTGTTTTAAATTGCTTTATATTGAAATGAGTTCAGTCATATTTAGTTGAGTATTCAAAGTTGAGTATCCAGAGTTGAGTATCCAAAGTCGAATATCATATCTTTGAGTCGAATAGCATATCCTTGAGTTGAGTATCTAATCTCGGAGTTGAGTATCTTATCCTTGAGTACTTCTGAGTTGAGTAAGTTTGAGTAATTTTGAGTACCCTTGAGTATTCTTTGAGTTGAGTGAGTTTGAGAAGAGGTAAGTATGTTTCATTTCTATCAAGTTTCAAGCTTATGTTTATGTTTTAGAATTCCTCTTACATGCTCGTACATTCCACGTACTGAGCCATTTGGCCTGCATCTTCTCATGATGCAGACACATGTATTCATGATCATCAACATGAGCTTCGTTGATACATCCGAGAGTTCGAGTTAGCTATGGTGAGCCTCCTTGCTTTCGGAGGATTTCATTTACCTTTCAGTTATATCAGTTGTTAGGATGTCGTGGGTCTTGTCCCAACTTCCATCTTTATCAGTTTGAGGCTTCATAGATAGTCAGTATAGCTGAGAAGTCTGTATCATTTATTTTTTTAAATGTTTTAAAGACTAAAGTTGCCTTTTTATGGCGAGTTGTATATATTTTATTATACAAAGCTTTCTTTGGATTTAAAGTTTGTATTTAAGTTTTATGAACTTTTATTTCAGTTTTTAAGCTTTGTATGCTTGAATTAGTTTTCGGCTTGTAGTCAGCCAGGATGAGGGTTCGCTTGGGGACCAGCAATGGTCTTCGAGTGCCGGCCACGTCCAGGGTGTAGGCTCGGGTCGTGACAAAAACTTGTATTAGATAGATTACCATAAAATCATAATTGTTAAGTTACTTTTCCTCATAAAATAATTAATCCTTGATTCTGAATATCTACTATATCATGCAAAAAATATTCGAAAAAATTTAACATTGAAGAACACAATTTATTATATTTTGAAAGTAATTGTATTATGATAATGATGAAAATGATAAACTTTAACACTGAAAAATTAGTTATAAGTTTAAAGTTTTGTGTTTTATCATTATTGGTTAAATTTTTATGCCGTCTAGTCCATTGTGATTCAAGCAAGTCTCCATCCTCAATATATCTTCAATATATATTGCATATAGAATGACCTCAAATATTCATACGATATATCTAGAATCTAACAAAAAATTTACAAAATTTCTGATTATAACTGAATTGTCCTCAATTGAGACCGTAACTAAATCATACTTATCAAAAACGATCTCTTCACACGAGTAGAGCGACACATATATGCATGCCCAAAACACTGCTTACTCTGCGCAAGAATGTTGGTGACTTCTTTGTGTTGCCTTACCATTGCAATTTTGCAATTTAGCAATTTAGTGTGAGTTTGATTAGTATGTAGAATGTAGATGCCAATTTTTTGAAAAAACTTTTTAATTGGATTTATTTATTTATGAACATTTAAAGATAAAGTGTACATGAGCAGTTGAGTAGTTTTAGGTAACCACTTTCAAATTCAAATAAAAAAAAACCACTTTGTCATGTTATCCCTTTTTTTTCTACGTAGATTAATTAATTTTTCTGTGTTTTTTCCATTTTTTTTATCCGTGTTTTCCATTCTGTTTTTGTAATTTTATTTTAAAATTTTTCTATGTTCTCATTTTTTAATATATATATATTTATAAGATTTTTATTTAATTATTATAATTTTATTTTTATGTTTTTACCGTGTTTTTCATTCTATGTTTGCAATATTTTTATTTTCAACTTTATATATATATATATATATATATATATTATACTAAACGTTTATTAAAGAAGATCATCAAACTTGGTGGGAATTTTAAAACTAAATGTACAGTTAAAATATCATCAAACTTTGTGGGAAATTTTTTTACCGTATTTAAGTTACAATTTTTTTTTAAAAATAAATTAAAAACAGTTTTCCAGTTACATGGGACTAATTTTCAAAACTCTTTTTAAATTATTTATATTTAATTATTTTAAAATTTGATTTTGGTGGGGCGTTTTTTCATCTCCTATTATAGATTTTTAAATTTTAAATTTTAAATTAATTAATTTTGATAATTCATAAACTATAACTTCTACTGTTATAAAATTTATTTTTAAAAAAATTAGACAGTTAGCATTTTATTAGGAACAAACATATTTAATTTAATAAAAAAAAGAAATCAATACAACAGTTTTAACGTAAACATTTTAAAAATGATTTCTAATTTATGTTTTTTTTAAAAAAATTTGTTTAAATTGTTATTTATTATTTAATATTTCTACTAATTTTGTGGTGCTGACACGTCGGCGTTTTTTCTTCTCCTATTATATATAAATAGATTTTTTTTTTTAAAAAAAAGAAATTTATCGAAATTTCACTAGTTTAGGAGCTAATTGCATAAATACACACTAGTTTGCAATATTACGAATCTTACACATTTTTGTGTGTCCAGATACGTTCAGATACATGTATGCCAGGATACATAGGATCAAAATATTAGGTATAATTTATTCTAAATATAAATAGATTCACATGTATTTGAGATACATAACAAATTTCGCTTGCCTCTCTCACGTCCCTCTTATTTCCCTTGTCACTCTTATGTATTTAGTATATCAGATACGTGTGAATCACGATTCACACTAAATCAAGGTAGATATCTGCTTGCATTTATTAAGCATTGTACACTTGGTTCATTTTATAACATAGCACTGTTGTGTTGCAATAATATAGTGGTTGGTTGGCTCGTCATAACTATATACATAACCATAGCCATAATTTAATATATTTTCCTTCTCACTTTATTAGGTTTGTTCACTCGTTAATTAGTTAGGCTTTTATTTCTTGTATAGGTGTATGAAGCTAACAACTAGTGAAGTACAATACTCCTCACGTTTTATATTATTTGACTCTCATTCTGAAAATAGTTTTATATTTTTATTTAATTTGTAAAATCAAAAAATAATTATCACGTATGGAGTACAAAATTTTCTTATTCTGAGTAGACAAATTAATTTTTTTACAACATCATTAATATAATTAATTTAACAACATACATCTCTACCTTAAATTTTCTTCAAGATCGTATACATATATATTAATCGGAGTCAAGTAATATGTAATGAAGCAAAAAAGTACTACGTTTTGTTGTTCATACACATGAATGAAAGCAACTGAAACACTTCAATGAATGCATCCAAAGCAGTGTCATCGGATATGTCTGGTCAATTGATAGATTTGATATATTTAACCTGTCGAGTTTTAATATAGACAACATATATCACACACTAACCCTTAACCGTGTTTGGTTCTTATTGCTGTATTTTTTTTTAGCTATGAACATTGTTTGATTTCATAAGTTCATAGATAATTAGTGTTATAGAAATCTCATAAAAGCATTTACACTACACTTACATAGATAATTCTTAAATATGTCATCTCGTAAATACACTATTCGATTTACCACATATCAAACTTAGAAATTATTAAAAATCTTAATGTCTAACAAAGTTGATTCATGAAAATGTACTATAAAGTTATTTTGATAAAGTTGATTTGTCATCAATATCATTGTTTGATCTTCTTGAACTTAGATTTGGGATCTCCAAGTTATCGTTGCAATGACTTGTGATCATAATATCATTACCCTTAATGATCTTTTAAATACCTCTCTAGTTAGGTCTTTTATAATTAATGGATCCAACACATTATCACATGACTTAACATAGCCAATTATATCTGATAATTCTATAAGAGAAAAATTATCTAACTATATATATATATATATATTTTGTAGCTTTATTATATATGATAAGATTTTTCTTTATACATAATATTTTCAGCTCTTTCTATTGTCTTTTGACTGTCACAATATATAGGAGAATGATTTGGGCCAAAACAGAAAGTTTTACCTAGAATATCATCGATAAAAGATGACACTGATTCTCAAATCTCAAGAATGCTAGAATGTATACATGAAAAATTATATGGATTTTTTTTTATAAACAAAGATACTTATATTAATAACACTCAGTAGGTGTTTGACCATGTAATAACATATCATGAGATGAAATCAACGTTTGGACATGCGATTTCACGCTGATTTCATCTCATGATTTTATATTATGAGATGAAATTTCATATTCTTCAAAAATCATGATTTGAGAATTTCATATCATAATTTGAGATTTTTAAATACAAAAATTGACCCACAAGTATATATTTTGTTAAAACACCCTAACATACTAGAAATTTATTTCATATGTAAATAAAATTTATAATCATATCATTACTTTTTAAAATTTGTTATTCTCACCAACATAAAATTTATTATTACTTTAAATCAATTCTTTCTTTATCATTTATATTCATCAAATTCATTATTATTTTTTTATCAAATTTAGTTATTACCACTACTTTAATGTTTAATACAATAAATAAATTTTCATCTATATTGAGTGAACAAGACTGGCCACAATGGCTAATAATTTATTATGTGATTTTATAAGTTTTTGTTTATTTGGTAAGATTAAATAAATTATTGAGACATTTTAAATAGTTTTACAACTTATGAGATTCTTATGTTTATGAGAAAATACACAACACACAAATTCTATATCGCATGTCCAAACAAAACTTCAACTCAATTTCATAATTTCATATTATGAAATTTATATCATATGACCAAACGGGCCCTTAATATGCATCAATACATGACGGAGCGAATTGACCGTTATTTAGTATGCGGGTAGGGGGTGACTACTATGAGTATTACAAGAGTTTTCCATTGTTGGAGACTTACTGTAAATTTATATGTACTTATTTACTTATCTAGCTGGTCATGAAAATATTATATGATCTTAAATTCTAATAGATATATTTAGTTCATGTGTGTCTCCGATCATGTCACAATCTAGCATTTCAAAGCACATAATGGCACAATGTTCAGATTAGTCATGAATTAAACACATCCACCTCCATAGTACTAAATAATTTACATTTCAAGTTTTTGATAATTATTGTTTATCACTTATAATAAATGTTGAACATCATACATCTCATGTTTATATTTAAAAACGATCTTGTTAACTCACTCATAATTAGACACTTTCAATTAATAGAAAGATCGTATCATGAATTAAAGACTATAAAGTAAATACATTAGAGAGATATACTAATATATTATTCAACTTTGTACTAATATGAGAGATTGCGGCAAAGAAGAAAAAGTGCAGAAATAAATGAGTGGAAAAAGAAATAAAGAAAGAGTTGAAACACAGGAGAAAAGAAGGAAAGAAATAAAGAAGAAAAGAAACAAATACGGAAAGAAATAAAGAAGCACTACAACATTTTAGACCTACAGCCACACTAAGTCTGGACAACGTTTGTAAAGTGTTGCCTAAAATATTTTTGGGGACGCTTTAAAGCGTAGCCCATGTTTTTAACTTTTAGCTACGATAATATTGGCAACACTTATAAAGTGTACTCTTTAATGGTATAAGCTACACTTTATAAGTGTTGTTACAATATGATATAATTGGCAACTTGTATTTACATATATGGCCACACTTTTAAAGTGCCCTATTTTTATAATTATAAATACAACACTTTACAAATGTGGCCTTAAAAAATTTCACTAAAATATATATTCCCTCCAACATTTTTCACTCTCCCCCCCCAATTTTTATTGGACAGAAAATAATAATTAATAAAACATTAAAACATTACATCAGTTCCAGTTGAAGAAGAATGTAACATACGCTCCAGCTTCTAGTTCCAGCTGAAGAACATACGGTCCAGCTGAATTTGAAGAACGTACCTCCAGCTGAAGAACATACACTCCAAGCTTTGTTAGTGTAAAACGTTCTTTTCCCCAAATAAGAAAAACTTTCTGTCAGTTTGAAGAAGGTGCCTTTGAAGAACACAATTTTCTCTCCAAGCTAAGTATGAAGAACACGATTTCTGTCAAATTTTCTCACAGATTTCAGGATTCATGGTGAAGAGCTGAAGAGCTACTCGCTGAAGAACACGATTTCACAATTTCTTGTTGAAAGGATTTTGTTGGAATAGGGTTTATCAGGTAAGAAATTCTATCTTTGAAAGTTTAAATTTTAGCTTTAGGGTTTTGATATTCTTATGTTGCTGATACTATTTTTGTTGATTTTAGCTCGTAGTTGTATTACCCTAAGCATTAATCACTAAATACGTATAAATGGACTGATTAGGGCTGATTAGTGTAAAGAGGTATACTTTCTTGAACAAAACCTTTTACCTCACAACTAAAATCCCCTTTTTCCTGGCTTATATCTTCTTCTTGCTACTAGCAATGTTGATCAAACTATTAAATAACTCTTTTCTTTTGCAGTTAGGAATGACCCTTTTAATTCCTTAGCTGAAAAACCTTAATAAGTTGCAATCTTGGTTGAGTAAAACTAATGAAGCTCAGAACTTTTACAAATT
>NW_026020402.1:391601-462550 GCF_900185275.1 Solanum verrucosum
TGATGAGGTTGTGTTAATGTTGAAAACTAAGGCAAAAAATGTATGATACCTGGCACTGATGGCTTCCACGATACCTCGTCTACGGACCGTAGATCCATCTACGGACCGTAGATGGGGTTTGTAATTGGATGCACCTGAAAAATTTCACCAAGTGTGAAACCACGGAGGTGGACTATGGTCTGTAGGTCCATCTACGGACCGTTCTGCACTTCCGTGGTTTCCATCTGCGACCTATATGTCAGGCCCCCTGATCCACGGAAGAGATCCACGGACCGTAGATCAGTCTACGGACCGTAGGTCTTCTCCATGGATGACCACTGTAGCATTTGTCAAATTTTTTTTTGTGGACTTAGTTGAGGGTCGTTACTAATTCTAAAAGTTTCTTTTGCTGCATATGGTTAGTGTTGGCACTAATATCGTTCCCGCAGGTACGATGGCACCCAAGAAGATGGTCACCTACTCAAAACGGGGAAAGCCCTAATCTATTGCCCCTAGTTTCCGGTTAATTGATGAGGACACCGACACCGACTCTGACCCAGCATATGTGCCTCTCAACCCTAGGGCTTCTCGCGCTGCACCCAAAAGCACCCCTCGGAAGGTGCTCCCCGATGTAGTCACTGTCTCCCTGTCTGATGAGGAGCACACACTGATCGGGTCACCAACTGGGCTGCTTCCAGTTCAGAGGGACCTATGTCTGGGTCGGAGTCTGCCCATGCCTCAGGCTCCCAGTCTGCCCACTCTTCATAATCCGGGTCTTCCCATGCTACAGGATCCAATGCCAAATCATCCACAGGGTCTGGAGAAAATGACCAAACAACCTTGTCTGACGAGACAACTAGCTCAGAGTCCATATCTGCACCACAGAATGATGTGCCCACTCCTGTAGCCGGCGAGCTGAATAGGTGGTGCGTAGAAGGTCAATGACAGATCTATCGGGATGCTAAGATGGTCAATGTCAAGCAAAAGATGGCCCGACTAATTACAGAGGAGCGCAGAGTCCTCACAGGGAGCTTACATACTGTTCCAGATATTCACAGGCTGTTCAACCTTCACAAGTGTGACTAGATGGCTCGAGACCCAGGGACGTATTGCGAGGAGATTGTACGGGAGTTCTTTGCTTCCTATGCGGCCACTCTCCGCGGTTCCATTTCCAAGCGGTCAAAGCCACTAGCTCAGGCTCTGCTCACTTCCACCTTGGTTCGAGGGTGTCCGGTGGACATATCACCCGCCACCATTAGCCATTTTCTCTATGGTCCTACCACGGGCCACTCTTGGTCTCCTAACACTTCAGAGTTTGATTACCGCTGGGACATCGTGCGGAGTGGCGCTTTTCAGAGGAATGCTGAGCAGCGAGAGGCTGTTATACTATGGCTGACCAGGTACATTACTGCGGATGGCGAGCGGGCGGAATGAGTCGCTGTTACACGGTTGGGCATCCGGAAGGCCACGTTAAATTTTGTGGCCAAGTTCTTCTGGTTGCTGGTGCGTAACAGAGTGTCGCCTACAAAAGCTGACAATCAAGTCACTTGGGACATAGCGGTGATGGTTGCAGCGTTGGTAGCAGGAGTAGAGATCGACTTTGCCCGCATGCTGCTGGCAGATTTTCACGAGAGAGCTTTCAGGACCTCCACTACTTACCCCTTCCCATGTCTAATTTTTCATTTGTGCAGGGACTCTGGAGTGCCGATCTGACATTGTGACAAGTTAGTCCACCCTACAGGGGCATTGGACATCGGCCTTATTCGAGATGAGGCAAATGTGGCAGCACCTTGCAGAGAGCCCAGATTGAGGTACCTTCCTTGGGTTCCGATCTTGCAGACACAGGGCGGTGACCCCATTATCCCAGACCACACCGGCACTGTCCCAGGCTCCTCTTCTCAGGCAGCTAGTATGACTCCTAGCTCTTCCCGGTCCACACCACAGTTAGGACCGACGGTTGTCCCGATGGCCAGAGTACAGAAGTTAGAGGCACAGATGGCCACACTGCTGCATCACATCCAACTGTTGATGCAAAAGTCGATTGCCCAGTCTGAGGCTAGAATGGAGCGCATGATGGAGGGGATGATGGACCGGAAGGTCCAGGCTGTTAATAAGCACCTTGATGCCTTCGAGTTGCGAGTCCTCGAGCGATCAGCTCCGGGTATGGAGCTATCTGCTTTGCAGGCTGACTTAGCCAGTCTCCGGACTTACGTTGATGCCCTTCTTGCTGCACCTTCAGTTGAGACTCAGGCTGCTCCCACTGCACTGGCTGATGATACAGTGCTAGAGGCTCTATTCAGTGGGACCGCCGAAGAGGGGCCTGCGCCGACACATGCCAAGGGCAAGCGGCACCGCTCTCATCGCACGGAGGAAGAGAAAGCTCAGAAAAGACAGCGTCGGCAGGAGAAGGAGGCTAGAAGGGCTTCGATTGCAGACGACGAGTTGCGCCATCAGAGGGTGCGTGAGAGAGCTGCAGGGGCATCGATCTCTGCCCCAGTTGTAGAGGTTCAACCTATTTTGAGGGACGTTGTGAGCTTCACTGATGGTGTGGAGTTGTTGATAGAGAGCACTACTGAGGGTGCTAGGTTTGTTGAACCGGCATGTCTTAGGATTGTATGTGTTGAAGCATGATACAGAATGAAGCATGATGGCTTATAAAAAAATGATACCCGTCAGATTCTAGGTTGTATGCTAGAAGTAGGCTATGATTAGTTGATTGTGTTGGCTCTGAGTATGACATAGTAACAATTGACTTGATGACATGACTAGACCTGAAACTTGAACTGGGTAATCTGATAATGAAACTATGTGCCAAGAGTGGGTGAGAATCTTTGACTGTTCAAACGGTTTTGTGCAAAACTAGAACTTGCCCAGTTAGTTCTGCTAAGACAATTCAATCTAGAGGATAGGAAGTGATCATAGGCCATTGTTATGAAAAATCCACAAATTGCCTAGAAGGATTCAACCAAATGAAATAACTGTCCCCTTTTATCCAACATTGAGCCTAAAAATAAACCATTTCTTTTTAAAACCCCGAATTCACTTTCCCATAATCTACTATGTTGGCCTCGGTCCCTCCTTGGACATGTGCACTTTGACTTAGGCCAAAATCCTAAGTTGAGGGTGACTAATGTAAAAAGTAACTTCAATCTTGGCCCTGACCTGACATCGGGTATTGTGCACTTCAACTAATGGAAAATCCATAAGTTGGGGGTGGCTATGAAAGAGGAAACTGAAAGAAAAATGGGTATGAAAAGAGTGGAAAAAAAAAGGGAAAAAAAAGGGGAAAGCGTGAGGAAAGGATGTGACTTGTTAAAAGCGAAAGGAACAATAAAATAAAAGGAAAATGAGCTACAAAGTCTAAAGTCACATCCGTGGTTGAAGAAAATTAAGGGAAAGAAGGTAAAGCAATAATATGACAAAAATAGGGCAAAAAAAGAGGTTAAAAGCCTAATGTAATGACAAGGAGGGCAGAAAGTCACTAAGCAGTACCCAAATGTACCACACCTGACCCTGAGCCTACGTTACAAGCCAATAAAGTCCTATAGTGATCCTAGAGTCTTGTTTGGAGAGTCTAAGCAGTGAAAATAAGGGCAAACTTATGGCAGTAAGCACTAACTGTATTTGAAATTACTTCTGAGCGTGAGTGTTGAATAAATCCTTGTACCATGAATGACATTAAATTTTTGCGAAAAGGGGATTTCGTTTGAAGTAAGGGCACTAGTTACATCCTCGGAAAGTTGGTACCTGGGTGACAGTGAGAATGTATCTGTTGTGTGTCAGTTGGTTGGTCTGTGTCGTGATGTGATCCACATAAGTTGGCTTGTCGAGTCTAAGAGAACGAATGTGAGAGCCATGTGATTGCTGGAGTTTAGAAATGCTTGCTTCTATACAAGTGTCGTTTAGAGTTGTAGTACGTCGTTTGAGGACAAACAACAAATTTAAGTTGAGGGTGTTGATATACCGTGAGTTTACGGTATTTCTAATACATTTCACTTACAAGTTGTGTGTGTCTAGGGCCTTTTTATATTGGTTTTTATGTGTTTTTATCATGTTTTGTAGGAAAGGTGTTCAGGCGCGGAAGTTTAGAGACAGCTGAAGGAAATGCAGAAACAGGACATCCACGGAGGTGATCTACGGACCATAGGTCTATTCACGGTCCGTAGGTTATGACCATAGATCAGCAGACATGGTATTGAGGACAAATCAGGGAAATCTGACTAAGTGTGGAACCACGGTGCCCATTGACAGTCCGTAGATTGATCTACGGACCGTACTGTTGATCTGTAGAGTGATACTGCGAGGGTTCCAGTACCTGATTTTTGAAGATTCTAAGTATGGAGCTACGGAGGGGATTGACGGACCGTAGGTCGATCTATAGTCCGTACTGCTGGTCCGTCGTTTGCTTCAGAGAAGCTGATTTTTGGAAGTTGAAATATTTTCTAAGTCCCGATTAACGGAAGGGACTTACGGACCGTAGATCCATCGACGGTCCGTAAGTCAGTCTCGTGGATTAAAGACGCGTACCTGAACAAAACTTTCCTTAATTTGTTTCCTTTTTTATTTAGGATTTGTTTTCTATAAATAGGACATGTAAACCTCGTTTTTGGGGGTTAGACATTATTATTCTAGTTTTACTTTGTAACTTTGGAGATTAATTTGCAACTCTAGCAATTATTGATTTCCCAAATTCGTTTTGAAGATTTTGGCTTTGCAATTCAAGTTAAATTTCTGGGTTTATTATTCTCTTTACGTAAGTTCATGATTTCTTCATCTACAATTATGAATTGTATTCTTACCAATATGAATAACTAAATCCACAACTAGGGTTGTGGGAACCATGATCGATTAACAAAGTATGAATAGTAAATAAATAATTCTTGAATAGTGTGTTGAATGTATTGATAATTCTTGCCGGACCAAGGAGTTAATTAACAAGAAAAGAATTATCAACATAGATTTAGTGTGATACTATTTAATAGGCTAGTGTCGATTGGTGCGAAGTAATAACTAAGCCAAATATCGATTATGATGTCTAGTATGAGGTAAAGGTAAGGGTTAGTAAATTATACACACGTAGCCGGACCAAGGTGCGGGGTGAAATTCTCTAGATGCCGGACCAAGGATTTAGAGATACCTAACTTATCACTTTGCATGTAATACACTAGAAAATGATTGCTATTACTAGGATTACTGCGTTATGAGATTGTGGGGAACACGTATACCCTAGTTATTTCTCTTATCTTGATAACAACCAAAGTTGAGTTTGATTATTGATTACTTATTAATTTCTTACTATTTGTTTCACACAAGCACAACCCCCCTTTTATTACCTGTTTCTGGAAATAATTTGACTAATTGAATATAATTGTTGGTTAGAGTAACGTCTAAACCATTTTCCTCGTGGGATCGATCCCAACCTACAAGTTGGGTTCTTTACTTGATAACGATCGCTTATACTTCTGTAAGGAGGTGTAATTTGAGCGTATCATACTTCATTTGAATTTTATGGTTGAGATCATTTGTACTTCATTTACTTTTCATTGTTTTGCACAACTTTTGAATCTGGCTTGAAGAGTAGCTTTCTCCGAGTTATATTAGGCTTTTGAAATTGACGCTTAAGCAAAATTTAGGATAGTCAATCAATTGAATGTCATGCGAACACTTGCTTTCGGTTGTTTTCAAATTTAAATTTTTCATAATCAGAAATAAAAGTTTTATAAATATTGAGGTATTATTTTCCCTACCATCTTCTTCCATGATAGTGTAGCTTTCATGTTTTTCCATTTTATTTAGATTTTAGGTTGCAGTGATTAAGTTAGCTTTGGATAGAAATGACTGGGTAAGCTTTGGATGAAACTTTTACTTTTAATTATTTGAATTCCATTTATTTACTTTCTTTATTAATTGTGTCTATCCTATTAATTTTACTTATTTTTCCTTGGAAGTATAATTAACATTCAAAAATATTTGTGGAGGATTCAAGGTTTGATTTGACATAGCATAAGAGTCATGACTAGGTAAGAAACTTTTATCATCTCATAACACATGTTTCTAATAACTTATTCGTGACTTTTAGAACCTGTTTGTGAAGTAGTTAATGATTTAATGATTGTTATTGAAAGATTAAATATTAATATCTTGATCTTCTAGGAATTCAAATATCCCATCCAAGGATTGGATGAATTTAGCAAGGTATAGCAAATAGTATATTGATGGAGTTGAATCTTTCCTAGATTTTGCTTACTCTTATGTAGATCCAATAGGAGAGGAAATTCAGTGTCCATGTACAAAATATTGTAATATTTGCTGGACTCGAAGGAATATAGTGTATGATCATCTAATAAGCTATGTATTTGTTAAATGTTATACTAGATGGATCAATCACGGGGAATGGGATATCAAGTTGAATGCTGACGATGATATGGATTACTCACGTGATGATATTGATAGGTTGTTGAATGATCAATTTAGAGATGTTGCACAGGTTGACAGAGTTTATGATGGTTCAAATGAAGATGCCAAGAAATTCTATAACTTAGTTGACGAGGCAAGCCAAGAATTATATCCTGGTTGTATAGGATTCTCTAAATTATCATTCACACTTCGTTTATATTTGTTGAAGTGTCTACATGGATGAAGCAATGAATCATTCACTTCTCTTTTAGAGTTATTAAAAGAGGCGATGCTCGAGTTGAACATTCCTCCGTTTTACAATAAAACCAAGTCTATGGTTAAGAATCTTGGTCTTGATTATGAGAAAATTGATGTATGTCCCAATGATTGCATGTTGTTCAGGAATGATCATAAGGATGATGAATTTTGTCATACTTGTGGAGCTTCATGATATACTAAATCTCTTGAAGTTGATAGTGAGCTTAAGCTTTCAAAAAAATAACATCGAGTTTCAGCAAAGATATTGAGATACTTTCCATTCATTCCTCGATTCAAAAGGCAATTTATGTGCTCAAAGACGGCAGATTCTTTGAGGTGGCATGACGAGGAGCGTTCTAAAGATGAAAAGTTAAGGCATCCCGCTGTTTGTCTAGCATGAAAAGATTTTGATAGTTTGCATTCAGATTTCGCACTAGATTCTCGCAATGTGAGACTTGGCTTGTCAAGTGATAGGTTCAATCCATTTCGGACCATGAGTATATCACATAGCACATGGCCAGTTATGTTGATGGTGTATAATTTGCCGCCTTGGATGTGCATGAAATCTGAGTATTGTATACTTTCTTTACTTATACCTGGGCTGCGATCACCTGGAAATGACATTGATATTTACTTGCAACCATTGATAGATGAGTTAAAATTATTGTGGGATTCTGGGGTTGAAACATATGATGCTTCAAGAAATTAAACTTTTCAAATGTGGGCAGCTCTTATGTAGACAATCAATGACTTTCCTGAATATGCTATGTTATCTGGATGGAGTACAAAAGGTAAGTTTGCTTGCCCTTGTTGTAACTATGACACTAATTTTCGCTATCTTAAACATAGTCGGAAAATATGTTATATGGATCATCGTGTTTTTCTACCTATGGATCATCCATGGAGATCTAACAAAAGATCTTCTAATGGAAAAATTGAATTTAAGCCTTCTCCACCTTTATTAAAGGGTACTGATGTGTTTAATAGCTTACAAGATTTCGAAAATGTGTTTGGAAAGAAGAGAAAGAGATTAAATGATGACCCATAGAAAAAAAAGGTCAATCTTTTTTGAATTACGTTATTGGAAGCACAACTTGTTACGCCATAACCTTGATGTAATGCACATAGAGAAGAACATAGTTGATAGCATACTTGGAACTCTTTTGAATATTTTTGGCAAAACAAAGGATTATGAAAAAGCCCGGTATGATTTGAAACATATGGGAATCAGAAAAAACCTTCATCCAAAAGATACAGAAGATAATAAGAGAACAAAGTTTGCAAAAATGTGCTTCTCAATGACAAATGGAGAGAAATCAATTTTTTGTGGAGTTTTAAAGACAGCCAAGCTACCTGATGGTATTGCCTCAAATATATCCAGGTGTGTGCAATTGGATGAAAGAAAATTGTCTTGTTATAAAACCCATGATGCTCATTTCATGTTACATTACTTGCTTCCAATACCAATTAAAAGCATTCTTCCTGATCATGTGGCTATTCCTTTTATTCGTCTTAGTTCCTTCTTCCGTCGATTGTGTCAAAAAGCAATCACTTTGGAGGAACTGGATTGCTTAGAAGTGGAGATCATAGAAACAATAAATCAATTGGAGTGAATTTTTCCTCCTACATTTTTTGATATAATGATTCATTTGCCTATTCATTTGGTGAATGAAGTAAGATTAGGAGGTCCAGTTCAAAATCGATGGATGTATTCTACAGAAAGAGAAATGGGTACATTCAAATCATAGATCCAGAACAAACGTTATCCAGAAGGTTGCATAGCAGAGACACGAGTGGGAATAGATTGTATGAATATATTCTCCAAATATCTACATGGGGTACATACCAGATTTAACAAAAGATCCCGAAATAATAATGAATGTGACCCAAGTGATGCAAAAACTGTGAGTTTGTTTCCTAACAAAGGAGTTCCTTTAGGAGCAAAGAAAACTGATCCATTCATTTTAGATAACAAGTCACTAAGTCAGGCACATGCATACTTATTGGGAAATTGTGACGAGGTTCAAGAATATATTAGGTACCTTAATTTGAATATAGTATTCTTTTTGTATAATTAATTTTTAACTTATTTTATTTATTGCTTTAACAAAAAAAAAGTACATGTTGTGTAGAGAGCATGAGCAAGAGGTTAATGATCAGCCACAAAGATCTAAATGGAGCGAGGACAAGAGTCATTGTCAAAACTTCTCTCAATGGTTTGCAACTCGTGCTTTGCAAGAAGATGTGCCTGATTTGATAAAACAGTTGTCTAGAGGACCAAATTCTATTGCAAAAAGATATTCTGGGTATCTCATCAATGGATATAGATTCCATGTTAGGCAGCGTGATGCAAGGCGTAAAACACAAAATAGTGGTGTTACACTAGTTGCCTCAACTACAAGTTTTGCAAGCTCAAAGGATAAAAATCTGATTGCTGCAGATTTGACTTATTATGGTATAATAGTTGATATTGTTGAGTTAGACTATTACGGCCATTTTAAGGTTGTTCTATTTAAATGCGATTGGTATGAGGTTGAAAATGATACTTATGGCCTTACTTATGTCTATTTTAACAAGAGATGCTCTCAGGAAGAGCCTTTTGTGCTTGGATCTCAAGTACACCAATGCTTCTATGTGCAAGATCCATATGATCAAGATAGACATTAAGTTATGAAGCCTGTTCCAAGTGACTTGTTTAACATGAGTGATCAAGTTGAATATAATCTCCCACAAAGTTATGAAAATGAGCCATCTGAATATTTGATGGGACCATCTATACCAAAAGATAATGGTGAAGTTCTCTTAATAAGGACTGATGTACCATAAATAATTATTGATATGCCTTCGAAAGAATTTTTTACTCAACTACTTGAAGTCGAGTATGAAGAGGAATTCGAAGATGAGTCTGTAGATGAGTTTGAAGACGAGACTGAAAATGAGTATGAAGATGAGTCTGAGCTTGAAGATGAGTCTAAAGAAGAGTTTGAAGATGATGCACCATGAGTTCATTATTTTTGTGATGACCATATACTACTCACTTACTGTTTTGTTATTTAATTATTTTTTTGGTATAAACACATTAAGATATCTAATATATGAAATTGAAGATTAGATCGCTACAATCTTTAAGTATTATATTGGCTTTTTTCATGCGCCCAATTGTTGTTTGGTTAAGTAATTTATGTTGTCCTCTTATCTGATTATTATTTTGAGGAACCTGTACTTCTAGCTTACTATTGTTTTATTTGTTAGTAATCTCTGCACCATTACTGGTACAATTATCAAACTGGATTTTTACCAAAGTTGTTAGAGTGTTTTTGAATTTTTCTCCTGTTGTCCCTGTTCTTTGTCCTGAAGTGGACTTGGAGTTGGCATTGATCTTGTGTGATTGTGACTCTATTTATCGAGAATTGGGTGTCATCCACCAATTCCAGTTTTGCTTGGTTCCCAAGAGCACTGCTATCAATGTTCAATTTAACCACCTCATTATGAGGTCTTCTCCAAGAAACAACAACAACTTGTATACCATGAGAGCATCATTGTTAGCCTGTGAGCATCACTGTTTGCCTTAGTAGTCCACCATCTCATAATCATATTTCTAAGAGGTTTATAATCATTGTCAATCACTAGAGAATCAACATAAATATTTTACATATTTCTAGCAAAGTGCCCTGCCACAAAATTGTGATCAATGGTGCCTTTTTCTAGTTTATAGCATCAGAAACACTTGAAATATTGTTGACCAAAATTGTGAGTTGGTTTCTTCTCTCTCTAATCTGATCCCAAGCAGACGAGCAAGTGAATTCTATATTTGCATTGGGTTTCTAGATTGGTTGATTAGAAACCATGGGTTGATAGTGAATTTGAGTCGTAAGAATGGTCGGGACAAGATTCGGAGGTGCAGTTTGATAGACAATTTTCTGTTAAAGTTGCACACTTTTCTCCACTTTCTGTTAAATTGATTAGTTAATTTTTTGTGCATGCCATGAAGACAAAAGGAAATGAATATATAGTTAGGAGGAAAAAACTTATCATGAGATCTAATATTATTCATCTGAAGGCTCCTTTGTGAAAAGATTTGCTGAAATTGATTTCCTTTATAGACTACATGGTTTTTGATTTTGTACAATTTGAATGTGTCATTTGCTTTATTATTGAAAATTAAAGAGTTGAATGGTATTGTCGGTTTCATGTGAATTACTAACACTTACAAGACCACAAACTAGTGTTCCACAACTTCAAGTTCTCAACATCTTGTTTAATTTCTATTCTTTTTCTGGTACCTTTTTGGTTTTAATTTGGCTCAGAATAAAGTAGAAATGATTAATATTGTAACTCAATAAATCTGCAAACTGGAATTGAATTTTGGAATCTGTGATGGAAATTGGAATCTAGAACCTTTCTGGTACTTTTCTCTGTTTTAATTATGTCAATATGTATTAATATATCTAAACGGTAATATGCAATCTGGAACTGTAATCTGCAATTTGGAGCTCAATAAATCTACACACTAGAATTGAAACCTGCAAACTGGAATTTAAATCTGCAATCTAGAATTGAAATCTGCAATTTGGAACTCAAAAAGATTTGCAGTTTGCATTCTGGAACTGCTGTGCAATCTGGAATATGGAACTTCTTGCCTCTTCTATAATTGTTGTGATCTGATTTGTCGTAAATTTTAAATGTGTAGGGAAATGGAGGTGATCAAATTTGAAGGGTCGCTACAAGTCAATTTGATCTCATTGAAGTGGATGATGAAGAGTTTTTGAACTATTGTAGAAGGTTTGAATACATTATGTTTGATTTTGTGAAATATATTATTTGCTAGAATATATTGAACTATTGTAAGAGTACCTTTTGAACAATTGTGTACACATATTTATAATATTACTTTATAAGTATGTGTAAGTACACAAGGCATACTATCTTTTGAAGTTTATTGCAAATCTATAGATTTGAATTACTTGTTAGCCAATTTAATGCTTGAGATTATTTATTGCAAAACAATATTGGTGTTTTTTAATTAGAAATTGTGGCATATAAATATTTTATTACCAAAATGATATTACCACACTTAAAAGTGTCGCCATAGGACTGTAAATTGTGGTATGCACATGGGCAAGGACTACACTTCAAAGTGTTGTCGTACATTAGATAGAAAAGGCAACACTTTAAAATCGTGGGCATAAAGGAAACAAAGGCCACGCTTGAAAGTATAGTATGAGATAGAAATGTTGCTATATGAGGTATTGGAAAGCGTGGCCTTTTTGCCTTTTAGGCTACGCTTTTAAGTATAGCTGATAAGGCAAAGTGTTGCCTAAACTCTAAGGTTACGCTTCTTTCGGGCACCCCTGGAAAAGTGTTGCTTAAAATCAGAAAGTGTGGCCTTTTATCAAAGGCCACACTTTTTCATAGTTTAGGCCACACTTTTCTAGGGTGGTTGTAGACATAAAATGTTGTAGTGAAGGAAAAGAAGGAAGTCAAATAAGGAAAGAAATAAAGAAGTAGCAATTCAAGTCAAATAAGGAAAAAAGTAAATATAGACAAGTTCAAGAAGGAAAAAGATTTGTTATTCCTTTCCTTGTAGAAGTTGATGAAGGCAAATCAAACTCTATAAAAGGTTCAAGCCAAAGAAAAAAAAAGTGGTCTTTGCATAAACACAAATCGAGAGAATTTTCCAGCAAAGCCAAAATGATAACTATTGCATATTCACGAAATTTATCATCTTGAGAGCAATAGTCATTAAAGAAAAATCACAGGGCTTCGTTACAGAAACACAAGGACCAGGTTAACGTGTTTGTGCTCCACTCTGAACTATTGAATGTTGAAATCTAATCAATTAAAGTCTAAGGTTATTAGTCTCTGTTGATTTGTTCTAGGTTTATCATTGAGTTGTAATAATTCCTAGATTTTGTAACAAGAAGTGGGTTTGACTTCTTCGGGGTAGAGTTAAGAGAGAGTTTGTGAGAATTGTAAACAAGAAGTGGGTTTGACTTCTTGGGTGGTTAGAGTTAAGAAGAGTTGAAAGTTTTTGTAAACAAGAAGCGAGTTTGACTTCTTGGTGAGTTGAGAATTTTCGATAATAGTTAATCGAAAAGGGTAGAAGTTTAAAGTTAGATTCATTGATTAACTGAGTTGTAAATCTTTAATTAATATAAAACTTCGGTGTGGTTTTTCCCTTCCTTGAGCTAGGAAGGTTTCCACGAAATATTGGTGTTACTCTTTACTAACGTAAGTATCTTGTGTGTTATTCAAGAACCTGGTTCTTGAATATTGGTAAGGCCGTTTCTTCAATTGGTATCAGAGCAGGTCTTTTCATTAAAAGACTCACATCTTGGAAAGGATCAATGGTTGCACCTCCTACACCATAAGAAGGAGCTTCTCAAACTCGATCCCTACTGTTCAATGGAAAATACTATGGATGGTGGAAGAACCGCATGATGGATCACTTAATAGGAGAAAATTCAGACCTATGAGTAGTCGTGTTTGATGATCTAACCATACCCATGAAGAACGGATCTGATGGAACCACTCAAGTACCAAAGGACAAGAAAGAATGGAATTCTACAGATAAACATGCAATTCAGAACAATGCTAAAGCTAAAAAGATCTTGATATGTTGAATAGGTCCAGATGAATACAATTAAATCTCATCATGTCAAGATGCAAAAGCAATATGAGAAACTTTGCAAACTGTGCATGAAGGAACAACTCAGGTAAAGAAGTCTAAAATTGATAATTTGAACAGACAGTACAAATTGGTTCGAATGGAAGAAGGTGAAACAATTCAAGATATGCATACAAACTTCACTGCAATCATTAATGAAATCTACTCACTAGGAGAAATGATTCCTAATGGGAAAGCAGTCAGAAAACTTTTGAGTATTCTTCCAGAGTCTTAGGAAAGTAAAGTAGAAGCCATTACAGAAGCACGTGATCTAGATAAGTTAGCTATGGATGAACTCATCGGAAATCTCATGGCCTATGAACTCAAGAAAAATCAAGAAAAGGAAATCGGTGGAAAAATGAAAGAGAAAAACCTGGTTCTTCAAGCAAGAACACAAGAAGATTTTGAGGACGAAAACATCGCGCTAATGACCAGAAGGTTCTCAAGAATGTCAAAAAGCGGACGAGTATTTCAAAGGAGGAACAGTTCGGAAAAAGCAAATGAGATCAAGAATGATAAGTACATTCCCACAAACAGACGAATGACCAACCAAGAAACAGATCTCTCGATGTGAAAGGCCTTTGCCGCTATGAGAGACTCATCGGAATAAAAGTTTAAGAATGAAGGATTCAAAAATCAGTCACTACTTGCAATAGAAGAAACAAATAAATATGACTTTCTTGCACTAGTTGCTGAAACAGAATTAAAAGATGAGAGAAACACCTGTCAAACACAAGAAAAAAATTCAGGTACTAATGGCTGGAACATGTTCTGATGAAGATGAAGAAGAGGAAAAACAATCAAAGGTAAGTTTTCTTGAAACTAAGTTTAAAATAAATATGTATTCCAAGAAACAATTGCAATCCCTGTCTTCAGTTCTTATGATGCATACTATCTAGTGAATTCCGAAAAGAATCAATTAATGGATGAGTATGCATCCCTAAGACTTGATTGTATGACATTGAAAGATCAAATTGCTTCTTGTGATAACACCATCAATGATCTAAAAGAATAGGTTAATACCATAGAATTAAGTCACAAGGGCAAAAACTCTGCTAATGAACTTCAATTAGCTCTGGAAGAAGAAATAAAACGGTTAACCATAAATTGTCAGGCCTTAACTGAAAGAAATAGGCTGCTACAAGAAAATCTTGATAATACCAAACTTGATCTGGAACGAAATCTTAGATGAACCAGGTCCTCTGAAATTTTAACTCAGATTTAAGAAAGGCAAACCACCAGTCGAAGTGGGATAGGTTTTAGAAAGTAGAAAAATCGTGTAGCACAGACTATTCACATGTCTAAAAATCTATGCACTCATTGTGGAAAATCAGGTCATTTAAGGAATCAATGTAAAGCTCTATTTGAGGCCTTTCAGAAAAATGTTAAGTTCACCAAAAGGAAAAAGGTTGGAACGGTTAAGAACCTGGTTCCAAATAAAAATACTCCAGATAAAAGGTCTTCTTATTTGCCTTTCTGGGATATAAGAGATCGTATTCATCCTTTTACTCACAAAAAGGGGCCCAAGTTAATCTGGGTTCCCAAGGCTAATTTTTTACTAGTGTTTCAGGTGAAGGTGAGAGGAAAAAGGTTAACCTAGTACATGGATAGTGCATGTTCTAAACAGGTTCTAGAAATGGTAGAAAATTTCCTCTCACTCTATGATTTTCAAGGCGACATTGAAGTCCTTGAAAATGATGAGAAAGGTGAAAGAGTCAAGATTGACAAAGTTGAAAAGTCACAACCACAGGCCATATAGAAAGTGTTTTATGTTCAAGTATTGAAGCACAACACGTTGAGCATCTCTGAATTTTGTAATAAAGAAAATAATGTACTGTTTACATCAGTTGAGTATCGTGTGCCAAACTGTAACTCTGGGAACCTGGTTCTGAAAAGACGCTGAAGAAAGTGACCTGATATCAAACATCTTTGATGATGCAAATTTTGGGAACATCACCGATGAACCTGTTTCACATCTGATAATCATTTATGCACCTGCAATAGAAGATACTGGATTAACCCATGGTTTTGCATATAGGAGGAATAACAGAGCAATTAGGACACTAAGAGTCTGGCAGATCTTCAGGGGGAATTTCGATGTGTACCTCGTCCTTGTTATTCATTGGATGTTATTGAAAATTTATAGGACCTGGTTCTCTCTTCTACTCAACTTGAGATTCTTTGATCTGGGAGAATATGATGATGCAAACATACTCATGAAGGCCTTGAATATGAAGAACTTGAGAAAAATGAGCCAAAGCTTGGTCTTGTCGAAACAAACTGATGTATTATCATGATTTCCTTTAATAATTGGCTAGTAAACTAATAATCTTATGCTTGAGTAATTATACAATGAATATCTGCTAACTCGGTCTCGTGCTGTACACAGTACAAGCACATCTCAAACAATGTTTAGAAGGTCTGCGGATATTATCCCTACTCTTTTACTAACAACATTAAGCAAATCATTGAGGAACACACAAAATGAGAACCTGGTTTCTCTGTAATACTCAGGTATGTACCATCCTTTTTCAATGCATGAATTTTCTGAGTTTATGTCAAACATAAGCACTAGTGAACCTGGTCGATCATAAAAAAATCAATTCTTTTAAAAATCACCAAGAACCCTTTCTTTGACAATAAGAATCATTCAATCCGAAACCACTCAAATGATGAAAACCTCAGTCTTGAAGCCACCCTTGCTTTAATTTAAGGGGAACTTTGTTTTACCTCTCACATATGAACCAGGTTCACAAATTCCAAATTGATATTCCATCCATTTCAAGTGTATAACCAGTTATCTCATAGGAGGAACAATTCTCTTAAGAACATACTATTATCGGTGCTTGCCTTCATTATTGATAAATTCATCTCTATTGATCTAAACTGTGATGAATCTCTTACTTATAGTTGGTACTCCTTCAAAATATCATCAAGAAAAGGGCTATAAAAAAACCATGGAGGAGTGAAAATGTTATGGAGTAGAATTTAAAAAAATGAAATGAAAAGTTTTTTAAAAAAGGAGCTCCAAAACTCAGTTGTTGCTCATAATGCATGACAATAATACTCACCTGGTCTTCTTAAACTGATTATTCTCAACTAATGATGGACCTCATATTGCTTTTGGTGTAATTTCACATTCTAAGAAAACTGATCATAACTAGGGCTGGGCATAATATGGTTAAAATCGAAAAAATAGATCGAACCAATTTTTTTTTACATTTCGATTTTAGTTTTTAGGTTATTTCGGTCGGTTTCAATTTTAATTTTCAATATTTCAATTCTTCGGTTCGATTTTCAATTTTTAGCTTGAAAAATTCAGTTAACCGAAAAAACTGAAATTATTTGTATATATTCTTTACCCCCCTTAAATCTTAATTAACTTTCAGCCCAGTCGGCCCAATCATAGTTGATAGCCCACAACATTAACATCAAATTACAATAAAAATTCAGCCCATGCCCAACCCAAATTCCAATCAATATTCAAAAATCCCTAAACTGATTTCCCTAACATCAGTCGTCTCTGATCTCTCAAAATACGCCACAATTCTCATTTCTCATCTCTCAACTCTCGTAAGTCGTAAGTCGTAAGTCGTCTCTCATCTCTCAACAGTTAACTCTCATCTCTCAACTCTCGTCTCTCAACAGTTAACTCTCATCTATCAACTTTCGTCTTAGTTACGACTTACGTCGCATGCTCACAGTCATCTCTCAACTCCCATCCCTCATCTCTCAGTCTTAGCTCGTCGGTCATTGTTTCTGGCTCCTTGTTGAGTGCTCGGCTGCTCGCAAGTCACATATGCAGCCCGCTACTGCTCAGTGCACTGCTCCCGACTCGAAAGTCGAAGGTCAGTGCTCACTGGATATGTTTATATATCTCATCTTAAGTCTTAACTTCATCTAGAAATATTTATATATGTTATATTCAATTTCAAATATGAGATGAGTTAGGACTGAGCATGGAAGTATTTCTAATTCTCTACCACGAAAGTTCTACTTCTGTCTATTCTGTTTAAGTGTCTGTTAGTTGGGGACTGATCAGTGAGTCGGTTAGCATAATTAGTTAAAATACACAGGACGTTTTTAGACATAGGAATTAGGATGTATTAGTACATGTATGATTTGTGAATTTTATTGCTGTAAATTGTGAATCCTCTATTGTTTTTTAATCATTGAATGCAACTATGCAGTAATGCAACTATGTGATAATTTGTGCGATTTGTGAACTGTAATGTACTGTGTGTCTGTGTCTTTCTGAATTCTGATTGTTGTTCTTCTTTGTTTGTTTCACTTTTTTACAAATGACACAAATTGGAAGTAGGGTAAGTGAAAGTGGAGCTTCAAATGAGAGCATACCTAACACCTCATCTCCCAATGAGGTTGAATTAGATGTTGATACTTCAAAGAAAAGAAAATTCATGGAACTTAGAGCTACTTGTTAGAAGCATTTTGACAAGTTCACTGATGAAAGTGGAGGTAAGAAAATCAAATGGAAGTATTGTGTGAAACCTTATGCAACTTCTACATCAAGTAATGGTACATCGTCAATGAATACTCATATGAGAATATGTCCGAAATTTCCCTGTGACACTGTAGATAAAGGTCAAAATCTAATTAATTTTCCACCATCTTCAATGGGAGCAAAGGAAGGGGTGATTAGCAGTTGGAAATTGACCAAGCACAAAGTAAGAGAGCTTTAGCCAAAATGATAATTGTTGACGAGCTACCGTTTAGTTTTTTTGAGAAAGAGGGTTTTAAAAACTTCATGAGAGTTACAGTGTCACAATTTCATATTCCTTCTCGTAGAACCGTGACGAGAGATTGTTATGAACTATACCTTGAAGAAAGACAACTTTTGAAGAAGGTTTTCAAAGAAGCACGTCCAAGTGTTTGTCTTAAGACAGATACTTGGACCTCTATACAAAAAATCAACTACATTTGTTTGACAGCCCACTTTATAGATAGAAATTGGACTTTGCATAAAAGAATAATAATTTTTTGTCCTATTTCTAGTCATAAGGGCGGGGATATGGCGGCATGCATTACTAATTGTTTGTTTGAATAGGGTTTGGATAATGTGTTTACTATTACAGTTGATAATGCTAGTTCTAATGATGTTACTGTGAAAGAAATGTCTAAACAATTGAGTAATTGGGGAACTAACATTATGGATGGCGACCATCTTCATGTAAGGTGTATGACACATATCCTTAATCTTATTGTGCAAGATGGGTTCAAGGAAATTGGTAAGTCTATCAAGCTAGTGAGACAAGCCGTGAAATACATTAAATAATATCCCGCAAGAATTTGAAAGTTCAAAGAATATTGTGAATCTCAATTGATAACTTGTAAGAAATCATTATGTTTAGATGTTCCTACTAGGTGGAACTCTATATATTCGATGCTTGATATAACACAACATTTTGAGCTTGCATTTGAAAGATATAGTTTTTATGATATTGGATACTTGAATCATCTTTATACCTTTGGTTCTGATTTTTCTGAAGGTGAAGATGGAACTAGTGCAAAAGATGGAACTAGTGCAGATATTCTTACAAGTGTTGATTGAAAAAATGTGAGGTCAATGGTGAAATTTCTTGAAACTTTTTATGTACTTACTTTGAAGGTCTCTAGTTCTAATTATGTCACTAGCAATACACACTTTGTTGGAATTGCTGAACTTAATCTTATTTTGAAAGAGATAATGGAAAATGAAGATGGTAATTTGAAAGAAATGGCAAAAGGTATGAAGGAAAAACTCAAAAAGTATTGGGATGAACCACATAAAATGAACAAGATGATCTTTATTTCATCCGTGTTGGATCCCCGTAACAAGCTTATTATGTTCCATTTGCAATTGTGGATATGTTTGGAAAAGAAGTTGGGGACAAGCTATGTTCAAAAGTGAAAAATACATGAACAAATTGTTTGATTATTATGTTGATAAATCCTCAAAAATCTCTTTACATGTACCATCTTCACCCACTTCATCTAACAACTCATCAAGTATATCTAGTGTGAGTGGTTCTGGCAACTTTGTAAATAGAGGAAGAATAAGAACGAAACAACAATTTGAGAAGCATTAAGAAGTTAGTGGAAGTTTAGGTAGTAAATCAGAATTGGAAAGATATCTTGCTGAAGATATTGAGCCAGATAGTGATGGCTTTGATATATTAATGTGGTGGAAAGTAAATGAGCCGAGATTTCCTATTCTCGCGGAGATGGCTCGTGATGTGTTAGCCATTCCCATTTTAAGTATCGCATCTGAATGTGCATTGAACACAGGAGGTTGTGTTCTTGATCCCTTTAGGAGTTCATTAACTCCTAAACTTGTGCAATCTCTTATTTGTGTTCAAGATTCGCTTAGAAATGAGCCTTTTCCAATCAATATTGAGGAAGATTTAGAGTATCTTGAGCAACTTGAACTTGGTAAGAATTTGGTATTTGTATTAATTATATTAAAAATAATTTTCTTACTTATGTTTCTTAAAAACTAACAAATTCTTTCATATTTTTTTAGATTTTTCTTGTAGTGGGACTTAATCTAGTATTATTGATATATAGTTGCAACTTGTAAGTTCAACTATCAACTAGCGATGTGTGATAACGGGTAAGTAAAGAACTTATTTACACAACTTGCTTGATAGTTTTATATATTTTACTATGAAATGTAGATAATTTGTCTAAAGAGTTCTATTTTCTCGCAAGCACATCAATGTTTTGTTATTTTCTTGGTTGCTATATGTTGGAACTTGGGAGCTATTGCAGTGAGGGTTGCAAGTTGCAACAATGTTTTGTTGGGTTTTTAATGTTTTGGTTGTTGGCTTGCTGCAAATTGCAATGCTGCCTACTGGCAGTTGGACTTTTCACTTTGGTTTGTAACTAACTCTATTTTAGGGTAGGACACAAGTTTGTTGAATTTTCTAGTGTTGTTGGCTTGACTCTTGATAGTCTTTTTATTCTTATTCTCATCTAGTTTGTTAATGTTGCTACCTGCTGGACAAGAATTATCTGTTTTGTTTGAATATTTTAGTCAATGATATGGTAAGTTTCAAGTAGAAAGCTTGTGAGTTATGACGTGCTTATAAAGAAGGGTGTCAACTATCCTTCACTTGTTGATTTATAGGTCTTGACTCTTGAATATGGTATCCTCTGGGAGCTCATTGCATTTGTTTACTGCCAAGAAACAACTTGAATGGTTGAAAGTTGAGACTTGGTGAAACAAATTAAGGCTAAGAAAGTCAAATTTTGATCAATTTATAATCAAGCCAGCAGAAAATTATCCAGATGCCACAGCCCACAAGCCACGTTAATTAAATTTGGTTAACTCGAAAATCAAACCGAAATAAATCGAATCGAAATTGTAATAACCGAACCAAACCGAAAACCAAAAAAATCAAACCGAATCGAACCAATTGAACGCCCAACCCTAATCATAACGAGGGAGCTGGTGCACAATGGGCGCACTAAAAAAATTAATGATGACAATAAACATTCTTTTTCTCTCCACTTTAGTAATCTTCGTCCCAATCCTTATCCTCTATTTTTCCAGACTCTTTGATGTGCTTATGTCTGTCTCATACTCATGATATCATATGCTTTTGAATTAGGGCTCTAAGGGCTTAAACTGATACATATTTGTTTATTTTGTTTCACATTGAAGACATTGATTGTGTGTGAGTTTAAGATGGCTAATATTCTCAGATTAAATTATTGTAATGTTAGCAGAACTGTAATTGAAAGTGTTACCCAAGTGGCCATGAGTTAAAATGATATTGCACTCATTGAATGTTAGTCGAGTTCTTTGGTTATTGGTTTTCAATGATGCCAAAAGGGGGAAGTTATATGATGTGGGTTAGGGACATATTATGCATAGTTTGTCATCATCAAAAAGGGGGAAATTGCTGGGAAATGAGAGAACATGAAGTTTGTAGTTTTGATGATTGACAAAGAGTCTTGATGGTTTGTAGTTCTTGATGTGTGACAAAGCATTGTTTATCATCATCAAAAATAGGGAAAATGTTGGGAAGTAGGAGAACATATAAAGTAGTTTTGATGATTGATAAAGTGAACATGGTTCACTACTTGTTGTCTTATGTGTACTATATTAGGTGAACCAGGTTCTCAGACGTGACTGCAGACAACATGTACAAATATGAGAGATTGCGGCAAAGAAGAAAAAGTGCAAAAATAAATGAGTGGAAAAAGAAATAAAGAAAGAGTTGAAACGCAGGAGCGAAGAAGGAAAGAAATAAAGAAGGAAAGAAACAAATAAGGAAAGAAATAAAGAAGGAAAGGAAGGAAGTCAAATAAGGAAAGAAATAAAGAAGTAGCAATTCAAGTCAAAAAAGGAAAGAAGTAAATATAGACAAGTTCAAGAAGGAAAAAGATTTGTTATTCATTTCCTTGTAGAAGTTGATGAAGGCAAATCAAACTCTATAAAAGGTTCAAGCCAAAGAAGAAAAAAAGTCGTATTTGCATAAACACAAATCGAGAGAATTTTCCAGCAAATCCAGAATGATAACTATTGCATATTCACGAAATTTATCATCTTGAGAGCAATAGTCATTGGAGAAAAATCGCAGGGCTTCGTTACAGGAACACAAGGACCAAGTTCAGAAATTGTGTTCCACTCTGAACTATGAATGTTGAAGTCTGATCAATTAAAATCTAGGGTTATTAGTCTTTGTTGATTTGTTCTAGGTTTATTATTGAGTTGTAATAATTCCTAGATTTTGTAACAAGAAGTGGGTTTGACTTCTTGGGGTGGGAGGTGGGGGGGGGGGGGGTAGAGTCTTGAGAGAATTGTAACAAGAAGTGGGTTTGACTTCTTCGGGGTAGAGTTAAGAGAGAGTTTGTGAGAATTGTAAACAAGAAGTGGGTTTGACTTCTTGGGTGGTTAGAGTTAAGAAGAGTTGAGAGTTTTTGTAAACAAGAAGCGAGTTTGACTTCTTGGTGAGTTGAGAGTTTCGATTATAGTTAATCAAAAAGGGTAGAAGTTTAGAGTTAGATTCATTGATTAAATGAGTTGTAAATCTTTAATTAATATAAAACCTCGGTGTGTTTTTGCCCTTCCTTGAGTTAGAAAGGTTTCCACAAAATATTGGTGTTACTGTTTACTAACGCAAGTATCTTGTGTGTTATTCAAGAACCTAGTTCTTGAATACTGGGTAAGGTTTCTTCAATACGATATATTTATAACAATAGTGAGAAAATGGTCCAAAACCCCTTCAATCTATACCCGAAATCCCAACTACACACTTCAACTTTACGGGTGTCCTATCACCCCCTGGACTATTTAAAAATGAAATAAATAACTCCTGAAATGCTGAGTTGGTACATAGAGTGCATTCACTCTCTCAGTGAGCTGACTATTTTTTATTTTCTTTTTCTTTTTGATCGTTTTTTCTCTTTCTTTTTTCATTGTTTTCTTTCTCTTTCTTATTATCTAAACTATTTTCCTGATCTAAATTTTGCCATGGTCAGAGTTTGAAGATATTCCGGCAACCTTTTTGGAATTCATCTCCTAATTAATTCTTAATCTTTGTAAAGAATAAATTTGTAATCTAAACCAAACCATCAAACTTTTTCTTCTCTTGATAAGATTTTGTGTCTTTACATAACAATGTTCTTAACTTTTTGAAGAAAGATACTTTTTTTTTTACTGTTGAATATAAATTCAACTACGTTATATACTAAAGAGGGTTTAGATTAAATTTATTTGTTATAGAAGACTAAACTTTGTATTCAATTTCATTGACAGGACAACAAATATTTTTTGGGTGAAAACTTTGAGCAAGTGAAGAAAATGAAAGAGTTAATGGTGAAGAGATGGAAGGTGATAAAGGCAGAAACCAAGGATTAGATCTCTATTCAAAATCCGCCACCGTGGATTGAAGAAAAGGATGGAGGAGGCGGCAAGTCTACATTTCTCTACAACTACACTAGGTAATTAAATCTTCAACAAAAAAAAATAAAAAATCTCCCAAGTTGGATTCAAATCCCTCAATATTATTTTAAATCGAAACTTTCACAAAGAATTAAGGTTGAAAAACATTTGAAGAAGAAAGGATAAAGAAGAAGGAGAAAAAATAATTAAAAAGGATTAATTGGTGAAAAACACGTGTCAAGTGCGTGTGTTTCACCACTAGACACATGAATGGTTATTGCATTTTAAGGGTTATTTATTTCATTTTTAAATAGTTCAGGGGGGTGATAGGACACCCATAAAATTGAAGTATGTAGTTAAGATTTCGGGTATAGATTGGAGGGGGGGGGGGCGGTTTAGACCATTTTCTCTAACAATAGTAAATATGTTCCAAATAAAAGTGATAACAAAAATAACCATATAATAAATAATAATAGCTAGAATAGTGTATCGAACAAATTTCTCTTATTAATAAGCGAGTACATTGACCTGCTTAGGGTCAACATGCCTACTTCAGCTAATGGAAGCAAGCAACTCTTCATTGACATGCCTGCTTCTATCCGAGGGCGGTTTTGAAATTTCTATATTTTTTAAATTTGTTAGATATTTAAAAATTATGTAAGAAAATTTTAAATTACAATAATTAGCAACTTAAAATATTTAAAATTCTTGTATTCTTTAGAATCTATTATATATTTTTTTAAATGTGTAAAATGTACTATAAGTCACAATAATTAGCAGCTTAATTTTTTTAAAAACATATAAAAAAAATTAAATGGTTCTCAAAATTCTATCTGTGTCATTAGTTAAAAATGTATGTGCAGTGAGTTTTATACCAAAGAAAAGATTACTTGATATTGTAGCCAAAAAAGGAAAAAAATAAAACGATTACTAAAGCCGTACATTGATCTCAAATTCTGGGCGAAGTACATCAGTACCTATTTTTAAAGTCGTCATTTAACTAATATTTGTTGTCTATATATTTGCATATAGGTTTACTTGTGTTTGAAAATAATTTAGGTATACATAATCGAGGTTGAAAATTCACATATCTGAACTACATGTAAATATTGCTCGAAATTGGGGAGGGGGGTGAGGTGGGGGTGGGGGTGACAATTGCCTTCTTTTTCTCTAAATTAAGCTCAAACTTGAAACATAAGTTTATGTACCATAAAACACAACACAAACCTTAATAATCAATTTCTCAAAATTATAATAAATCTAACAAATTTATTTAGTATTTTTTTTAATGTATGTCTATCGTGTGCGCTCAATCATAAATATATGTTAAAAATAACAAAAAAAATTAGATGTATACGTCTGAAATGTAAAAATAAAAACAGAAAAAATAAACTGGAAATAACATATGGTTTGGTCTAGAAGCTATCTATTACTGAATCACACCCACACAGGAAAAAAAAACACAAAAAATTCAATTTAATAAAGCAGACAAAATAGAATACCCATGACTCTTGATGTTCAACTATTTTTCCAATGTACTGGGGATATCATAAACATAAATAAGCTAAAAAGGAAACATAAGAAAAAGAGAGAAATTATTTTAGATCTTTTGTTGGACTTTGCTACTTTCTGTCCTATCTATTTATATTTGGTCTTATAAATATTATTATTAGTTTATGTATCCCTTATAGCATGACATTTGTGAGGTATAATATAATGTTTTTTTGTTAAATAGAACATATAACATCATTTTAGAATATTTTTTCTAGTTAAATTGCCAGGCAATACAAAGTCATTTCTCATAATGTCTTGAAGTAGACTTTAATTTTCCTTGTTATAACATGCCAATAGGGCAGAGCTAGAAGTTCATTTATGAGTTTGGGCGAATTCAATATTTTTTATTAGTTAAATAATTATTTGTATTAAAATATCTATTAAATAAATATAAATATTAAATTTAAAACTCAGTTGATTGACATTTGAAGTAGTCATTTGTCTATTGTATCCTCACTTTAATTTGTTTCTGCCTCCTCCAAATAAACATGAATAAATAAGTATTCTCTTTGTCTCTTTCATTTATACAAAATTATTATTATTGAGAGACTGAATACTATTAACGAGAAATATAATGAAATCAAATCACATAAGAGGTCATCAGAAATAACACTATAAAAATAGATATTTATTATTAATAATTTGAAAAAGGGTAAGTAATGCATGACTGTTAATTGTTATTATAAATTCAGATGATCACTTAATTAACGATTTTTATTTCAAAAAATCACTTTACTATTATCATTTCACTCATAAAATCACTGAATAATTTGTAATTTGAATTGATTAAGAAGTCTAACCGTATATATAAGAAAAAAGAAAGTTTTATACCAAAAAGAAAAGTATAACAAAAATGTTGTATTCAACCACCTTTGATAATAGTGTAAATGAAGAGTTGCACACATAAGGTGGGGACCTTGAGGGGAGTTTAATTTCAAGAAAAAGAAGGCAATTGATACCACCCTAACTTACAACCACCCCGACTGCCAATGCGACACTTGGATAATATACAATTAAATTTCGTTATAATGATGACGTTTGTCTGAATATTTCGTGGCTGTTATAATAATAGATTATTATATATTTATACTATTATTTGATGTTTAGATATCATTTAGATATTATACATGAGAATAAATGATATGTGTCATCTTTCATAGTAAAATTATGACGATAAATAATGAGTACCATTTAAATATAATTTTCTTTAGATATTCATATTTAAAATTTACTATATATGTGTGTGACATTAATGATGATCATCATAAATATTTTAGTATTTTATTTTTATATATAATATATTTCTTACAAAATATTTGAATATGACGGTATAAAAGAGTAATTTTATAAAGAGTGTACACTATAATGAAAGTCACTCTTGTTATAAATATAATGAAATTCTAGAGAAGTAAAATATAACACGAAAAATCGATTCTAAAGAAAATCAAATCGTTATAGTAAAATGTTGTTATAACAAATGACCATTATAATTAACGAGGTTTGACTGTATATCCTCGAGATTTCATTTTAATTTATTTCATCCGAAATTAAGTTTTTTTTTTTCTTTTTAATATATCTTCGGAGGTACATAAGGGCCTTTATGTCGATATGTTTGTTAAAAAGAAGATATCAGAACTACTCAAAAAAGGAAAAGAGAAAATAAAAACATACCAAAATTATCTATATATCAATGATGATTTTCTGATGTTCTTGAATTCCTCAAGGTATGTATTTACATTGAGAGGTTTTATGAATAAGAGAGTTGAGACTATGCTTCAATTATATATATGGTCCCCATAAAGGGAGAAAATTTATTCAATTTTATTTTCTATCACATCAAAACCATATTTGATTTTTTGGTTAATATGGGAGTGCATCCATACTTTCTGTTTTTCAATGTTTTGGATTGTTATAAAAAAAATTAAAATTAAAACGGAGTAGAGCCAGGTAGGATCGAGGGGTTCATTCAAACTCCTTTTGATAAAAAAATACACTATATATATGTTGAACCTCATTTAGCTTCTTTGTGTGTGTTTCTTCTCCTACTTTGATTCCTTTAGTGAAAATCCTGATCCGTCACGGAATACGAGGAAAGTTGAAGAGTAAAGCATCTAACCTTGAATTTGATAACTATATATCCCCAATTCCTTCTGGCTGAAGTCAAATCTCTTTTAGAAAAATGATGCTACCTACTACTTTACCAAATCTATTTAGAGTAAACGTTTTTTATTTATGGAGTTACTAAATTCAGTAAGATTTTGGTTACGTACTCATATTAGTATGAATTATGAAGTAATTAATCAAAACTTGTTACATCATATTCAGTACTGCTTTTAAATAATATATTAATACACCATACTGAAGAAAAACCAATTTTCTTTTATTGTATTTACTTTCATGGTCAAAACTCAAAAGGTTCATAAAATATGTACATATAGTTCATGACCATTGTAATATTAATTTCTTTTTGAACTTCAAATGAATTAATACAAGGATTACCAAGAGAATAACAATAGAAAACAAATTTCAATTACAACCCTTCAACATAAATATATTTCTAATTAATGGTCAATGTTTGGCCTACAAAAATACAAGATTTTAGGCCATGCATGCTATATAATCTTTAGTATCTAAGCATATACTAAAACTAAATCTATAGAAAAATGAGCCATAAATTAACGTAGTTGTTATCTTAATAAGATCACAAACAAATCCAATATGCACTAACCTCTCACGGTATACGAGATTCAAGAAGAACAAGATCAATACATAACATTTTCATAATTTGATCGAATTTGTGACTTCCTGATCATACTGCAACGCTTATGATTACGCTAACGCTCGTTTTCGATCTTTACACGATAGCAGTACCAAATTGACTATTAAAAAATAGATCTAGTAGTTGGAAGATTAATGATCACACACAAGGAAGTTAGGACACGAAAAAGAAAAACCTACAGCTAAGAGAGCGTTGCTTCATTTAATCCTCTCATCTGCTCTCCATTCATTACACTTTCCCTCTTTTACTCTTTAAATTTCCATTTTCTTCTCTTAGCTCTATTCATCCTTCCCTTCACTTATAATATTTTTCACTCAAAAATGCCTGAAGTTGTCCCAAATTTCTCTAATTCAGTAAAGTTGAAATATGTTAAACTTGGTTATCAATATCTTGTTAATCATATTTTAACATTTTTGCTTGTGCCTATTATAATTGGTGTTACTATAGAGGTATTAAGAATTGGCCCTGAAGAGTTGCTAAACATATGGAATTCACTACACTTTGATGTTCTACAAATCTTGTACTCTTCTTTTCTCATCATCTCTATAGCCACTGTTTACTTCATGTCGAAACCACGATCAACTTACCTAGTAGATTATTCATGTTATAAGCCTCCGGTTACTTGTCGTGTACCATTTTCAACTTTCATGGAGCATTCCCGGCTTATTTTGAAGGATAATCCCAAGAGTGTGGAGTTCCAAATGCGCATTCTTGAAAGGTATGGTTACATGATTAATTTGTACTATTCAGGGGTCGTTTGGTACGGGGATGGGATAAGCAAGCATATTCCATGTGCGGTCAAGCACATCTATGATTTTGAAGGAATAATAACTAGTAAAGGAGTTGGTACACTCCTTCTATAATATGGGATAGTAATCACACTTTTTTAGTACAAATGTTACGATAAAATAATCCTGAGATTTGTTAGTGCGATCAAATCAAACATGGTATAAAGTTTTTCTTGAATTTTGTTCCAGAATTATTATCCTTATCCCATGTACCAAACGATCCCTAGTTTTTACATTATCTGAAATATTATATCTTTGCATATTATAGTATTTTCAAGATTTCAATTATTTCAACATTTTAAAGTGATTTACCTCTAAATATCATTTGAATGACTCGATGGATAAAGCATTTACATAGACATTTTATAAAGTGATATTATCCCACATTTCAAGAAAAACACGAGTTTGAAAGCTTTTGTATGTTAAGAGGTTTTATTTAAAACTAGAATTTCGATATAAATATAAATTTAAGTTTTGAATTTAAAGGAACGTGTTTGTTTATGAAATAAGATGTATTTTGAATAGTAGTCGAGCTATCCTATTGAGGGGGTTCAATTGAATTCCTTCCGTTCAAAATTATGTTGCATAAATACGGTAAAATTAACTTTTTGTGTGTTTAGACAAGTGAAAATGTTGCATTCGAGCATATTTTAAATCTCCTTTCTAAAATTTCTAGCTCCGACAGCTCTACAACCATGCCTTCTTTGGAAAACGACTAAAGATATGTTGCATTATACAATTGTTTTGTTGTACACCCTTTGAGCTCCTAGCTCCGCCTTTGCCTCAAGTATCTGATCTCTTCAAGAAAACTTGTTATCGCGAGTCATGAAAGCCTTTCTTCTTACTTTATGTTGTGCTATATTATTTCTCACAGGTCGGGGCTCGGAGAAGAAACTTGCTTGCCTAGTCCCATCCATTACATCCCTCCAACGCCAACGATGGAAGGTGCGAGAGGTGAAGCAGAGGAAGTCATATTCACAGCAATTGATGAGTTAATGAACAAAACAGGGCTCAAACCAAAAGACATTGACATTCTCATTGTCAATTGCAGCTTGTTTTCTCCAACTCCGTCTTTGTCAGCTATGGTAGTCAACAAATACAAATTAAGAAGCAACATAAAAAGTTACAATCTCTCTGGTATGGGATGCAGTGCTGGTTTAATCTCTATTGATTTAGCTCGAGACCTTCTTCAAGTTCATCCGAATTCATATGCTTTAGTTATTAGCACTGAGATAATAACTCCCAATTATTACAAAGGTTCGGAAAGAGCAATGCTCCTCCCGAATTGTTTGTTCCGAATGGGGGGTGCAGCCGTACTTTTATCCAACAAAAGACGCGATCAATATAGAGCCAAGTACAGATTAATGCACGTGGTCCGCACCCATAAGGGTGCAGACGACAAAGCATTTAAATGTGTATTTGAACAAGAAGATCCACAAGGGAAAGTTGGTATTAATCTTTCAAAAGACCTTATGGTTATAGCAGGGGAAGCTTTAAAATCGAACATTACTACGATTGGTCCTCTTGTTCTTCCTGCCTCCGAGCAACTACTCTTTCTACTAACACTTATTGGACGGAAGATTTTTAATCACAAATGGAAGCCTTATATCCCGGATTTCAAACAAGCGTTTGAACATTTCTGTATCCACGCGGGTGGTAGAGCAGTTATCGATGAGCTTCAGAAGAATTTACAATTGTCTGGTGAACATGTAGAGGCATCAAGAATGACACTACATAGATTTGGTAACACATCTTCATCATCATTGTGGTATGAGATGAGTTATATTGAGGCAAAAGGAAGGATGAAGAGAGGTGATAGAGTATGGCAAATAGCATTTGGGAGTGGATTTAAGTGTAATAGTGCAGTTTGGAAGTGTAACAGGACAATCAAGACACCAACTGATGGACCATGGCAAGATTGTATTGACAAGTATCCAGTTCATATTCCAGAGATTGTGAAGCTGTAAAATATATTACTCTCTCTCTTTATTTACACGAAACATTAATTAGGAGGACTGTTTGACTATTTTAATCTTATTTGTGTTTTAAGATATGATTGAATATTTACTCTATTTGTGTGTGTCATAATTGTAGACTTCCACAACATTTACTATGAGGGGAATACATAATTTCTTTGTTTTGAACTGCTATACCAAATATTTTTAACAAGGATGACAATTGACAAGGAGAGAGTATGAGGCTGTTGTTCAATGTTAGTATTAGCATTCGTCTCTCTCATTTGGTTGAGAACAAGTTATTCTGAAATTAATTATTTTGGGATTAATTATCTCAGGATTGTTATTTCATCCTCAACATGCATGGAATAAAAATAACATTACAATTTCGAAATAAGTTATTTTCCAATTTTATCCCAACCAAAAATAAAATAAACTTGACTTATAATTAATCTAGAAATTAGTTGTCAAAACTAGCGGGTTCATTGAATTCCTTACACTAAGGCTATATTCGCCACAGATATAATAGTGATCTCTTGATTACTTCTTTAAGTGTCGAGAACACTTAGAAAAAAATTAAGCGTAACAAATAATTAATTACTTCTTTAAATGTCGATAGTACTTAGAGAAAAATTCAGCGTAACAAACGAAGGAATGTGAAGATAAAGTTATAAAAACGTACACAAGATTAATAATTGCCTTGATTTGAACCAGTGCTATAAATTAAAGTAAAAGATATTTATGTCATTTTTTTTCTTTTTTAGGTGTTCTATATTGATATTTATTGATCCAATTAATTTATAGGTGGTTCACGTTAGAGGGCAAATTGTAAACTTTTAGCTGCAAACACACGTTTCATTTGGTGAGCAAGGACCACTAGTTCAACTCAATTAATTATTGCTACTACTAATTAACCAAGTAGCCATATGGAGTATATTGTAGTACTGCTTGGAGACATTTATTAATGAAGCTAGAGTCTTGAAAGTTCACAATCTCTAATTTTTAGTCCATGTGTCCTATTTTGCTTTCTTTGTTTACTTAATATCTTATTGATATATATATATATATATTATATTAGAAAAAGAAGAGCTGTTTTCGACATATGATATCGAGCTAATAAAAATATGTATAAACAATATATCAATTCTATGGAAAATGAATCATGCATAAATAATAAGCGGTGTCGTGGGGATATGATTGGTTGATGACATAATATTGATTGATGAGACACATAATAAAATTAATAATAGGCTGAAAGTTTGGACACAGACCCTAGATTAATGTAAAGGTTTTTGCTTTAGTTTAAGTAAGATATAATACTCCAACTTATTATTAAGAACTAATTGTTTTTAATTCATTTTCAATATTTAAATGACTTATAATAATTAATGGTATTATAAGAAAATTATTATTATTATTATTATTATTACTATTTTGGAAAGGGATATGTCATGGTTGTACCGATTTCATATCTCAATTCTCAAGTAAACTTAATTGAACACATAGAAAAAAGTTCAACTTACCATTATTGGATGTTTAAGCCCAATTTGCCTATTTTAATAAGAAAAAGAATTTATAGTTTTATACCTATGTATCTTCTTTGTTTATTTTGGAATTGGTTAGATGGATTGCTGGACTGGGTATTGGACTACACATCTGTCTACTTTGGGCTTAACATTGAAGAGAATATCTACTAAGATGAGTGGACACAAAACTAGCAAATCGATTGGGACACAATCTCTATATATATTAGGTACATGGTTTCTTCAAATCACATATTACTATAAAAGCTGTTGAAGTCTTAACTAGAATGCTAAATAGTCTATATGAAAATCCTAGGTTCATTAGTTTTCACATGCAACCAAATGGACCTAGGATTAATCATATGTCTTATGCTGATGACATCATTATTTTATGTGCAGGTAAATCATATACCCTACATTTAGTGATGAATGTTCTCAATAGATATGAACAAAGGTACATATAGAGTTGTTAAAACGGATCAACCCAACCTTATCCAGCCTAAGTTTTGCGGGCCAAGAAATTTGATGGCACAGGTGGATTGGCCCTTCATTTGAAAGGGATTGGAAACAGTTGATCCTAGAAGGGTCGAGGGCTAGAACGGGCTAGCCCTTCTTTCTTTTCTTCTTCTTTTCAAACTTAAAATTCTATCAATATACTGTGTTTGTAACATATCTAACAAAATGATGTGAAGGTACATAATAATTACAATTATAACATACATTTTATACGTGCTTTCAATTACAATCTCATATCTTAAATATATATAATATCAAGAAAATGAGAAGATTTTCAAATTAAATGTAACAAATAATGATGTTGTTACAATAATTCTAGCAACAAATGTTAAAGAAAAAATATATTTTTTTTGACATAAATAAGTAAAGGAAATTAAAAAAAACAAACTTATAAATTAAAGAACAATTACATTGTATAACTTTATTTATTTTAATTTAAATTTGGACCGTACTTATAAGCCCTAGTTTTAAATGAATTTGAAATTTTAATTTCAATTTTATCTCACTGACGAATTGAATTAGGTTAACTCCATAAACTAAGCTCATTTTGATGGCTCTGGAGATATAGCAATCTAGTAGACTTTAGTAACAAAAGCTATATTCTTTCATGATCATTAACATCCTTTTGGCAACAATCATTGCATCACATTAAAGAGATCCCATATGACTCCCCAAAACAAGACGCGACAATTTCTCCTTCAATTATTTTTTATATCGTTAGATTGCCTTTTTTGATTTGAGGGTCCATCGGAAAAAATTCTACATTTGAAAGATGAGAGTTCAAATAGTGTTGTATTGTTACGGTGAAATTCCTGATTGGTATGGTGAACTTGTGGTGGTGTAACCGAGGAGGGTGAAAAAGAGAGAATTTGTTTTTGAGGTGTGTATATTATTTGTATATTTATGTATATCTTTCATGTGTATACAAGTATTCACTTGTATATTTGTGTATTTCAATTAAAAAAAATATTGACTATTTCCGAATGACTTTTTTCTGGTTGATTTCAATTCTGAATTTTTTTCAAAGCATTCCAAATCACTACCAATCTTTTTAGATTTTGTATACAACCTCGTTCAGTTTTTTCAACAAATTTCAGCCACATTCACTTAAAAAGTAATTAAAAAGTAATTAAAAAGTGAGATAATATCATAAAATTTATATGTTATTAAATATTCTTGAGTTATCGGTGCCAATACAAAGAGTTTTTAGGCAAAAATCATCCCTCAAGTATAACCTAAACTTAGAGTACATCCTTATGATATAATTGTGACCAAAAAACATCCTTAACATCCATTCTGTTAACTACTGTTAAAAAACTAATAGAAACAAATACATGTGCTAGGCACATGACTTCCTCTAAATCTCCATATACTGTAGATTGATTTCTTCATCTTCATGAACAATAACACACAAGAAGTTGGGACTCTTCTTTCATGCTTTTGTGTAGAAAAAAGATCTGCTCCAATTGTCCCACTTTCAATCTAACCTTCAGCAAAGCTTTGCTAACCGCGGGTTGTAATTGAATGCTCATAAAACTGATCATTGCACTCAAATTTTCTAAAGAAACTAATAGCACTCGATAATTTAGAAGATGCACAGTCGTTCGCAATTCGGGAGAGCTCTTGAGACACAATTTGGAGAGAAAATTATTAATGATGATGCATGCAGTTATATGAGACAATAAGACTAATGTTAATAAGAAGTACACCAAGCATGTTGGCCTAAAGAGAAATTTTTCTTGGTTGTGCGAGGTGCCGCTAGAAATTCGATAAGGTGCTTATAATTAAAAGTGTCATCTATTGCATTGATAAAGAAAATTCAGAATCTCTGTTCCTACGTATTGTTTCTTGTTTTTCAACCTACAAAATCTGATGATTTTGAATGTGAAAAAGATATTTAGTTTGAGAAATAACAAAAATAGTACAATATTGGTAAAATCAAATCTTTTTCAGTGGCTATTTCTTTTGCCCCAACTTCTATTCTTATGTTGAAAAAGAACTTGTATGGTTGCTTTAAGTTTAGAAGAAAAAGAAGTTTTGTTTCTAGAAGACACAAGCCCTGTTGAATATAGAAAACGATCAGAATTCAGGAGGAAATCAGTAGTATAGTATATGGGATTTGGGGAAGTCATGTGCTTGGCACATGTAATTGTTTCTGTTAGTTTTTTAACAGTAGTTAACAGAAAGGATGTTTATGCATGTTTTGAGATAGTTAAATGATGTTTTTTGTTCACAATTATTTTATAAGGATGTTCCCTAAGTTTGGGTTATACTTGAGGGATGAATTTAGCCTAAAACTCGCTCTAGGTGTGTCGCATCCTATTCTGAATCAGTCGAAATAATCGACAAATTAATGGCTCTTCTATTTTAAGAATTTATTAGAAAACTTATGCGTCTTGCAACTGCTTTAACTCTATTAGTCAAGCATCGATAATCTTTAAAATTAATCTAAGTGCACTTGAGGGTTTACCTATTTTAAATGGAAGTCAAGAAAAAGAATCATATATATATATATATATATATAAAGGAGAATGTTAGACTTGATGATGTATGCCTCTAAGACTTGATGATGTATGCCTCTAAAATTTGGGTCAAATGTCTTGGATGTTTTCTCCCAATATATAAAGAGTTAGAAGGCCTATCACTCATTAAATCGAAGGCCTACGAGTCTAGTTTGCAACGCACAAAACCTCGTATCAAACCGACATCAGAGTAAAAAGTTATGAGGATTTTACTAGGGACTGTCGGGGCAGAATCCGGGTCGGGTCAAAAATATGGTATGTTGGCTTATTTAACGTTTCAAGCCATGAAAACATTTCATTTCAGTTCCAAACCATAGAGAAAGCTTAAGAGAGGGTTCCTATGGAGTTCTAGCATGATGAAGGTTAGTTTTTGACTATTTCTACCATTAAACATTGCCCCCGTGCCTAGAAACATAATCATTACATGTGACAATCGTTTTTCCCTTCTATTAGTTGCGTTTGGAGTTGGTTTTTGAAGATATAAATTTGTAGTTATTGGTGTTTCTTCAAGGTTTACACTTGGTTAACTAAGGTAATCATCTCGAAACCCTTTTATGGTTGTTTTTATGAATTTCTACGGACATTTCGACAAGTTGGGGCAATATGGCAAATCTGTCGATTTAAGATTAATTATGAACTGTTTATAGGTGCGTACCAATTGTGTATATATAGTGTTTGCAAAGCTTAGGACATAAGGAACAACTTTCGTAAAGGAACTACTGTCTTTCGAGCGTACATTGGAAAGGTATGTTAAGGCTATCCCTACTTACGACATGTTTCCTTAAAGCTTAGGAGCAATGTAATTGGGTTGTTATCCTTGTTACATTTGTAGCCATTATTGTTGATTGTTGGCTGCTCGAGTTGATATAATCCTCCCTTGTCGGGATTCTTATTCAGTTAGTAGCGTCTCTATGTAGGACACAACTTAGAGGCTATTTGTATAGGTTGCTTATAACGAAATTGCTCGCTTTTAGCGATTGGATTGTTATTGTTACCCTTGGTGCTATTGTGGTTAGCTGCAAGAATGTGATCTATGCCTAGAAGGGCTATGTTTTGCCTACAAGGCTATATGGATGCCTAAAAGGGCTATGAGTTACCTACAGGGATGTATTAACGCCTAAAAAGGCTATGTGCTTCCTACAGGGACATGTTGTTGCCTAAGAGGGTTATGAGTTGTCTATAAGCTATGTTGATGCCTAAGAGGGCTATGTGCTGCCTACGGGGCTATATTAATGCCTAAGAGGGCTATGTGACTGCCTATGGGGATAGGGGACTATCGATAGGGGTATATAGGCTAATTGGCACCTTCCGGGCTTATGGGGGCCTGAGTAGGTGGTCTTGTGTGCTATTTGTACCTGCCGAGCTTATGGGGGGCTTGGTTAGGTTGTTGTTTTATTATTTTGGATAAGTTTAGATTTAGGAGAAGGTCAGTACACTTATCTTATCCTTGATTTATTTATCAGATTATTCCAGTATATCATGATACCTCCTCATAGTCTATTGCCTTTCATACTCTGTACATTATTTTGTACTGACACCCCATTGCCTTGAGGGCGCTGCATTCATGCATGCAGTTCATGACAAACGACCGAGTAGACCTCCTCAGCAGCGGAATTGACTTTTATCCGGTTGGCTAGTCCCTTTCCTCCGGAGCTGCCAGAGTTGGGAGGTTTGTTACCTTTTGTTATATATATCTTTATGGGTAGGCTGGGGCCCTGTCCCGCTAATCTTTACTACTCTTAGAGGCTTGCAGACTAGTGTGTGGGGTGTATAGCTACGTTATGGCCATACTGGCCTATGTTGTTGGTTTGCTAAAGCTTGTGAGATGTTTGATGTATTGTATTGATATATACTTGCTTTTAGTTTTGGTATAGATATCATGGTGGCCTCGACGGCCCAATCAGGACTTTTGTGTTAGTTGACTATTTATTTATATGATCTCGTGGGAGTAGTTGTTTCTTTTATAGATCAGTTGACAGGGGCCTTGCCGGCTGAGGGTTTAGTTTTAAGCCGAGATATACTTGTTTGTTTTCTTGATTGTGTGTGGCTGCCATGCGCTAGTAGCAAATGGTTCGGCAAGGTCGGCTCGGGCCTGAGTTTTGGCATTAGGAGCCAGTTGCGCCCCTCGAGTTTGGGGCGTGACAATTTATTTTTTAGTTTTTTTGGCCATTTTTCCTCATTTTGAAAGACATATTACAAAACATTACTTTTAAGTTTTTACAAAATATTAAAGCATAATATTGAATTCTCTCCTTATTTAAGAAAAAACATAAGTATGTATTAATGTTGCACGAAAACTTCTGCTAGAATTTATCTCTTCGGCTTCCCCATAATCAACATTTATTATATTTATTAATGTTATTAGTATTCTAATATTAGTCTTGCACGTATTTTTCTCTCCAGAAAATTCATTTCAATAATCCTCTTTCCTTCCCAATAATTAATAGTAATTATTAATAGGTTTTAAATGTTGCACCTCTTCACATTCTAGCACTCAATAAAATGATAGAAGTTTAGAAACAAAGCTCCATCAACTTCTCCACTATGCTAGGTGAAAAACTCATGATGCTACATTTCGTCAGGTAATATAAACTACTATTATTTTTATTGGATGAATAATAGATAATTGTATTGACAAATTCTTTTATGTGAATCAAAGTAATGTGATTTACTTATTCGTGGTTATAGTAAAAAATAAACTAGTGAAGTGTCATGAACGCTTGACAAGATAATTACTTTAAAGTAAGTTTCTCCTCAGTTCATACTATATTTGTATATTATATCATTTTTTTATAATTACTATATATCTTTTTTTTAATTGCTTAGTATCATTTTTTGTTGTACACGAGTTTGCTTCATTAATTACAGAAAGTGAAAACAAAATGTGTCAACGGGCTACAACAACTATTCAAAGTATAAAGGAGATAATAAATCAAAGGTCATCACTACATGAATGAGTTCAGACTACATTTTTCTTTTCCTCATTTTTTTTTACCATTCTCCTAATTTTTTTAATCTGTTTTAATTATTAAAACATAAAAAAAATAATCAAAAGTCAATACTTAAAATATTTCTCTTCAATATACGTTACTTATTTTTTTCAATTACTCATTGTTAATTATCACTTATTGTATTAAAGTCTCTTTAATTTGTTAGTACTTATCATTTTAATTTAAAAGTCTAAATTTAACTAAATAATTTGTCAATTAATTAGGGAAAGACAATCTATATATATATTTATATATATATATATATAAAGCAGGAAAAAGTAAAAGCTGATGTGGCACCCTCCAATGGCCAGCAATTAGATTTCTCTTTTTTCTCATCTAATTCTTTATTCTCTTACTTAAAAAAAGCAAAAAACAATAAATAAGGTTTTGATAACTCCATTCATGGAGATTAAGCTAGCGTTTGGCCATAGATTTCTAAATATTCTTGGCAAATATTATTTGGGTGAAAATTTGGGTGAAATTTCACCATGTGTTTGGCCATAGTATTTGGGAAATATATTTCACTTTTTTAGAAAAATTTGATTTATACCCATAAGTTTTAAAAAACTATCAAAACTAACCATAAGTTTGTATTACAAGTCAATTGAATTTTCGTTGCAACAATAACAAATAGTGTCCATGACACTAGAGCAATGTGGTAGTTTGGAGTGAGTGCAACAAGCAACATTCCATACATCATGAAGTAGACAAATCACATGACTTTGTTATCCTGAGCCGATTGTTCATAATTTTCATCAACAACCATATCATCATTTAATATTCACTAAATATTTCATCACTACTTTGGTGTTCACGTGAAAAATTATGTAATATGTCACAAACAATTACTATAGATGGTGTTTTTGTAAAAGATAAAAATTTGGGGTAACATTTCAATTTTCAAAAGATTCCAAATAATGAGATTTGGCCCAAATACTAGAAAAAACTAGTATTTGAGAATTTGGGATATTTGCCAAAATATTTGCCAAATAATGGCAAATTGTATGGACAAACACTATTTGCCAAATTTTTTCCCAAATATTATTTGGGAAATCTATGGCCAAACGGGCCCTAAGACTTGGAGGATTTACAGAGCAATTGAAAGAAGAAGAAGAAAGAATATTGTATTAATGTCTTGATACAGTGAATCTGTACATACATGCTTTTATATACTACCCTCACTATGAATAAATACAAAATATCTCTAACAAACTTTGTAGCTAACTATTGCCATGTCATCAGCTAGTAACTAACTTTTGGAAGCTTCTAACTAACATAACCATAAGCTTTGTTATTTCTGCATTTGCTAACACTCCCCCTCAAGCTTATGGTTGAAATATATTTTTCATTCCAAGATTGCTTAGTAGTAGATGGTGTTGTCCTTGTCCAAGACTCTTTGTGAGTAGATCAGCAAGTTGATGCTTGGTGTTAATATATTCTGTCTTCAGTACTCCTTGACAAATTCTTTCTCTTACAAAGTAACAGTCTATGTCTATGTGTTTTGTACGCTCATGGAAGATAGGATTAGCTGCTATTTGTATTGTTGCTTTGCTATCACATACCATTTTTACTGGTACTGTTATAATGACTCCCAACTCTTTGTATATGCCTATCAACCAAGTTATTTCAGCTGCACATGTGGTCATGCTCCTGAATTCTGCATCAGCTGAGCTTCTTGACACAGTCCCTTGCTTCTTAGACTTCCATGATATTAATCCTCCTCCAAACTTCACTAAATACCCTGTAACTGATTTTCTTGCTTCAAGACATCCCCCCCCCCCCCCCGTCAGAGTCACAATAAGTTGTTAGTTGTGTAGTTTGTTCTGCTAGCATTAGTAATCCTAGACCAGGTGTTTCTTTGATGTATTTTACTGCTCTTAATGTTGCCTCCATATGTGACTCCTTAGGACAATGCATGAACTGGCTAAGAACTTGTGCAGTAAAAGCAAGATCAGGCCTAGTCATAGTCAGATAGAGAAGCTTTCCTACCAACTTTTGATACATTGCAGGATTAGCAAGTGGTTTATCATGGTCAGGACTTGAACTAGTCACATGCTCATCATATTGAATTGATGTGAGTCTTTTGTTCAGCTCCAAAGGTGTATGAACTGGCTTTGCTCTTCCTAGTCCAGTTTCAGACAGCAACTCCAAAGCATATTTCTTTTGTGTCATCAGGATGCCCTTGTTTAATTTAGAAAACTCAATGCCTAAGAAGAATTTTAATCCCCTTAGGTCCTTCATTTTGAAATTCTTTTGAATTTCCTGTCTTGTATTACATAGGAGTTGGTGGTTGCTTCCAGTGACTAGAAGATCATCTACATACACAAATATCACCACAATATCATTCCCACTTTGCTATGTGAATAGAGAGTAGTCATAATGAATTTGTTTGAACCCCATCTGGAATAGTGCCTCAGTTAACTTTATGTTCCATTGTTTAGGTGCTTGTTTCAAGCCATACAATGACTTGTGGAGTTTGCAAACCTTGTGACTCTCCCCCTGTCTAGCAAAACCACAAGGAATGTCCATGTAGACCTCTTCGTGTAAATCACCATTCAAGAAGGCATTGTGGACATCCATCTGATATATATATATATATATCATCCTTTTGGAAGTAGCCAAAGCAACCACAGACCTGACAGTCACCATCTTCGCCACAGGGCTAAAAGTCTCACCATAATCAAGCCCTTCTTGTTGACTAAAACCTCTAGCCACAAGTCTGGCTTTGTACCTTTCAACCTCCCCAGAACCTAAGTACTTAATTTTATATATCCATTTGCAGCTAATAGGCCTCTTACCAAGTGGTAGATCCACTATGCTCCAGGTCTGATTGCTTTCCAGAGCATCAATCTCTGTTTGCATAGCCTGTCTCCATGTAGGATCATTAGCAGCTTCTTTAAATGAACAAGGTTCAGAAATAGCTGAGTAAGCACTCAAGGCCATTCTATATGTAAAAGACAAGTGGTTGTAAGACAGGTGATCTGCTAGTGAATAAGAACATGCAGTACACTTAGGCTTAGAAACAAAGTCATGCAGCCATAGAGGGGGCTTGGTGGACCTTGTTGACCTTCTAAGAAGCACCTCAGTAGCTGGAGGGATCACACCAGTAGACTCAGGTGAGGCTGGTCTAGCACAATCAACAAAGAAAGATGGTGGAGATGAAACAATTGAAGGTGGGACAGGAGATACATAGTCCATAATTGGAAACATAGCATTATGTGAGGCTTGGAGATGTCTGTAAGGAAACAAATCTTCTTGAAACACCACATGCCTATTTACAGAGAACATTTTTGCATGAATATCATAAAGAATATAGCCCTTTTGTGTGGAGGAGTATCCCATAAACACAGTAGGAACAACTCTTGCAGAAAACTTATCAGGTTTCTGAGGACTTGCAGCATAACACAAACAACCAAACACCTTGAGATGAGACAAGTCTGGAGGATGCCTGTACAATTTTTCAAAAGAGGATTTGTAGCCTATTAATTTTGTAGGGATTCTGTTTAAAATATAAACAGCAGTGATGACACACTCCCCCTAGAATCTCAAAGGTATAGTGGCTTGAAACCTTAAAGCTCTGGCCATATCAAGAATGGTTTTATTCTTTCTTTCAGCAACCCCATTTTGCTGTGGGGTATACACACAAGTAGTTTGATGTAGAATGCCCATGCTACTCAATAGAGTTTGAAACTCAGTGCTGAGGAACTCACATCCATTATCATATCTGAATGTTTTAACACTTGTGAAAAATAAGTTTTGAACTCTTGTAAGAAAATTCTTTATAACAACTACTGAATCAGTTTTTGAAGCAATCAAAAATACCCACGTATATCTGCTGAAGTCATCTACAATTGTAACAAAATACTTCTTTCCATTGTGAGTAGGAACTTTATAAGGTCCCCACAGATCACAATGAATCAATTTAAATATAACAGTAGTGTTATGAACAATTAAAGGGAATGGAAGTTTAGATTGTTTAGCTACAGGGCACACAGTGCAATGAGAACAATCCGTGAAGCTTAGGGATTTGAGAGACTCATGCCTCCTTATTACATCAATTGGAACATGTCTCAATCTCATATGCCAAACATCAGTAGAAACAGACTGAGCATATACATGAGATACACTAGTAGTGTAAACTAACTTCTGTGGACTAGACTTGTGACTTGATTCTTCATGAAGGATGTAGAGTCCATGCTCTTCTTTACCAATCCCCCTCACCTGACCAGTGGAGAGGTCCTGGAAAATGCAAAAATCAAGAAAAAATGCTACCATACATTGTAATTCTTTGGTGAGTTTTGAAACTGACAACAAGTTGCACTTGAACTCAGGGATAAAGAGAACATTAGAAATGGATTTGTTTGTGAATACATAAGACCTTCCAACATGAGATATTGATACATCTTTTCCATTTGGTAGGTGTACTCTATTATCTGTATGAGAAAGTGTCTTCTTTGCTTTGTCAACAAGGGCCACGTTAGATGTAATATGATGAGAGGCTCCTGTATCAATAATCCATTTACTGCTACAAATACTACTGCAAGATAAAGCTGTAAAAGAGCTACCTGCATTTGCAACAGTGGCAATGTTTGCAGAGGACTCTCTTACCTTGTCTCCTCCAGACTTTGTGAGTAGTTGTAATATCTGCTGGTATTGATCTGAAGTGAAGAATGCACCACTATTTGATCATGCACCAACTCCTGATTGACATGAGTCATTTCCACACTTTTCTAAAGCGGCAGCTTGTTTAGCATACACATTTGGCTTTTTTTTAGATTTGAAATCTGCAGAATATCCAACAATCTTATAGCACTGTTCCCTAGAATGTCCTTTGCACCCACAATGCTCACACACAAGTGACTTTCTGGCTTTATAGCCTCCTCCAGAAGTGCTAGCACCATTGTTATATCCACCACTAGATCCTCCTGAGTATGAACCACCTACTCCACTTGGATATGAGTTTCTAGATGTCCCTGCTCCACCACTATGTGTGTTGCTTCTATGAGTATACATTGTTGTTCCTTCTATTACTCCTGAGCCGTAAGAAGTAGAACTAGGTAGATTTCTCTGACTCTCTTGGTCAATAATAAGAGCATAAGCCTTATTAAGTGTTGGCATTGGATTCATCATGAGGATCTGACTCCTAGGAGTTGAGTAAGACTCATTTAGTCCCATAAGGAACTGTAAGAGCCTCTGATAGTCACAACGTTCACCAAATTTCTTTGACTTTGGACAAGGACAATTAGGACAAGGCATAAGAGCATCATATTCATCCCATAAATCTCTTAGTCTTGAGTGATAATCAACAACTGACATAGTTCCCTGCACTAGTGTGTGAATCTCTCTATGCAACTGAAAAATCCTAGATCCATTTACTGTGTCAAATCTTTCTCTTAGATCTAACCACACTTTTCATGCATCTGAAACATACACTACAGAGCTTAGAAGTCCTGGTCTTACATCATTCATAATCCAGCTTAACACCACAGCATCGCATTTTTCCCACTGATCAAACAGTATTGGTTCAAACATGGATTTAGGAAATCGTCCATCTACAAATCCTAGTTTACTTTTCCCCACCAGTCCAATCCTAAACGATCTACTCCACAAAGCATAGTTTTTTGAACCAGTTAACTGAAGAGAGATCAGAGAACTACCTGGAGTATCAGTGTGTTGAAGGAATAAGGGATGATTATGATCAATTACTGGGAATACAACTTGGTTTGAGGTTCCATTTCTAGTGCTTGTTTCTTCAGATGCACTTCCATTGGCCATTGTTGTTTTATCTTTGCTTGTGATGCTTCCTTACAATCCACCTTTGAATAATGGTGAATCTGAGCACCTTCTACTTAGCTACTTGTTCTTTTAGTCCTTCATAATCGAAGGCTCTGGTACCATGATAACTCCATGAATGGAGATTAAGACTTGGAGGATTTACAGAGCATTTGAAAGAAGAAGAAGAAAGAAGATTGTATTAATGTATTGATACAGTGAATCTGTACATACATGCTTTTATATACTACCCTCACTATAAATGAATACAAAATATCTCTAACAAACTTTGTAGTTAACTATTGCCATGTCATCAGCTAGTAACTAACTTTTGGAAGCTTCTAACTAACATAACCATAAGCTTTGTTATTTCTGTATTTGCTAACAGGTTTAATTTGCACCGTTTTGCTGAATTGTTGCTCCACGTCTGGCCGTAAATAATTAATGGCCTTTATACCTGCCGTTTCCGTATTCCAGAAGACGCCTTCTCAAATATATAGATATCCACATTGCAGCACAAGACATAAGCAAAAAAAAAAGCAAAAAAAAATGATGTTGTATCTTGTATGCGTCCTAATAGCACACTTGTGTAGCCCTGTGAATACAATTTTGTTAATGTTGTATCTTAAATGGTTTCAACGGGGAAGAGTTAAATCGTAAAAGGTGAGGCGCATAGCTTTGTTGAATAATGTAGAGGGTAGAAAGTTTTGTATGAAACTCGAAAAGAATTTCGTTTCTAGAACTTGATAGTTTTTATAAGTTCTTGATGATCAGTACTAACATTTTTGGGATACTTGTTTTTGTAAAATAAATTTAGTTAGTATAATTCTTTTACAAGTGTCCAGGGAAGAATTTCATTTTTTATTTCTCTTTGAAGAGACAATGGCGGTGGCCACTTAGACACAAGGCATCAAAGATCGAAAATGAGCACAAAGTCATTGTATTGATCTTCACAAGACTGAGGATTCGAGCAAACGATAAGTTCAGTTCAAAACAACATAGTTCGTTGAGGCAAACACAAATTTGAGTTTTTTATTTTGTTAATTTTTATCCGATCTTTTTCAAAGAATAATTAATTATGGGGTAAAATGTTGTCTACATTATCTTTCACAAGTTAATTTGATTATATGATCCATGAGCAGAACATTGATCTTTCATCTGACACTAAGTTTTAATAGCATGTATGGGTGACTTGTATATATAGGTACCTTGAGGGAAATTTTATACTATGCAGTACTTTTCACTATTAATAATAAAAAGTTTTATCTTATATTAGATGTTGGAAGGTGGGTCATTGGGATAATATTCATTTCCTCATAAGTCATAGTTGTGCTCTTTTATTGCCAACAAAACATCGTAGAATGAACTTTTTCTCAGTTTGTGAAGTTCACCTCGATAGAGTTGATGAACATCACATTACGCGTTTAGTTACACATTTCTCTTTAATATTAAATATCAAAAAATATTATTAGAGAGTAACAAAAAACTTCTTTATAGCAGGAGAAATGGTTTTCTAGCCCTATACAATTTTTTTTTCTTACAAGAAATCTTCATTTTTACACATAATTAATCTAAAAGGCTATTTTCTTCTATTAAAATCATATAGGTGATGTGAAAATGTCCTTGAGAAGGCTAATGATCTTGACCACAAGAGTTCAAAGTACTGCTAAAAAAACAGTATTACCATTATCTTTAGGTAGCTTTCCTTGATGTAGTTTAATTTGAGTTCTATATACGTTAATATTTCTTAGATCTTTGTTATCGTTCACATTTTTGAATGAACAGCCAAATGTATGTTGTTTATAAGTATTTTTATTTTCATAAAATCGAAAGCTTAATAATTTTGAATTTTCTTATGATTAGCGCGGATATGTTAACTAGTTACTATAGAAGACAAGGAAAGATGAAAGAGTTTAGATTTTAAATAAGTGATGAAAATATTTTTACAAATTTTCTTTTTGACTATTTAAAAATAGAGTGCAATCTTTGAGTAGCAACAAGAACTAGGGAACAAGAAAATAATAAAATAAAATAAATAAATATAGAAAGGATTGAAGGAACTAATGGTCGAAAAAAACAAAAAAGATGTAGTAGGATAAGAGGGTAAGGAAACGGAGATAAGAAGAAAATGATAAAAAAAAATTGAGAGAAAATAACTTCTTTTCCAAACTAGAGATTATTATAATTAAGGTATGAACAATTGAAGGGATATTAGATAGTGGAAATAGAAAAAAAAAACAAAAACAAAAAAATTAAGAAATTATATTAAATATACATTTCATTTCTACTTATTTCTACCTTTACTTTTCATTTCATGCTTACTTTATTTTATTAGAAAGATAAATTTTAATATATATTATTGATTTTGTAAGGATATGCATGAAAAAAATGTTATTGTCTCAATTACATTTAAATAAATTTATTTCTAAATTTATAAATAATTTTATGACCGCGCGAAGCGCAAAAATGTTCACTAGTAATTTAATAAAGTAAATGAAAGAGGTGACAAAGTATTTAATCTATAAAATCTTATTGGGTCTTGCTTTTGAAAACAAATGACCTTGAGTCAATACATACACTTTAGAGAAAAAATCTTTTTTGTAAAATTAATTTAAACTGTGTTTATACTCTAAACAATCTGCATTTTGAAGTTCAAAAAACATAGAGGTTGCATTCTTGCCCAAAAAATATGCATTTTTACACTACAAATCTGCACCTTTTAAACTTTTTAAAGCAATACTTTTACAGTCAAAAAACTAATCTGCACTTCTGAAGTAGTTATAGCTGAAAGCAATACGGTTTCCAAACTGACATTTTTTGGGCATAACATATCAAAAGGGACCTTCCCCAAAAATACAGATTGGACTCTCTCTTCCCACCGTTAACGTCCGTTTCTTCGAATGTAAAATTAAAATATATATATTCAATGATTTCGCCCAAAGATGGGGAACTACATTTTTTTAATTAACTTTTTATATAATTTCACGTGAATAGAATCTGCTGATTTTTTTTTTCAGATCCTTATCTTGAACGTAAGCTTTGTCATGTCTAGTTTGATACAAGGAATCCTGAGTTTCTTAAAGATTAATAGTACAAAAAGATAACTATTGGGTACTTTTTTCATGAAAGTGGAATTTTTGATCAAAGTGGAATTTTTGACCAAAGTAAGTCATTATTAAAATCAATTTATCAAAATAATACATTTAATTGAAATTTTACAAATAGTATAAACGTAGTTTTCGGTAACGTTTTAGGTTAAATTTTATTCAAAAAAAATCAATAACAAAAAGACAAAAATCTGACATAGTAAACAGACATAAAACGTTATTGTCAGTAATGTTTTATAATTCGTTACTCTGAGGCATGTTTTACAGCTAAAACGTAACTCACGATAACGTTTCTATGGAATATATATATTAATTAATCCCTTTTTTTAATAGTTATTTTGCTTACTTATTATATTTTTTTTCTCAAAATCCACCTCAATGGTGGGGGGTTAGGCAGACCCCTACCTGTTCATTCCATCAGCAAAAGAGTAATGGAAGATAGTCCTTCCTCTATGGGGATTAATATGGATGAAAATTTCATCCTTGTACAAAAAGTGTCATATACATAGACTATAAGTTTGGATGTAGCTTACTTATTACATCAATTTAATTTAATAGTTTTTTTATTGATAGTCTAATAATTAATAATCATAAGAAATTGAATGATCTAATATTTTGAAGGATGATATCTTAGGCTAAAAGAAGATCTCTCATATAATTTATTTACAAATTTTGAAATTGAAATGATACAAGACAAGCTTCAATTTGTGCAAAGTCTTCCTCATTTTTTTTTCCTTTTGTTTAAAGAAATATTGTCTATGTAGAAAAGAGAAAGAAAAGAGAAAATCATATATATTTCAAGTGAAGGTATGTACAAAATATATCTATCTATTTAATAGTGGAAAATTGAATAATGAATGAGGCATGTACAAGACTGAATTTCAATTTTCAGCCATTCCAGAGAAACGTTATTGTGAGTCACGTTTTAGCTATAAAACGTGCTTAACAGTAACGAATTATAAAACGTTACTGACAATAACGTTTTATGTTTAGAAAATCATATATATTTCAAGTGAAGGTATGTACAAAATATATCTATCTATTTAATAGTGGAAAATTGAATAAAGAATGAGGCATGTACAAGACTGAATTTCAATTTTTAGCCATTTCAGAGAAACGTTACTGTGAGTCACGTTTTACCTGTAAAACGTGCTTAACAGTAACGAATTATAAAACGTTACTGACAATAATGTTTTATATTTGTTTACTCTGTCAGATTTTTGTCTTTTTGTTATTGAATTTTTTTGAATAAAATATAACCTAAAACGTTATTGCGAACTACGTTTATACTAGTTTTGTAAATTTTTTAAAAAATGTATTATTTTAGTGAATTGATTTTAATAATGACTTACTTTGATCAAAAATTCTGAAAATATATTTACTTACGATCAATAGTAAAAAAACTATTGAGGCCGACAAGGACAATGATTTCGGTTATGATCGAATTTTCCTAAACAGACTATATCTTTGTGTCATGCAGCCTGGAGCACTGCCCATTTTCAATTTTGTGATACCTAGTACCGTTAACTCCAAAAATTCTTAGATATTGAGTATTTATAATTAAATTGAATGGAGAAGATACATAGACCAATTATATGAGTCATCGTCCAGTGAAAAAAGTGCTATATCTTGATAAATTTGCTTGTAATCCTTTGAACTAAATACTTGCTGATAAGGTAGGTCTTTAGCTCAATAAACACTACATATCACAAAATTTTATGGCACGCGAATATATATAATAAATAGAGATGACAAGATCGTTGATTTTTTTAGAAGTCATGTCATCTTTATTTACGTGTCTAATATCATAAGGTTTAAATTAAAGGCGATCCGTTATTGTCTATGTGTATAATTGGAGAACCTTTAAGAACAGCTTCAACTGCATTTTGACAAACCTCCCACATATTGGATTAACACAAGCCTCGTAGAGCAATGACCTAAATATTCCTGCAACCAGAACATAGCAAAGAACAAAATCAGTAAATACATTTATGGAGTCGTTTGGTGTGAGCTAGGTAGTATAAAAATCTCAGTGATAAAATGGATCCTGCATTTAGTTGGAGATATTAAGCAATTCTGAGATTATTTATCCCACCACTTGTATCTTAGTGATGGAATAAGTTATCACTCATACATGGTGAAATAATTTATTACAGAATAACTTATCACGAGATAATTAATCCCAAAATAATTTAGCATGTTGTATGCATGAAAAGACTTGAATACAAAATTGGGTTTGAGATTTTTACTTCCATTAAAACATTTACTCAGTCGTGTTATACTTGCTCAAAACTTTTAGTAAAATTAAAAATTATTTTTTTTATAAATAAAAAATATAGCTAATAGCAAGTCACCAACTTTTAATTCTTTAAATCATCCCATTCATATAGCTTCTTTTTATTTCTAGATTTTTAGTAGAATATTTAAATCATCATGAGCTATATTGACTAATTTTTTTAAAATTTAATTAATTAAAAACACAAACTTTAATTAAATTATTTAATAGTAATTTCTCTTTTATAAAATAATGATAAATTAAACATGCATTGATATTTATCATTTTCATGATTTGACACTCAAATATATATAAAGTAATTTGTGACTTTACAGAAATGATAAACACACAAAAAATTGAGAAGATGACTATACAATTCAAGTTAAATCTAAATTTTTTTAAAAATAATTAGCAGAGTTTTTTGTTAATTACCAGGACGAAGGTGATCTGGGGCGGCGTTAATAAGATTCAAGAGTCGGGCACGGCCATAAAACTTAGCGAGGAAGACAGTAGCGTTGGCTTGTGAGTCGGGGTTGTTGATCCACTCTAAACATGGGCGGATACTACAACTCATCCGCATTTTTACTTAGTAGTTTTTTTTGAATAAGGAATATCGAACCCAGAGAAGATTTATCGAAAAGATCTTAATGAAAGATGAGAAATTGAAATGGGGAGTAAAGTAACTAACTATATATGGTTATTACGACGTGAAACTAGCTTTAGTACTTTACTAGAGGCGCAGTGGTTTTTGTCTAAATTAGAATGCAGCAGTATGTTTCCATCTGGTTTTCCATATTCCTGGAATAGGGGACCTGTACCCACTATCAAGTCCGGATTTTTCCATGTAAAATTAGGGGTACGTATGCATCAGGGTGTATATAATAGCAAACTATTAATTCAAATTAAATGTTATAAATATACTTTGATTTAATTGTACCCTATAGCAAACTATTGCTATTTTTGCCACTCTCCCTGGTGGAATCTCGCTCGCCACTCTCGTTTGGTGGCAGTTTCACTCGCCTCTCTCGCTTTTATACAAACACAAATGTATAAAATGTGTTTGTGTTTGTATAAAGCGAGATGAAATTGTATATATACATATATTTTCGTTCCCCTCTCCCAGATCTCGCTCGCCACTCTCCCAAATCTCGCTCGCCACCCTCGCCTCTCTCGCTTATACAAACAGAAACGAAATGTATAAATTGTGCTTCTGTTTGTATAAAGCGAGAGAAAATTGTATATACACATGCAAATACGTATATCTTCATCCTATACACTTATAATTATACAATACAAATATTTTCCTGCCCAGTTTTCTTTTGCCTTTCTCTCTTTCTTGTTTTGTACATACACAGATTATAAAATTGATCTTTTGTATACAACTGCTTTCTTTTGTATATGTATAGCGAATTATACAACTACCTTCTTTGTATATGTATAACGAATTATACAACTGTTTTTTTGTATATCTATAGCGAATTATACATATATATGTTTGCTATGGAGCGCAATTATGCAAACTTTGTTATAGCATACAAATATGAATTTTGTGTTTGCTATATGTGAAAGTTGCTCTTATTTTTATTAGTTCGATTTATTAATTTTTAACTTTTAATTATGCTAAATCAATAATTAAATTAATAGGATATCTTTTATTGATTTTCGATTTATTAGTTATGGATGCTTAATGATTTGATTTCTAATTTAACCAATAAAAAAAGATAATCATAAAATAAATATATAAATTCTCTAATAATTTAATATGACATGACAATATAATATAACTTTACGCAATACTTATAAAATAGAGCTGTGGCAGTCCAATGCTAACATAAACATGATTCTAATGAAGTCCAACCCTTAAAAGTGGCATATAGGGGAGGAATATGAAAAGCAAATAGTATACAAGTGGAGTATCAGAGAGAGGTAGAATCACCACATATCATGGAGGAGGTAGGCCCCAAAAGTTTGAGATGGCTCCTGGTTTTCGGGAACAAAACTGATTTGTTTTCACGACTGTGGGCGGGCTCAATCTGCGGGTTACTGGCGCCGTTACTCACTCCCATAAGCTAGGAGTAATTCTTACGAGTCGTTTGGTAGAGTGTATTAGTAAAAATAATGTATGCATTAGTTTTGTATATTAGTAGTTCCTTGTTTGGTACTCCCTGTTGAGTTAATTCTACTGTTGAGTTAATTATTCTAACTTTATTAACTAATGTCATGCAAAGAGACAATGCAAAATACGTTTCAAAGGTGAAGATACATCCGTTCCAAACAAAAGTGATGTAATGATCTTTAATGCCATTAGCCTTGACAATATGTTTCTAAAATTAAACTCTCCTACTTGCAACTCCTTTTCTTGCAAATCATATATATGAAGAGGCTTTCGTGAGCATAACACAACACTACCAACATAAACAAAAAGAAGAGAAAAACTTCTTCCTCCTTTCTCTTTATTCTTAGAATATTGTTGGGCAATTGGTTTTGAGCAACCTCCAAACTCTTAGCCACGAGTGCACGTGTTTAAGAGTAACTGTGGAACCTTGGGGAGCGACCGACTACAATGATTTGCGCCGGAGTCGAGCCGAAATTGCTTTCAAGGCAATGGCTTGCCACGACACAGTGTTTGTGATAAGTTATTTACTACTTTATAATTCCAATCTAATATCAATATTGTAGTATTTTTTCCAACAATTTGAAAGCGATTTACTAACATACAATATTGATAAATGACTATTTCTTTGAACAAAATTTTTCTGATTTGTCAAAACTTGAGCCTTTGGATGGAAATAATTTTAAACGATGATCACAAAAACTTTTAATTTTCTTTGAACAATTAGAAGTTGATTATGTTTTATTTAAAGAACCTTCTATGAATGGTTCTAACACCACTACTGATTCTAGCAATGTTGTGGTTGTTGATGATGTTGCTAAAAAGAAGTTTGAAAAGGATAACAAAATTGTGAGAGGACATTTGCTAAATCATATGACAAATCCTTTATTTGATTTATTTTTAACCTATAAATCTGCCAAAAAAATATGGGATAGTTTGAAAAAGAAATATGGTGCTGATGTTGCAGGAAAGAAAAAATATATTGTCGGTCAGTGGATTAAATTCCAAATGGTTGCTAATAAGCCAATAATGGAACAAGTTCACGAATACGAGAACTTGATTGCTGATGTTCTCAACGAGGACATGAAGATGTGTGAGATATTTCAAGCTAATGTTCTGCTTGAAAAATTTCCACCATCTTGGAGTGATTATAGAAATCAATTAAAACATAAGAAAAAGAATTTAACTCTCCAAGAACATATTAGTCACATGAGGACTGAAGAGGCGAACCGTCTCAAAGATAAGATGGAAGAACTTTTTCTTAATTCTTCTAAAGCTAATCTTGTTGCATGTTGTGAAAGACATGTTCAAAGGCAGACAGAAGAAAGTCTCAAAAAAGGAACATATGAAGAAGAAAAATCAATTCAACAAGTTGGAGAGCCAAATTCAAAAATTTAAGGGTCCTTGTTTTGTTTGTGGAAAAGTGTCACAGGGTTGCCAAGTGCTATCAAAGAAAGGGGCAGGACTCAAGCTCATCTTGTTGAGGGTAATGAAGTGATTGCTGCTGTAGTCGTTGACGCAAATCTAGTAGCTAACAAAATTGACTGGGTGCTAGACACAGACGCTTCAAGGCATTTTTGTGCCAATAAGAATTTATTTTATGACTTTGAGGAGTCCATTGATGGCGAGTATGTATATATGGGTAACTCTACTACTTATGTAGTAATGGGTAAGGGAAAAGATTTACTTAAATTAACTTCCCTTGAACAATGTTTTGTATGTTCCCTCCCTCCGTAGAAACTTAGTTTTCAAAGCACTTCTCAACAAAGTAGGCCTTAAACTTATTTTTGAAGCTGATAAAATAATTATTTCTCGTGGAGGAGACTTAGTTGGGAAAGGATATCTTAGTGGGGGATTATTTGTATTGAACATTGTTCAAGAGATTGTCAATAATGCAAGTATTTCAAATTATGCTTATATTATTGAGTCTATTAATTTGTGGCATGGTTGACTAGGTCATGTTAATATTGCTTCTATTAAAAGACTAAGAAAATGAAATTAATTCCTATGATAAAACCTGATGAGTTTTCTAAATGTCATGTCTGTAGAAGCAAAGCATGCCAAGAAACCTTTCAAATCTATTATTAGTAGAAAAACCGAATTATTTGAACTAATACATTCAGATTTAGCAGATTTCAAGAACACGGTTAGCAAAGGTGGAAAAAAGTATTACATTACTTTTGTCGATGATACACTAAGGTATATCTTCTTAAGTCTAAAGATGAGGCTGAAAGCATGTTTTTGAAATTCAAAGCAGAAGTGAAAAAATCAATTAGACAGGAAAATCAAGAAATTTAGATCGGATAGGGGGGGGGGGGGTGAATATAGTACTAAAATTCTAGAGGATTTTGTGAGAAAATGGTATTATACATGAGGTTAGTGCTCCATATACTCCCCAACAAAATGGTGTAGCCTAACGAAAAAATAGAACCCTTACAGAAATGATGAATTCTATGCTTCTAAACTCTGGTCTATCTGACAATATGTGGGGAGAAACAGTCTTGTTTGCGTGTTATATTCTTAATAGAATCCCTCATAAGAAGTTAGACAAGACCTCATATGAGTTGTGGAAATGATTTGCTTGTAACTTGAAATTTTTAAAAGTGTGGGGCTGTTTGACTAAGGTTGGTCTACCTAATTTTAAACGAGTAAATGTTGGTTCTAAGACTTCTGATATTGTCTTTATTGGTTATGCTCAAAATAGTGTTGCATATAGATTTATGTCTCTCAATGATCTCTCTATTTGTGAATCTAGAGATGTAGAATTTTTTGAGCATATTTTTCCTTTGAAAAATAATATGTCGAGTGATGTGCAAAATAATGTTGTTACATCTATGTCTGTTAATTCTCATGTTGTGGCTTCTTCGAATGTTATTTCTAATGAGCATGAAAATGAACTTAGAAGGAGTAAAAGACGTAGAGACAAGTTTTGGTCCTGATTTTATCACTACTTTATTAACTGAAAATTTGGATATTAATATTTTAAATGATGAATCAGTATCTATCTATTTAATAGAAAAAGACCCTAAGACTTATGATGAAGCTATGAGATCAATAGATGTTATATTTTGGAAAGAGGCGATTAAAAGTGAATTAGACTCTATAGTTTCTAATCACACTTGGGACTTTTATGATTTACCTAAAGGTTGTAAACTAATAAGTAGCAAGTGGATATTTAAAAAGAAATTGAGACCTGATGGTACAATTAATAAATATAAGGCTAGACTTGTTATTAGGGGTTTTAACCAAAAGAAAGGAGCTCAATTCAATCAAATCATGAAATTGGGCTGGACTGGCCCAATAGTCCAAGCCCATGCGTGTGGCTATATTTTATTGGGAAAATTTTCAAAATGTCAATATTTTGACATTTAATAGGATCTCTTAGCCATACTTTTAATATTTATTTAAAATGTCAATATTTTAGTTTGTTATCTATCTTATTTATGTATTTTCTTATTTGTTTGATTTGCAAGAAACACAATTATTTAATAACATAAAGGAGAAAATCAGGGGAGATAATATTTAAAAAAAGGAACATATCACTTAAATACTCACAAGTTACAATTTCAAAGAAATCAACTTTTTTTTTATTATGTTTTCATTGTAATTGTATACCAATATTTTTTACATTTAATGTGTTGACTTTACTTTCAAATTAAATTTGATATTTTACTTCATAGTGAAAACTACAAATCTTATCCCAGTGATCAAAATTGTATTACATGATTGCCAAATATATTTTTCTTTTATTTGTATTACAAAAATATCACTGATTGTATCCCAATATAATTAATCATTACATATGAATAATATGATTTATGAAAGGATACAAGATTCTGAAAAAAAATAGCATACATGATGGAAATAATACAATCTGTTGAGGAATGATACAATATTCTAAAAAAAAAATAGAAGTTGACTATGAAAGAAATAGAGATACAAGATTCTGGAAAAAAAAAGCATACATAGTGGAAATAATACAATCTGTTGAGGAATGATACAATATTCTAAAAAAAAAATACTAATTGGCTGTGAAAAAAAAATGAATACATCTATGCTTAAGAAATATAAATCAATTTGACATACGTATTTGAATGACCACAACTTAAAAGAAATACAATGTTCTTAATAAAAATACAAATGCTAAGTAAAACAAAAACAATTAACAAACAATAATTAATATGAATACAATCCTGATATGAATACAATTCAACTTTCTTCTCTCAGTCTCTCTTTCTTCTTCTTCTTCGTCTGTTATGTTGTTTTTTTTCTAATTTTTTTTTTATCAAACTCAAATCCAAATTTGTATTCACTTGTGCATATAATAGTAACCCTATAAACAAAATTTGAAATTATTAATTATGAATGTATAAAAAATCAAACAATATATGATGTATGAATGCTAATGTAGATAACTATAATCTATTAAATCTCAAATATGAAAACAAAATCACAAAAAAAAAATCGAACAATAGAGTTTAAAAGATGAAAAAATTGAAATACATAGAAGAGGGAAATCTCATAAAATACTTGGTGAATATGAGGACCTCACAAAAAAATCAAACAATATTATTCAAAGACAAAAAATTCGAAATACAAAATACTTGATAATTGTGAAAACAAAATCACAAGACATCTCACAAAATACTTGTTGAGTTCGAATTTATCTTTATCAATGGTTGAAAAATCTTTTGAATTAATTGTGAGATTTCTTGAACAAAGTGTAGGAAATTGAAAGAGTTGATTTTCTTGAATAAGGAAAGGCGATAACAATGGTGAACAAGGAAGAGAGAGAAATGAGCAATTTGGGGTAAAACCTAGAAAGAGAGGTAAGTGGGTAATAGGGGTATTTTTATTTTTATTTTACGGATGAGGGAGTAAAAAAGGGTCTAATTTGAGCCTGATTTGAGAAATAAAAGGAAAGGAAATTAATTATATTAGGATACAATTAATCTTCTAAAATATTGACATTTTTAATAATTATTTTTAAGTATAGATATTTTTAATAATTATAATAGGAATTGTGACTAGTTTGTTATTTAACCTATTTCGAGTATTCTTTAGATATGACTTCTATAAATAGCTATTTGTGAACTTCACCTCATCATATATGGCAAATTAGACACTTTCAGGACAACACGGGTTACAACTTTCAATTGACAATTGGCACAAACAGCCGCAGACGTATAAAGGTTATATTTTATATAAATTTATAAGAGAGAAAAAGTTGATTTATATTTTCAAATAATTATCCTACATTAGCAAAAATTGCTTTCAAAGCAATGACTCGCCACCACACAATGTTTTATTTTATAAGTTATTTTTGTTCTCATTTTGTTATTAATTATCAAATTAGTAATACTTTTACAACAATTATAACAAATTGTTCGATTTCAGCAGTCCCATAATGGATCAAAAAGATTTATATGGAATGTCCTACTCCTGCCTGAACTTTCCCATCAACCAAACCATACTCCATCAATTAGACCAGTGCATTCTCTTAGTTTTGTATAGGTCTTCGATCAATATTGATCTTGGAGGTTTTGGTACTTCAACTCGTACAATGTACTTTATTTTTCTTTAAATAAACACAATGGGGGTCTATGCCGAATCCCCTATCACCACCGAAGGTGAAAGCCTGTATGGATGATATTAAAATAAAAATAAAAAGGAGACCTTCTTATGCCTTTAGAACAAAAGAGATTATAATGCAACTTAATGTCATCTAGTCCAAATTTTGCACTAAGAGAAGTTTACTGCCGGTAATATAATAAGATATATGCTTTTGCTGAGCATATAGGAAACATATTTTGTCAGCATAAAATGCACTTGTTGTTGGTTGTTAGGTAATTAGACTTGCTTTCAACTTTCAAGCTTAACGAATAGTTTAGTTCAACATGTATAGTAGAAAAAACAATAGGCTAAAAATGGTCTAAATTTCAAATGATTGGTCGACGAATATAGAAAAGACTTAGAATAGCAATTCATGTTATGTAGGAAACAAGTACTGGTCTATCTATCAAGTTGGTAATTTCAAAAATCATCAATTCTTCCAACCAAAAAAAATTGAATTAGTTAATTGTACTTGCAAAGTAAAAGGATATTACACTTTTAGTCACTAAGAGGTAGTTTGACCGGAGATATTAGAGAAAATAATATTTGTATTAGCTTTGATACTACATAATTTATTGTTTGGTATACCTATATAATTAATTATACAAAGTGATACATTATATTCAGTATTATTATATATTAACCATGACATTAACAATATATACTAGTACTATTCTTATATATTCTAGTACAGTATACTCCATTTGGATTACATTTTTTAGAAATTTTTGAAAGTGTGGGGGTGTTTGACTAAGGTTGGTCTACCTGATTTTAAACGAGTAAATATTAGTTCTAAGACTTCTGATATTGTCTTTATTGGTTATGCTCAAAATAGTGCTGCATATAGATTTATGTCTCTCAATGATCACTCTATTTGTGAATCTAGAGATGTAGAATTTTTTGAGCATATTTTTCTTTTGAAAAATAATATGTCGAGTGATGTGCAAAATAATGTTGCTACATCTATGTCTGTTAATTCTCATGTTGTGCCTTCTTCTAATGTTATTTCTAATGAGCATGAAAATGAACTTAGAAGGAGTAAAAGACGTAGAATTGAGACAAGTTTTGGTCCTGATTTTATCACTACTTTCTTAACTGAAAATTTGGATATTAATATTTTAAATGATGAATCTGTGTCTATCTATTTAATAGAAGAAGACCCTAAAACTTATGATGAAGCTATGAGATCAATAGATGTTATATTTTGGAAAGAGGCTATTAAAAGTGAATTAGACTCTACAGTTTCTAATCACACTTGGGACTTGTATGATTTACCTAAATATTGTAAACTCATAAGTAGCAAGTGGATATTTAAGAAGAAATTGAGACCTGATGGTACAATTAATAAATAAAAGGCTAGAAATGGTCTAAATTTCAAATGATTGGTTGACGAATATAGAAAAGACTTAGAATAGCAATTCATGTTATGTAGGAAACAAGTAGTGGTCTATCTATCAAGTTGGTAATTTCAAAAGTCATCAATACTTCCAACCAAAAAAAATTGAATTAGTTAATTGTACTTGCAAAGTAAAAGGATATTACACTTTTAGTCACTAAGAGGTAGTTTGATCGGAGATATTAGAGAAAATAATATTTGTATTAGCTTTGATACTATATAATTTATTGTTTGGTATACCTATATAATTAATTACACAGAGTGATACATTATATTCAGTATTATTATATATTCACCATGACATTAACAATATATACTAGTACTATTCCTATATATTCTAGTACAGTATACTCCATTTGGATTACATTTTTTAGAAATTTATACGACATATAATATATATATATATATATGTGTGTGTGTGTGTGTTAATATTTGATGCAACAAACCAGACAAGCGATAAATGAAATGTCAGCATGAACATTACTAATCATATTCAGTAGTATTCTTATATGGCATTTCAATCCCTAAAAGATAATAATTACATATAAGTATATAACCATTTATAAAAGGCAAGACTTCGTTACACTACGACAAAGCGATACTTAGTGGGAATCGATTTTTCTCTTAGTATTGCCAAAAAAAAAATTGCGATAATTGAGTTAATGTCATTACATTCAAAGATGCTATAGTTTTTCACGATATTTATATAGAATATTGATAGTAAATATCAAAAATTATTATTACTATTAAATATATTATAACAATTAGAATCTTATTTTAATCAATCAAATCTTAGCCATTAATTCTTGTCCAAACAAGAACTTGGGGAAAATGAAGAAAAGATAAATGCGGAGGAGCTGGATCCATTATAAGGCATATTGTCATTTGTCCATATTTATAAGTTAAATTTTTTAAAAAATTCAAACAACTGCCAGTGGCCATAAATGAAAATGATGCATCCAGAAAAATACGTCTGGACCTTCTGTAGTAAGGAATGGTCTCTTCCAAGTCCAATAAAAAAGACTGCAAAGTCCATCCACTACTACTGTAACATGAGACTAAACTGCACTCTCAATACATAGAAAAATTAACCAACAATGCATTATCTATCACACATTCATATCCTGGATGAGATAAGATTCACCATCTTCCGACACGTGGCACTTCTATTCTTGTCTTTTAAAAATATAAAATAATAAATAAAAAAAAGACACTTAGCTCCAATTTCTTATCTTTCATGTGGCCATTAAACTTCGTAATATCAACAGCCACATAATCTAATGGTCACCCTTCATCTAAGATGAGGCTTCTTTTGTTTCTATCCGTTAGATAAGAAAAATGTCTACTACCTTATCATTATATAAAGGGAGTAAGCCACAGTGTAATAAGCATCTTAAAAAAAAAACAAGTTTCTTTGAAGTAAAAAAAAAAAAGAAGGTTTTATAGCTAAGTAGTAACGTAATGGCTTCCTCAATTGTCTCCTCAGCAGCCGTTGCTACCCGTAGCAATGTTGCTCAAGCTAGCATGGTCGCACCCTTCACCGGACTCAAATCCGCCGCGTCTTTCCCCGTTACCAAGAAGAACAACAACGTTGACATTACTTCCCTTGCTAGCAACGGTGGACGTGTTAGATGCATGCAGGTTCAAATAATAATAATTATCAGTATATATAATTTAAATTAACTAGTTGTCGTTTATTTATAAATAAATGTGGAATATATATATGTTAATGTAGGTGTGGCCACCAATTAACATGAAGAAATACGAGACATTGTCATACCTTCCTGACTTGTCCGATGAGCAATTGCTTAAGGAAGTTGAGTACCTTTTGAAAAATGGATGGGTTCCTTGCTTGGAATTCGAGACTGAGGTCAATATCTCCTACTTACTTTTACATGTGTACGTAATTTAATTAATTTGTTGAAGGAGAAAATAAATGTATGTTATATTATGTACAGCACGGATTTGTGTACCGTGAGAACCACAAGTCACCAGGATACTATGATGGTAGATACTGGACCATGTGGAAGTTGCCTATGTTTGGGTGCACTGACGCTACCCAGGTGTTGGCTGAGGTTCAAGAGGCCAAGAAGGCGTACCCACAGGCCTGGATCCGTATTATCGGATTCGACAACGTTCGTCAAGTGCAGTGCATCAGTTTCATTGCCTACAAGCCAGAAGGATACTAAATTTCATCAAACCTATAATTAATTACTCCTATGTTTGTTTGATTTGTACCTAGTCTTTTTTTAAAAAAAAATTACCCCTACTGTTTTTTGCGTTTTGTACCGGTGTATTTTCCTCGATTCCGACCAAGTTATGAGATATTAATAATGATGAATCGGTGCTTATATGTTTTTTTAATTATATGTTTTTTTGTGGTGTGTATGAGTTTTATTATCCAAACAAAAAATCTCTCTTTAAATATGAAAACGACACATTGTCTACTCCTTTTATCCTAACAACTTTAGCACAACGATTAAATAACCACCGCATGTGACATTAATTATCTTGATATATTAACTTTTTGACCAAATATACAAATTTCGCGTCTAGTCAAAATTAGATAAATAAATTGACATGGATGAAATACTTAACTAGCTATACTAGTGAATTGGAATAATATATGTAGAAGAAGAAATTGTCAAGGCTAAAGACGGAAAAGAAATAAAATAGTAAATCTTGCAATGAATGCCAAAATAAGCCTACTCAGCGCCAATTAGGAGGTACAAGAGATAAGTGAGGAATAATTGATCTAATAAAACGATTATTCATCATCGCCTTGATATTTGTTTTCCTAAGAGAAAAGTATGTCACCTCATTTTAGTTAATCAACTATCAGAATCGAATGAAATATTTTTTCCCATCTAAAATGAAAAAAATTGCATCACATTGAGACATCGATTCAATAATTAGTAAGAATGAAAAAGACTTCATTTTCTGCCTGGAAAAATGACGTATTAAGTAAGATTATTTATTATTTCACAAATTAGTGAATTCAAATCTTACACTTTTGATTCATCAATGTAAAAAATCCTATAATTTGTATTATTTATGTGAGGCACAAAATAAATATCTTCGTAAGAGTAACCAACCTTCTAGGCTTATCATGATCAGTTGGGCCCTGGATGTTTACACTTGTGGCCACTGGCCGCTCAACAAAGGACCGGCCAATTATTTTATTTTGTTGTTATTCTTTTGTCTTTTTTATTAGTTTTTTTTTTTTTTTAAGAGTTTGAAGTTTTATGTATCGAATAGTTTAAGATATTTATCTATATAGTTAGTTCACTTATAAGGTTATTATAAATATATTTTTATAATAAATATTTTGGTAAGTTGGTGACAATATAATAGTTGATATGTTAATAGTTATTAAATACAAATTAATATATATATATTGTAAATTAACGTATAATATACATAAATGGTGTAAATTTTTTTATATTTGACTAATGGCTAAAATTAATTTAAATTGAGCAAGTAAATGTATTATTACCCCTAAATTTTTTTAGCTCAAACACCAATTTAGTGATTTTTGCTTTAAACAAAACTGAACTTTATTGTTGGTGATCAGTAGAAAGTGTTGAAGAAGAGAAATCATTGTAAGTTTGAAGAAGAGAAAATACATAAAACTCTCCCCTAAACTTGGCAGCACAACTTACTTTAGCACTTAAACTACACAGGCTTTTAAATACCCCCTTAACATCTTTGAAGTGAATTAAATACAACTCTGAATACCGACTCTTCCACAACGATAGCACTATTGGAGCATGATCATTCGCAATACACTAACATTATATTTGAATGCAGGTCACTAATGCAGTAGCTGGGAATACCAAAACCACTCCACACATTCAGGGAGCAGAACAAAGTGGGGGACATACTGGCTAAAATGGGCAGGACAATACAATCCAGCAGCGGGAGGATGCAGATTTTGGAAGCCCCACCACATTATGCCTTCAAAGCATGGGAAGCCGACAAGAATGAGCTTTATTTTGATAGAATGGTAGTAGTAACTAGTCCCAACGAGACTACGGGGAATCCCCCTATTTCAAACTATGTAATGAACAATGAAGTCTGTGGGCTTCACCTTTAAGCTTTTTATATAATTACTCTATTTCTATCAAAAATAAATAAATACAACCCTGAGAATAGAATACTACTCTCACCTGCCACATCATAATCATGTAAGCATCACGTCACAGTCCTGTAAGCACCATGTCATTAATTTTCAATCTTTTTTTTTGCTTATTCACCTTTTCTCTTAAGCATTTTCTTAAAATTTATTACACTAATCAATTAATTTAAAATACATTTTAAAATCAAAATTGCCCCATCTTCTTCCACCCCTTCTCTTCTACCCCCCCCCCCCCCCAACTCTTTCTTCTTTCTTGATTTTCACCATTTTCAACCTACACTAGCTTCTTCTTTTTTTCTCGAATTTACAGCCTTCAATAGTTGTTTTCTTCTTCAACATTCATCAAAAAAAAAAATAGCATACTTACTTTTTCTTCTTCGAACCCTCTCTCTCCCACAAATCTACCCCTTGGAGAATAATATTTTTTGAAAGTTATTTTTTTCTTAACAACTCAAATGAAAAATGAAGGTTATGTAAGAAAGTTGATAGACCCACATTTTTTGCATCACAACTAATAGGATTCAAAATTGGTTACTTAAAATTCAATAAAGTTTACATTTACTAATATAAACTAGTGAACTTTCCGCGCTTCGCGCGGTTATAAAGAGTGATAAAAATTTGAAAATTTTATTAAATATAATATTGATGTAAGAGAAAAATATTTGATTAGTACTTAGTATACTTCCAATAAAGTTATTAATTTTTTTACTATTTTGAACAAAAGAATTGCAATAAGAAATTCACATAAGATGCAAAATAAAGATAAATCATATCAATAAAAATGCAACATCATTCTTAATTCCTTACTCATTAATAAATAGAAGGAAAAATATGAAATCAGTACACATATCTTTCGAGTTCTTGTGGACGTCCACTCCCACAAGCCGATCACCATTCTTCATCTTATTCTTCAAATCAAATTAAAATATGAATATAATAAGCACCGAAAATATAACAACCTAAAAACCTAATGTGATCTTCTATAAAATTTTACAATGATTTTATTCACAGGGCTACAATATGAAATACCAAATAATATGATGAATATGACTATTAATTATTTTATAGGTCATAATAATAAAAAGTTGTGTGGAGTAATTAATGAAAATAAAGACAAATTAAGTTTTACATTTAGCTATTCTAAAAATGTCTTTTAAATTTCTTTGCAATGCACATTTAATATAATTAATAGAGTTAAATATTTTTTAAATTCTTTTAATATAGCATATAAATAAAAAAAGAAATTTTAAAAAAAAGTTGTATTTCTTGACCAAAGAAAACTATCACCCTCACTTTTTCTCTTCCTAACTGTTTTGTGGTGATATAACTATTTAGCACAAGTCAATAAGTTACTAAAGATTTTAAAAGAAACATGTATATATCAAAATAATTTACAATCCTTCTAAAAATTAAACATCCACTTAATATATTTTAGCAAGAGGAATATGACATATTAATAAAGTAAAAAGTTTAAAATTTATCTAATTAAGACTACCCGTCAATAAAAAAAATCCAAATCTTAACACAATTTTAAATATAAAGATCCTTATACTTGTTAAGTTTAAAATTATTAAGTACAAATTTAGTCAAGACTTCTTGTTAATTTGTTGATAAATTCATCTTAACTATTCTATTATAATGTAACAAAATAAGCTTATTCGTTCTTAAAATTATTTGAACATATAGTTATTAGTTAACACATTTTCATTTGGAAGTAAGTTTTAAACATATAATTAACACTTTTTCATTTTAAAATAAATTTTGAACCTGCAAGTAAAACATAATAGTTCGAATTCAACAATCAACATATTTTGAACAATATAATTAAAAAAATTAATATTATTTTCTAAAAAATTAAACCAAACCTCTAATATGTATGAATAATGAACTAATAAATCAATCAATTACAATATATTGAGATAATTTTTCATTTGACATCTCTTTATTATCCAATAATTTTTTTTTTTATATATTTTCGGTGTTAGATGAAAATACTCAAATGACAAGATGCTTCTGTATGAACCTTTTCCATGTTTGCTCCTTCATACATGTCTCGACAATCACCAATATCACACCATGCCATGCTAACTTACAGAAACAATTACAATTTCTCATAAAAAAAAATATTAAATATTCTCTAATAATGTAACAACAATAACATATTTAATGTAATTTCACAAGTGAAATATGAAAAAAAATAGAGAGACAGAAAAGATGTGTCCTGAAATCCTTAGCTTGATAAAGCCTGCCGAATTCATTGAAAAACAAAAGAGAGGAAGGAAACATATGAACAATGCATTTGTATTTAATTTAATATAAATATCCATATTATGAACCTCATTTACAACAACCAAACAATTTCATAAAAATGTAAATCTCAATTTGCTGGAATAATTATTTGACAGTATGAAAGATGCCTCAATGTTTATTGTTATATACAATATAATCATCATATTTTTGTTGATTATATAATTTAAATGAAATGAAAAAATAAATAAAAATTTCACAATAGTATAAACATAAAAATAGTAAGGAAGTTAAGATTACCTTATGTCTCTCCAAAGTATTATTTTCTAATAGAAATATTGAAAAGCTAGAAAAGAAAATTGTGAAAAAAATCATGGCTTGATTTGAATTGGGGCTCCTTTTGCTACCATATTTAAAAGAATATTATAATAATTTTTAATTAATCTTAATAAATAACATTAATGAAGAATATGAAAGGATAATCAGTTTATACACAAATAGAATAAAGAGATGAATTTAATGAAATTGAAGATGGAATATAAGAAAATGATATAAATGACAATAATAAAAAAAAAAGTTTATACTATTATTTTCTTGAAAGAACGTGAAAGAAAGAAAAGAAAGATAAGGGTTTTTTTTAAAAAATAGATAAAGAAATATAGAGGGTTTAAAAAAATAGATAAAAATATATATTATAATTAATTTTTTATTTTCCTTAAATGGTGATTCTCTTTATATACTCACAATATTTTCAATCATTATGTTAATAATAAAATTTGCAAATGATTTCATTGTTTCATCCCATAAATACGTAATTATTCTAAATGAAATTTATAATTTTTAATATTATAGAGAATGTCAAAAGTTTCAGATTAGGATATTAGAATATTTTTTTCCGGAAATGGGATCTTTCTTCCGTTTCCAACTATACAATTAATAATTAGAATATTAAATGTGATTATAGAATGTTAATTAATCTTTCTCTTTCCTTAATTATAGTAAAATTGTAACTAAACGTTAATTGTAATCTTTCTCTTTCCTTAATTATAATACAATTGTAATTAAACCTTTATTATCCATAAATGATGATTTTCTTTCTATTCTTGCAATGCAATTAATGCTTAATATATTGAATGTAATATTAAATCATATTATATTTAGTGTGATGAAAAATTAAAAAAATTGAAAAAATAAATAAATAAGAATCTTGGCTTCTAAGAGGTGCCATATCAGCGGTTTCTCATTCAACTTTATATATATATATATATATATATATATATATATATATAGAGAGAGAGAGAGAGAGAGAGAGAGAGAGAGAGAGTGAACACACTCACTTCTCACTTTGCCACGTCAGCTCTTAGGGTGGTATTTAATCAGTTTGGAATTGTTAAGGGGGATATTTAAACGTTTGTATAGTTAAAATACTAAAGTAAGTTTTGCTGCCAAGTTTAGGGGGATTTTTATGTATTTTCTCTTTGAAGAACACCTTGTTGACCAACATTAATAAATCATATCAATATGATAGGATATGTGAACAAAATTAACAAAATAAGTTGAATGTTGCTAACACAAAGTCATGATAATTCAGTAGAATTCACGAGTTATCCAATAAGACTTGATTAAAAATAATATGTATGGACATTCAATTTTGGCCATCTACAATATAAATTAATCATCGAGTCTCTTCAATCCCAAACGATTTGAAATAATTAGTTTTTATAAAATTGAAAAAAAATATTTTAATGTAATTTTAGTGTTTTTTATAATTTTAGTCTATGATTAGTACTCTGTTTGTTTTTCTCGTATAGCATGTTGATTCTTTAGTCCCTCATGAATTGTTAATGGTCCAGTTTTATTGTGTATCGATTTTGTTTTAGTTCTCTTAAAAAGCATGTGATTAGATTGGATCATTTTGGGATTTGATCAAGTTTGGTTTTGTCTTCTTCTATGATTTCAAGGAGTTATTTTCTTAAAAGACAAGATATCATAAGTTAAAGCCGAAATAGACATGGGTAGCATTCAAGTTGTGCGAGAACAGAAATCAACCCTACGAGACTAAGCTAACGTATATGAGAATCAAAAACGAAAGAGAAGACAACCAAGACTAGGAATAAACAATGAAGAAATAAAATGTGCAACCAGTGCACTCAAAATCACCACCAAACGAGCAAAACCAGACATAGATTTATCTAGCTTTATAGATACGAAATCTATACAATACCAAAGGAGCTTCATTCTCATGCTTACATCCCATAAATTTACAAGAAAACGATACTAAGAAAACAGTAAACGAGGAACCAAATACATTTAGCAGTAGAACGAACCTTTACCAAAATATAACAACCATATTGAAACGGAATACCAGAGGATGAAAAATTACCTTTCTGAGTTGCCGGAGACGACTCTACCACCACCACGTGAAAAGAAAATCGATGAAAGATTCAGGCAAAAGGAGAGCAGAGAGCTTAAGACGAGAACTCGAGATTCGAAATAGAGAATCGAAATTCTTCTTTATAAACCCCTATATGACTGTATTCTTTTGCTTCTCTAACGTATTTTCTCCCTTTTTCAACAGTGAACGAAGAAAAGCATTTATAGTGGGATGATGCAATTATGAAAGAATAACAATGAAACACTGTAAGAAATTGATAAAGGGAAAGAGGTAAACTTGTAAGCTAAGCTATTTCTACTTCTAGCTAAACATATTGTCATTTCATAAAGAGAAGAGACAATTACAGAGCTTAAATAGCTAAAAGAAAGCTGGACCACTGCCACAGCTGGCAACTCCAGGACAAAACAAAAAATAACAAATAGGACCAGAAGTATCCTATTCCCACAATTAGCAGGACCTAAGTGTCCAATCCTAAACTGCTACAAGCCAACAGACAAAAGAGACTTAACTGAATAAATAAAACTAATAAACAATGCAGCCCTAACGACTTTAACGGCTAGGTACAACCTCACAAGCTGAGCGTACAACCACCTTAGCTTCAACTCCTCATTCTTGCATCATTCCTTCTTACTTAAAATATTCCTTATCCTCAAGGAATGAAATCAGGAAACCTCAACTTCATAGAATTGTAGTCTTCCCATGTAGCATCCTCTTTAGAAAGTTGAGACCATTGGACCAAGACTTGAGGGACTGCCTTGTTTCCTCTCTTGATCATCCTTCTTTCAAGAATCTCTTGAGGCTGCATACATTGAGGATCGGCAATGTTGATTGTGGGTGGTTGATTAAAACTAGTAGGTACTGCATAGCAAGGCTTAAGCTGTGAAACATGAAAGGTATGGTGGATGGCTGCTTGAGGGGGAAGGAGTAGCTTGTAAGCTACTGGACCAACTTTTTGAAGAATTTGATAAGGTCCATAATACTTAGTTGATAACTTGGAGAAAGATTTGTTGGAGATAGAGAGCTGCCTGTAGGGTTGTATCTTGAGATAAACCCAATCTCCCTCACTAAATTGCCTATCCGTTCTGTGTTGATTTGCCAATGATGCCATTCTCTGTTGGGCTCTAGATATGTGAAACTTCAACAATTGAACCTTAAAATCCTTTGTAATGAGGCTCTTATCCACTTCTTCTTCTGATGCTTCGCCTGGGACATAAGGAATGTGTATGGGGGGTGGCCGACCATAGAGAGCTTCATAGGGAGTAGTTTGAATAGCTGAATGGAAGGTAGTATTATACCACCATTCTGCTAGTGACAAGTAGCTCGCCCAGTTCTTTTGACTATCACAACAAAAACATCTCAGAAATGTCTCCACAGTTCTGTTTAGAACCTCTGTCTGACCATCAGTTTGAGGATGGTAAGCTGTAGATGTGCTCAATGTGACCCCTTGCATAGAAAACAAGTCCTGCCAGACCTTGCTCATAAAGATTGGATCCCTATCACTAATGATGTTTTCGGGCATTCCATGGAGCTTATACACCTGATCCAGAAAGAGTTGAGCAACAGAAGCAGCAGTATATGGGTGACTAATGGCCAAGAAGTGTCCATACTTGGTGAGTCTGTCTACTACTACCAAGATAGTTGACTTCCCCTTAGACTTTGGGAGGCCATCAATGAAATCCATGCTTATACTAGACCAAGCTGTGCTAGGTATCTTAAGAGGTTGTAGGAGACCTGGATAGGCAGAACTATCATATTTACTTCTTTGGCAAGTAGCACACTGCCTAACGTACTTGGTCACCTCCTCCTTAAGCCCCTTCCAGTAGAATAAACTACTTATTCTCTTGTAAGTATTCTCTATCCCAAAGTGTCCACCAACTGGTTTCTCATGCCAGATCTGGATAATTTCTTGCTGCACAGATGAGTCATTTCCCACCACCAATTTGCCTTTTTTCCTGAGTTGTTGGTTTATAAAAGAGAACCCCTTTACGCCATCATTTGGATCATTTATCTTTGTCAAAATCTCTTGTAGAATAGGATCAGTTTCCCAGGTTTTCTTGATTTTCTCAAATAATTCTGTCACTACAGGAGTAATCATCATTACAGACACTTCTCCCAATTGAACTCGAGATAGTGAATCTGCTGCTTTGTTCTCCCGACCCTTTTTGTACTCTATCTCAAAATGAAACTGCATGAGTTTAGCAATCTATTTCATTTGAGCCCCTGTATGCAGCTTCTGATCCAACAAGAATTTCAAAGCCTTCTGGTCAGTTCTCACTATGAATTCCTTCCCATAAGATATTGTGATTTGGTTACGGCCATCACCAACGCAAGGAGTTCTTTGTCATACACAGACAGCCCTTGATGTCGAGTAGACAACCCTTACTGAGATATGCAATTGGATGGCTTTCTTGCATCAACGCAGCACCAATTCCATAATCACATGCATCTGTTTCTACTATAAACACAGATGAATTATTAGGCAAGACCAAGACAGGAGCAGAAACCAAGGCCTCTTTCAATTTTTCAAAAGCTTGAGTAGCTTTATTAGACCACTGGAACCCCTCCTTCTTTAAGAGATCGGTTAGAGGCTTGCTGATCACCCCATAATGTCGAATGAATCTTCTATAGTAGCTTGTTAAACCCAAAAAACCTCTCATCTCCTTCACATTTTTAGGTGATGGCCAAGCCTTGACTGCTTCAATTTTCTTAGGATCTGTAGCAACCCCTTCAGCAGAAATTACATGACCCAAATATTCTACCTTGCTTGCCCCAAAAGAACACTTCGACTGTCTGACACATTGTCATGACCCGATTTCTCAAGTCATGATGGCACCTACTATACCCCACCAGCAGGTAAGTCAACCCGTAACCCGGAACAACAAGTAATGGGTCTAAGGGTAGAAATTAAACAAGAGTAGGAAAATAACAATATAAACAGGCGGAAGCAACCCAAAACATATATACAAATAAAGATCCCTCCCAGAACCTGGAAGTCACCAGTACAGAGCTACTACAAAATGAGTACAAGTCCCAAAACTGGACAACAGAGACTGGACTGTCTCGAAAGGAAAAAGACAAGTCTATATGTACAGATGGAGACTGAAATAGTACAAAACGCCGTGTGCTCATCCCCGTCTCCAGATAAGTCTCCTCCAAGCTCGATTAACGCTGGCTACTAGTGCTCGGACCTGCATCACAAAATAGATGCAGAGCGTAGCATGAGTACCAAAACAACAGGTACCCAGTAGGCATCATAGGCCGACTGAGCAAGATAAGCAAAAGTGAACTGAAATGCAAATAAAGGGTCACATCAAGTGCAAAGAGTAGTAAATGGGGGTATGTACACGAGCGTACAGGCAACAAAGACAAGTAATCTAACTAACTCCGTTGGGCTCCCATAAACTCGACGGGTACGCTCGTGCACAATAAAAGAAACCACCTGCACGGACCCCCATAAGCCCGGTAGATGCATCGGCAGTTAAAGTAAATAATGGAGCTAGAAGGTCTATCACAATATACCAATTTCTGGACTTTTAACTGAACCATTCCCAATCATATTCCAGGATCTCATTACGTCCCGGACTTTAATCGGAATCTCTCCAACCTCCAAAACCTCAACCTACAGATGAGAGTAATCAAGACTAAACTGAAGCTTTAGTGAGGAATTGGGAATACACCACGTGCAAGCTGGACCACGGACTCGAACCGGGTACTATAGCTAATGAGTCAACCTATATGGGCTGGACCACAGACTCGAACCGGGTGCTGTAGCCAAAGGTCGGGCACGGGTGGGCTGGACCACGGACTCGAACCGGGTACTGTAGCCAAAACCAGATCACAGGTAAGCTGGACCACGGACTCTAACCGGGTACTGTAGCTAAGCCTGGACATAAGTAAGCTGGACCACGGACTCTAACCGGGTACTGTAGCTAATAGAAAAGCAGGGCATTATGGATACAAGGTCATAAGCTGAGTTACCGACTATCAGACTCAAGTCTGCTATATCAGTCTACAAGGAGCTGACCGTCCGAAACGACGTCGGAAAAAGTTCTACTGCCCAACGACATCCGAAATCTC